>NC_140995.1:67129911-67466143 GCF_052327205.1 Somniosus microcephalus | reverse complement strand
CTCTCCTCCCCCTCTCTCTCCTCCCCCCCTCTCCTCCCCCCTCTCCTCCCCCCCTCTCTCTCCTCCCCCTCTCTCCTCCCCCTCTCTCTCCTCCCCCCTCTCTCCTCCCCCCTCTCTCTCCTCTACTTTTTTCATAACAACATGCCCTCTAAAATCCCTCGGCACCGCTGGCACTCCAGCTAGTTATTTATCTATGTATATAAAACGGTATGTCCTCTCTGTCTGTCTTTCTGTCTCTCTGTCCGGTTATACAATCAAAAGTTATAGAGCGTAAGTGTATTTACGTTTCGTGAGACAAAAATTGCGCCCACGGTATCCAAAAAACTTTCAAAATTCTGCTCATTATCTGCTCATTAGCATTGAGTGACGTCGAGGTCGACCAATCGTACGGTCGACCAATTGCTGTGTGGTGGGGGCGGGTTCCTGACGCTTGCCGGGCGGGGCCCTCCTGGAGTCAAGTGACGGGACGATTGACCAATCCTACGCTTCGTGACCTGACGGTCGACCAATCGGTGCGTGTGTGGGCGGGCCTTATCGTTCTGAACCGAGGCGAGTCGCCGCCATCTTGATTCCAAACTTTTCATTTCTTTTTCCCGCTTTCTGCGTGTTTCTTTTCAAATCTACATTTCCACCAAAAAAAAAGTTGCTTTTAAACACAAATTGTTTTTCAACAAGTTAATTCATTTGTAAATCTTTCTTCTAACCTCTATAAATTTCCTACCTTTCACCGTTTTTGCAGGCAGGCCTCAAGGCCTGGGCGCCTGTTGCCCAGCCACGCCCGAGCTACGCACCAGCCATCCCGCCTGGGCCAGATTCCGAACCAGCGGCCAGCCATCTTGGTAAGGCTGGCTGGGCTCACGTGCAAGCTCCTCCGCGCTTCATTCGCGCTTGCGCTGCACGGCGCACGCACACCTCCACACAGGGCGCGGCCAGAGGGAAGCGAGCAGGATAGCGGGGGGGGGCGGGGCTCGGAGGGGATGGGGGCGCGGAGAGGGTTACCCCGGCAACCAGGCTCGCCAGCCGCAATCGGCCGTCTCAAGCCGCTCAGGCCCAGGCCCGGTCCCGGAGATCGGGAGGCGGAGAGGGGAGGAGGGTTACCAAGGCAACCGGGCCCGGCCAGCCGCAATCGGCCATCTCAAGCCGCCTCAGGACGGGCCTCGGGAGGGCGGGGCTCGGGCTCACCGGGGGCGCTGCGCTCGGCATGTCCAGTGCGTGGGGCGGCATGGAGCTCAGCGGAGCCATCGCTTGGCAAAGGGGAGAGGGTCTGCTGGCTCCCCCCTCCTTTCTCCCCCCCTCCCTTTCTCCCCCCTCCCTTTCTCCCCCCCATCCCTTTCTCCCCCCTCCTTCCCCCACCCCTCCCCTCCCCTCCCACCCCTCCCTCCCTCCCTCCCCCCCTCCCTTCCCCTCCTCCCTCTCCCCTTCCCCTCCCCCCTCCCCTCCCCCCTCCCCTCCCCTTCCCTCCCCCCCCACTCCTCCCCTTCCCTCCCCTTCCTACCCCCCTCCCCCTCCCCTTCCCCCCTCCCCACCTTTCTCCCCCCTCCTTCCTCCCCCCTCCCCTCACCCCCCCCTCCCTCCCCCCACCCCCTCCCCCTCCCCCTCCCCCTCCCCTCCCCCCACTCCCCTCCCCCCCTCCCCCCTCCCCCTTCCCCCTCCCCCCACACCCTCCCTCCCTTCCCCCCTCTCCCCTCCCCCCTCCCTCCCCTTCCCTCCCCCCCTCCCCTCCCCTTCCCTTCCCCCTCCCCTTCCTCCCCTTCTTCCCCTCCCCCCCTTCTCCCCCCTCCCTGGGGTCACTCCGGCCGGGGCCTGAGGTGCTATGCCGCGCACGGGGGCTCCGGGTCGCCGGGCCTGAGGCTCTACGCCGTGCACGGGGGCTCCGGATCACCAAGGCCAGGCTCTGAGTCCAACCCCTTCCCCGGGGCGTCTTCCTCTATTCTCTATCTCCTTCCCTCACTCTCTCCTCTTCCCTTTTTCTCTCTCTCTCCTTCCCTCTCTCTCTCTCTCTCCTTCCCCCTCTTTCTCTCTCTCCTTCCTCCTCTCTGTCTTTCTCCTTCCCCTCTCTCTCTCCTTCCCCCTCTCTCTCTCTCTCTCTATCCTTCCCCCTCTCTCTCTCCTTCCCCCTCTCTCTCTCCTTCCCCCTCTCTCTCTCTCCTTCCCCCTCTCTCTCCTTCCCCCTCTCTCTCTCTCCTTCTCCCTCTCTCTCTCTCTCCTTCCCCTCTCTCTCCTTCCCCCCCTCTCTCTCTCTCTTTCCCTTTCTCTCTCTCCTTCCCTCTCTCCTTCCCCCTCTCTCTCTCTCTCCTTCCCCCTCTCTCTCTCTCTCCTTGCCCCTCTCTCTCCTTCCCTCTCTCTCTCTCTCCTTCCCCCTCTCTCTCTCTCCTTCCCCCTCTCTCTCTCTCTCCTTCCCCCTCTCTCTCTCTCTCCTTCCCCCCCCCTCTCTCTCTCTCTCCTTCCCCCCCCTCTCTCTCTCTCTCCTTCCCCCTCTCTCTCTCTCTCCTTCCCCCTCTCTCTCTCTCCCTCCTTCCCCCCCTCTCTCTCTCTCCTTCCCCTCTCTCTCCTTCCCCCCCCTCTCTCTCTCTCTCTCCTAACCACACTTGGAGTTACTGTGAATGGTTCCAGTCTCCATCTATTTCGTTCTGCCCTGCAGCTGCCCATCAACCTGCTCGATACCAATACCACCCTCCTCCTCGGCGGCAACTTGCTTTCATCTGGCACTTCTCTCGACCGGGCAGGGATGGGCAGCAAGGACAGAGTACAGCGGGCAAGGACACTGAAGGCACAATTGGAAGAGATAGATTGTTAGGCAGGGGAGGGAGGGAGAGAGGGGGGGAGACATGGGGAGGGAGAGAGGGGGAGGGAGAGACGGGTGAGAGAGAGGGGGAGGGAGGGAGAGGAGAGGGGGAGGGAGGGAGAGGAGAGGGGTAGGGAGGGAGAGAGAGGGAGAGGGGAGGGAGGGAGAGAGAGGAAAGGAGGGAGAGACGGGGAGGGAGAGAGAGGGGAGGGGGAGAGGGAGAGGGAGGGAGGGAGAGAGAGGGAGGGACAGAGAGCGGGAGAGAGGGGAGAGAGAGAGGGGAGCGAGAGGGGCAGGGAGAGGTAGGGGAGGGAGAGAGAGGGGAGGGAGACAGAGAGGGGGAGGGAGGGAAAGAGTGAGGGGGGTGGGAGAGGGAGGGAGGGAAGGAGCACGGGGAGGGAGAGAGAGGGGGAGGGAGGGAGAAAGTGAAGGGGAGGGAGTGAGAGAGAGGGGAGGGGGAGAGAGGGGGGAGGGAGGGAGAGAGTGAAGGGGAGGGAGTTAGAGGGAGGGAGAGAGAGGTGGCGGGAGAGGGAGGGAGGGAGGGTGAGGGAGGGAGGGGGCCCGGAGAGGGAGGGGGGAGTCAGAGACTCCTGACCAGGCTCAGGCATGGCAAGCTGTTGACCAGGCGAGACATACCCAAGCCAGAGCCTCAGAGACTCCTGACCAGACTCAGGCACGGCAAGCTGTTGACAAGGCGAGACATACCCGAAACTATAAAACCTGGAGTATATGTCTACTGGCGATCCCCATTAACAAAAAACGAAGTTAAAGAACCACTCCTTGGTGCTTAGGAACAGTTCTTCAATGCCAACAGTTTTATAAACAGTTTTAGAAACATGGCAGAGGGTTCTTCAGTTCCCTCAGCAATGCCGGGTACTCCAGCTAGTATCACGATATATGGAAAGAGGGTTATTGTCAATAGATTGGGCATATATGGAAAGAGGGATATTGTTAATAGATTGGTATATATTGAAAGAGGGGTATTGTTAATAGATGGATATATGGAAAGAGGCATATGGTTAAAAGATGGCTATATATAGAAAGAGGGATATTGTTAATGGATTGGTATCTATGGAGAGAGGGATATTGTTAATAGAATGTTATGTATGGAAAGAGAGGCTTTGTTAACAGATATATATATATATATATGAAAAGAAGCATATTGTTAATAGTTTGGCATATATGGAGCGAGCGCTAAAGTTAACAGATGGGTTTATATGGAAAGAGGGTTATTGTTAATGGATGGGTTTATATGGAAAGAGGGATATTGTCAATAGATGGGTATATAGGGAAAGAGGGTTATTTTTAATAAATGGATAATGGGTATTGTTAATAGATGGGTATATAGGGAACATAAGAACATAAGAAATAGGAGCAGGAGTAGGCCAATTGGCCCCTCGAGCCTGCTCCACCATTCAATAAGATCATGGCTGATCTGATCCTAACCTCAAATCTTCTATCACTCTCCATCCACCCGAACCCATGTGATCTCCCGGGAGAGGCGAAAAACCAGATAAAAAACCCAATGGCCAATTTGGGAGATAAAAATCTTGGATATTCCTCTCCGACCCATCTAGGCAATCGAAACTCGTCCAGGAGATCACTCTGTCCCTATATTTTCTACAGTACTTACCTTCTGTAAAGGCGATCTCCACCCCAGCCAGGAACAGGAATAAAACCATCTCCTGAAATCTAACAGAATTAAAACACAAGAAGTCGGAGCAGAACCAGGCTACACGGCCCCTGGGCCCACTCCACTACCCACAGGGCCATGACCATTCCGAACCTAGACTCATGTCCAATTTCCTGCCCGCTCCCCGTAACCCTTAATTCCCTTTACTTCTAGGAAACTATCTATTTCTGTTTTAAATTTATTTAATGATGTAGCTTCCACAGCTTTCTGGGGCAGCAAATTCCACAAACCTACCACCCTCTGAGTGAAGAAGTTTCTCCTCATCTCAGTTTTGAAAGAGCAGCCCCTTATTCTAAGATTATGCCCCCTAGTTCTAGTTTCACCCATCATTGGGAACATCCTCACCGCATCCACCCGATCAAGCCCCTTCACAATCTTATATGTTTCAATAAGATCACCTCTCATTCTTCTGAACTCCAATGAGTAGAGTCCCAATCTACTCAACCTCTCCTCATATGACCACCCCCTCATCCCCGGGATTAACCGAGTGAACCTTCTTTGTACTGACTCGAGAGTAGGTATGTCTTTTCTTAAGTATGGACACCAAAACTGTATGCAGTATTCCAGGTGCGGTCTCACCAATACCTTGTACAACTGCAGCAATACCTCCCTGTTTTCATATTCTATCCCCCTAGCAATAAAAGCCAACATTCCATTGGCCTTCTTGATCACTTGCTGCACCTGCATACTAACCTTTTGAGTTTCGTGCACCAGGACCCCCAGATCCCTTTGTACTACAGTACTTTCCAGTTTCTTGCCATTAAGATAATAACTTGCTCTATGATTTTTCCTGCCAAAGTGCATAACCTCACACTTTCCAGCATTGTATTCCATCTGCCAAATCTCTGCCCACTTACTTAGCCTGTCTATGTCCCTTTGCAGGTTTTTTATGTCCTCCTCACTCACTACTTTCCATCCCATCTTTGTATCATCTGCAAACTTTGATATGTTACACTTGGTCCCCTCCTCCAAATCGTTAATATAGATTGTAAAGAGTTGGGGACCCAGCACTGACCCCTGCAGAACACCACTAGTTACTGGTTGCCAGTCTGAGAATGTACCATTTATCCCAACTCTCTGCTTTCTGTTAGAGAGCCAATCCCCCACCCACGCCAGAACATTACCCCCAGTCCCGTGATTTTTTATCTTGAGCAATAATCTTTTGTGTGGCACCTTGTCAAATGCCTTTTGGAAGTGTAAATACACTATGTCCACTGGTTCCCCTTTATCCACCCTGTATGTTACTTCCTCAAAGAACTGAAGCAAATTTGTCAAACATGACTTCCCCTTCATGAAACCATGTTGAGTTTGTCCTATTAAATTATGTTTATCCAAATGTCCCATTACTGTCTCCTTAATAATGGACTCTAACATTTTACCAACCACAGATGTTAGGCTAACAGGTCTATAGTTTCCAGCCTTCTGCCTACTACCCTTTTTAAATAAGGGTGTTACATTAGCAGTTTTCCAATCTGCCAGGACCTTTGCTGAATCCAGGGAGTTTTGGAAAATTATTACCAATGCATCCACAATCCCTTCCGCCACTTCCCTCAAGACCCTAGGCTGCAAGCCATCAGGTCCAGGGGATTTATTCGCCTTGAGTCCCGTTATTTTACCAAGTACCACTTCCTTAGTGATTTTAATCGTAATGAGTTCCTCCCCCCCTAGAGCCCCCTGTTTATCCAGTGTTGGGATATTCTTAGTGTCCTCTACCGTAAAGACTGATACAAAATAATTGTTCAGCGTTTTTGCCATCTCCATGTTTCCCACCATTAATTTCCCGGTCTCATCCTCTAAGGGACCAACATTTACTTTAGCCACCCTTTCTCTTTTTATATAACGATAGAAACTTTTGCTATCTGTTTTTATATTTTTTGCAAATTTACTTTCATAATCTATCTTCCCTTTCTTAATCAATCTTTTAGTTATTTTTTCTGTCTTTTAAAGACTTCCCAATCTTCTATCCTCCCACTAGATTTGGCTACCTTATATGCCCTTGTTTTTAGTCGGATACTATCCTTAATTACTTTACTTAGCCACGGATGGCTATCTTTTCTTTTACACCATTTTTTCCTCCAGTGGAATATATATTTTTTGGAAGTTGTAAAATAACTCCTTAAATGTACACCACTGATCATGTACCGTCTTACCCTTTAACCTATTTTCCCAGTCCACTCTAATCAATTCCGCTCTCATACCTTCATAGTCTCCTTTATTCAAGCTCAGCACGCTTGTTTGAGATCCAACCTTCTCACCCTCTAATTGAATATGGAATTCAACCATGTTATGGTCACTCATTCCAAGGGGATCCTTTACTAGGACATTTTTAATTAATCCTGTCTCATTACACAGGACCAAATCTAAGGTTGCTTGCCCCTGGTCGGTTCATTTACATACTGCTCAAGAAACCCATCCCTAATACACTCAATGAACTCATCCTCAAGGCTGCTCTGCCCAATTTGATTTGTCCAGTTAATATGATAATTAAAATCCCCCATAATTATAGCTGTTCCCTTATTACAAGCCTCAACTATTTGCTGATTAATACTCCGTCCAACAGAGTTGCAACTGTTCGGAGGCCTATAGACTACGCCCACTAGTGTTTTTTTCCTCAGATAAAGAACTTTCAAACCTGTTGTGTGACACTTAGTTCTGTTTTTTTTTTTTTTTTTTTTTTTTTTTTTGTTTTTTTTTTTTTTTTTTTTTTTTTTTTTTTTTTTTTTTTTTTTTTTTTTTTTTTTTTTTTTTTTTTTTTTTTTTTTTTTTTTTTTTTTTTTTTTTTTTTTTTTTTTTTTTGTTTTTTTTTTTTTTTTTTTTTTTTTTTTTTTTTTTTTTTTTTTTTTTTTTTTTTTTTTTTTTTTTTTTTTTTTTTTTTTTTTTTTTTTTTTTTTTTTTTTTTTTTGTTAAGACTTTCAACTGTTTTGTGATTTTTTCTGTTTTTTCCCCTTTTAGTACTTTACTTTTTACTCCATACCTTCTGTCCCTTCCTGACACGTTCTGTTTTTTAATTCCCCACTGCTACCTAATTCTATGACCTTCTCCGTTGTCATTTCTATTATTTGCTCTCGAGAAACCTCCCCCCCACTAACTAGTTTAAAGCCCTCTCTACAGCCCTAGTTATATGATTCACCAGGACTCTAGTCCCAGCACTGGCCAAGTGGAGTCCGTCCCAATGGAACAGCTCCCTCCTGTCCCAGTACTGGTGCCAGTGTCCCAAGAAGCAAAACCCATTTCTCCCACACCAGTCTTTGAGCCACGCATTTAGCTCTTTAATTTTATTTATCCTAGCCAAATTCGCTCGTGGCTCAGGTAATAACCCAGAGATTATTACCCTTGAGGTTCTGTTTTTTAATTTGACCCCTAGCTGCTCATACTCCTTTAACAGAACCGTCTTCCTTGTCCTATCTACGTCGTTTGTACCAACATGGACCACGACAACTGGATCCTCCCCCTCCCACTCCAAGTTTCTTTCCAGCCCAGAAGAGATGTCCTTAACCCTGGCACCGGGCAGGCAACACAGCCTTCGGGACTCCCGCTCTTCACTGCAGAGAACCCTATCTATCCCCCTAATGATACTATCCGCTACCACTACAACATTTCTTTTTACTCCCTCCACTTGAATGGCCCCCTGTACCATGGTGCTGTGGCCAGGTTGCTCATCCTCCCTGCAGTCCCCGCTCCCGCCCTCACAGGAAGTAAGAACCTCGATCCTGCTTGACAAGAGCAAGGGCTGCGGCTCCATCAACACTGCCTCCTGGATCCCTGTACCTGCCTCACTCATAGTCACACCGTCCTGTCCCTGACCATGGATTACATCTGCATTAATTAATTTCATTGGTGTGACCATCTCCTGAAACATAGAGTCCAGGAACTTCTCCCCCTCCCTGATGTGTCGCAGTGTCTGAAGTTCGGTCTCAAGCTCTTTAACATGGAGCTTGAGTTCCTCTAGCAGCAAACACTTATCGCAAATGTAATCACCATGAGCATCAATGGGGTCCACCAGCTCCCGCATTTCGCAACAGTGACACATCACCTGTTCACCCATATCTATGTAATTAATTAAATTTATCATTATTAGTTATGAAGACCCTCTGCCCCGATATAGTTGATACTATTACACCACTATTCAATAGGACTTACCAAATTAAAGGTATAAAAGAGAAGGAAGAAAACCAACCAACCAGCTGATCACCAACTTCCTCCTTGAATACTGTCTGTGGGGCCTGTTTGGTTGACTCGTTTCACTGCTCCGCTTCCGCAGTGCTGTCTAAGCCTGGGAGTGGGGAACAAAAAACAAAAAACACACCCTCACCTCCCACTTGCCTGAACTCTCCCTCTTACCAAACTCTAGCAGCACTCAATGTACAGCACTCTGTGCACAAGCACTAGTCCCGCCCCTTTTATACCCGAATTCTACTTCCGGTTTAAACTCCCCAACAGTTTAAAAAACACTTAAAAATTAAGCTCACTTCAATTAATAAACTTTATTATTGTTAATGGATGGTTATTGTTAATGGATGGGTATATATGGAAAAAGGGGTATGGTTAATAGATGGGTATATATGGAAAGAAGGGTATTGTTAATAGATTGGTATCGATGTAAAAAGGGGTATTGTTAATTGATACATATATATATGGAAAGAAGTAGCTTGTTAATAGTTTGGCATATATGGAGTGATCGGTATACTTAATAGATAGGTATATATTGAAAGAGGGGTATAGTTAGTAAATGGGTATATATGGAAAGATGGATGTTGTTAATGGATTGGTATATATGGAAAGAGGGTTATTGTTAATAGATGGATATATGGAAAGAGGGGCATGGTTAATAGATTGGTATCTATGGAAAGAGGTGTATTGTTAATAGATTAGTATCTATGGAAAGAGGGGTATTTTAATAGATTGGTATATATATGGTAAAAATTGTGTTGTTAATAGATGGATATATATGGAAATAAGGGTATTGTTAATAGATTGATATATATTGAAAGAGGGTTATTGTTAATTGATTGGTATATATGGAAAGACGGATATTGTTAATAGATGGATATATGGAAAGAGGGGTATTGTTAATAAATGGGTATATATGGAACGAGGGATAATGTTAATGGATTGGTATATATGCAAAGAGGGATATTGTTAATAGATGGATATATGGAAAGGGGGATATGGTTAAAAGATGGATATATATGGAAAGAGGGATATTGTTAATGGTTTGGTATATTTGGAAATAATGGAATTGTTAATAGATTGATATATATGGAAAGAGGGATATTGTTAAAGGATTGGTATATATAGAAAGAGGGATATTGTTAATAGATTGGTATAAATGCAAAAGGGGTTTGGTTAATAGATGGGAGTATATAAAAAGAGGGGAAATGTTAATAGAATTTTATGTATGGAAAGAGAGGCATTGTTAATAGACATATATATATATGAAAAGAAGCATATTGTTAATAGTTTGGGATCTATGGAGCGAGCGCTAAAGTTAATACATGGGTATATATGGAAAGAGGGATATTGTCAATAGATGGGTATATAGGGAAAGAGGGTTATTTTTAATAAATTGATATATGGATAGATGGGTATTGTTAATAGATGGGTATATAGGGAAAGAGTGTTATTGTTAATGGATAGGTATATATGGAAAAAGGGGTATGGTTAATAGATTGCTATATATGGAAAGAATGGTATTATTAATAGATTGGTAAGGATGGAAAGAGGGGTATTGTTAACAGATACATATATATATGGAAAGAAGCATATTGTTAATAGTTTGGCACATATGGAGTGAGCGGTATAGTTAATAGATGGGTATATATGGAAAGAGGATTATAGTTAATAAATGGGTATATCTGGAAAGATGGATGTTGTTAATGGATTGGTACATATGGAAAGAGGGATATTGTTAATAGATTGGTATATATGTAAAGATGGTTATTGTTAATAGATTGGTATATATGGATAGAGGGTTTTGTTAATAGATTGGTATATATGTAAAGATGGTTATTGTTAATAGATTGGTATATATGGATAGAGGGTTTTGTTAATAGATTGGTATATATTGAAAGAGGGTTATTGTTAATAGATGGGGATATATGGAAAGACGGGTATCTATATATCTAAATGGATGAGTCTGTCTGTCTGTCTGTCTGTATGTCCGCGGTAAACTCACAACTTATAGAGCATACCTACACATATGTTATATCAAAAGAAAGCTTATGATTAGGGGAGTGTCATAGGCATATTTACTTTTTGGTCAGACAAGAATCGCTCGGACAGTACAGAAAACATTCAAAAAATGGACAAAATCCGCTCATTAGCATTGAGTGACGTGATGGTTGACCAGTCCTACAGGGGAAGCGCGGTGCATCACGGGGGAATTTCATGGCGTGTGTGGGTGGGGCCTAATCCTGCAGCCTGCCGTGAGTGCGGGACCGGGAAAACAGATACACAGACATAGACAGAGACAACCACGTGGCCCGAGAGCCCGATAGACAGCGAGCATTCACACACAGAGACAGATACACCCGCGTGGCCTGAGAGCCCAAATGACATCGAGCGGGGGAGCGGCGGGCCAGAGCAGGAGCTGAGCTGGGGTCACTCGGGCCGGGCCTGAGGCGCTACGCCGTGCACGGGGGCTCCAGCTCACCAAGGCCGGGCTCTGAGTCCAACCCCTTCCTCGAGGTGTCTTCCTCTCTTCTCTATCTCCTCCCTCACTCTCTCCTTCTCCCCCCCTCTCTCTCTCTCTCTCTCTCCTCTCCCTCCCACTCTCTCTCTCTCCTCTTCCCTCTCTCTCTCTCTCCTCTTCCCTCTCTCTCTCTCTCCTTCCCTCTCTCTCTCTCTCCTTCCCCCTCTCTCTCTTGCTCCTTCCCTCTCTCTCTGTTTCTCCTTCCCCCTCACTCTCTCTCTCTTTCCCCCCTCTCTCTCTCTTTCCCCCTTTCTCTCTCTTCTTCCCCCCCCTCTCTCTCTCTCCTTCCCCCCTCTCTCTCTCCCTCCCCCTCTCTCTCTCTCCTTCCCCCTCTCTCTCCCTCTCTCCTTCCCCCCTCTCTCTCTCTCCTTCCCCCTCTCTCTCTCTCTCTCCTTCCCCTCTCTCTCTCTCTCCTTCCCCTCTCTCTCTCCTTACCCCTCTCTCTCCTTCCCTCTCTCTCTCTCCTTCCCTCTCTCTCTCCCTCTCTCTCGATCAGGAAGGACAGGCAGGAAGGAAGGGGAGGTGGGGTGGCTATGTTAATAAAGGAAGGAATCACTGTAATACAGAGAAATGATATTGGGTCAAAAGATCAGGACAATGAAACAGTTTGGGTGGAGGTAAGGAATAATAAGGGGAAAAAAACACTAGTGGGCGTAATCTATAGGCCTCCGAACTGTGGCAACTCTGTTGGACGGAGTATCAATCAGGAAATAGTTGAGGCTTGTAATAAGGGAACATCTATAATTATGGGGGATTTTAACTATCATATTAATTGGACAAATCAAATTGGGCAGGGCTGCCTTGAGGATGTGTTCATTGAGTGTATTAGGGATGGGTTTCTTGAGCAGTATGTAACTGAACCGACCAGGGGGCAGGCAACCTTAGATCTGGTCCTGTGTAACGAGACAGGCTTATTTAAAAATGTCCTAGTAAAGGATCCCCTTGGAATGAGTGACCATAACATGGTTGAATTCCATATTCAATTAGAGGGCGAGAAGGTTGGATCTCAAACAAGCGTGCTAAGCTTGAATAAAGGAGACTATGAAGGTATGAGAGCGGAATTGAGTAGAGTGGATTGGGAAAATAGATTAAAGGGTAAGACGATACATGATCAGTGGTGTACATTTAAGGAGTTATTTTAAAACTTCCAAAAAATATATATTCCACTGAGAAGAAAAGGGTGTAAAAGAAAAGACAGCCATCCGTGGCTAAGTAAAGAAATTAAGGATAGTATTCGACTAAAAACAAGGGCATATAAGGTAGCCAAATCTAGTGGGAGGATAGAGGATTGGGAAAACTTTAAAAGACAGCAAAAAATAACAAAAAGATTGATTAAGAAAGGGAAGATAGATTATGAAAGTAAATTAGCAAAAAATATAAATACAGATAGTAAGAGTTTTATAGTTATATAAAAAGAAAAAGGGTGGCTAAAGTAAATGTTGGTCCCTTAGAGGATGAGACCGGGAAATTAATGGTGGGAAATATGGAGATGGCAAAAACACTGAATGAATATTTTACATCAGTCTTTACAGTAGAAGACACTAAGAATATCCCAACACTGGACAAACAGGGGGCTAGAGGGGGGGGAGGAGCTAAACACGATCAAAATCACTAAGGAAGTGGTACTCGGTAAAATAATGGGACTCAAGGCGGATAAATCACCTGGACCTGATGGCTTACATCCACGGGTCTTGAGGGAAGTGGCGGTAGGGATTGTGGATGCATTGGTAATAATTTTCCAAAACTCCCTGGACTCTGCAATGGTCCCGGCAGACTGGAAAACTGCTAATGTAACACCCTTATTTAAAAAGAGCAGTAGACAGAAGGCTGGAAACTATAGACCGGTTAGCCTAACATCTGTAGTAGGTAAAATTTTGGAGTCCATTATTAAGGAGACAGTAACAGGACATTTGGATAATCATAATTTAATAGGACAAAGTCAGCATGGTTTTATGAAGGGGAAGTCATGTTTGACAAATTTGCTGGAGTTCTTTGAGGAAGTAACGTATAGGGTGGATAAAGGGGAACCAGTGGACGTCGTGTATTTAGACTTCCAAAAGGCATTTGACAAGGTGCCACACAAAAGATTATTGCTTAAGATAAAAAATCACGGGATTGGGGGTAATATTCTGGCATGGATAGAGGATTGGCTATCTAACAGAAGGCAGAGAGTTGGGATAAATGGTTCATTCTCAGACTGGCAATCAGTAACTAGTGGTGTTCCGCAGGGGTCAGTGCTGGGTCCCCAACTCTTTACAATCTATATTAACGATTTGGAGGAGGGGACCGAGTGTAACATATCAAAGTTTGCAGATGATACTAAGATGGGGGGGAAAGTAGTGAGTGAGGAGGACATAAAAAACCTTCAAGGGGACATAGACAGGCTAAGTAAGTGGGCAGAGATTTGGCAGATGGAATACAATACGGGAAAGTGTGAGGTTATGCACTTTGGCAGGAAAAATCATAGAGCAAGTTATTATCTTAATGGCAAGAAACTGGAAAGTACTGAAGTACAAAGGGATCTGGGGGTCCTGGTGCACGAAACTCAAAAGGTTAGTATGCAGGTGCAGCAAGTGATTAAGAAGGCCAATGGAATGTTGGCTTTCATTGCTAGGGGGATAGAATATAAAAATAGGGAGGTATTGCTTCAGTTGTACAAGGTATTGGTGAGACCGCACCTGGAATACTGCGTACAGTTTTGGTGTCCATACTTAAGAAAGGACATACTTGCTCTCGAGTCAGTACAATGAAGGTTCACTCGGTTAATCCCAGGGATGAGGGGATGGACATATGAGGAGAGGTTGAGTAGATTGGGACTCTACTCATTGGAGTTCAGAAGAATGAGAGGCGATCTTATTGAAACATATAAGATTGTGAAGGGGTTGGATCGGGTGGATGCAGGGAAGATGTTCCCGGTGATGGGTGAAACTAGAACTAGGGGGCATAGTCTTAGAATAAGGGGCTGCTCTTTCAAAACTGAGATGAGGAGGAACTACTTCACTCAGAGGGTGGTAGGTCCATGGAATATGCTGCCCCAAAAAGCTGTAGAAGCTACATCATTACATAAATTTAAAACAGAAATAGACAGTTTCCTAGAAGTAAAGGGAATTAAGGGTTACGGGGAGCGGGCAGGAATTTGGACATGAGTCTAGGTTCGGATCGGTCATGGCCCTGTGGGTAGCGGAGCGGGCCCAGGGGCCGTGTAGCCTGATCCTGCTCCTATTTCGTGGGTCTAATTCTGTTAGATTCAGGAGATGGTTCTGTGATAGTGGATTGGCGGTTAGGATCAGATCAGCCATGGTCTTATTGAATGGCGGAGCAGGCTCGAGGGGCCGATTGGCCTACTCCTGCTCCTATTTCTTATGTCCTTATGTTCTTATGTTCTCCTTCCCACTCTCTCTCTCCTTCCCCCTCTCACTCTCTCCTTCCCACTCTCTCTCTCTCCTTCCCCCTCCCTCTCTCTCCTTCCCCCTCTCTCTCTCTCCTTCCCCCCCTCTCTCTCTCCTTCCCCCTCTCTCTCTCTCTCCTTCCCCCCCTCTATCTCTCTCCTTCCCCCCCTCTCTCTCTCCTTCCCCTTCTCTCTCTCTCTCCTTCCCCCTCTCTCTCCTTCCCTCTCTCGCTCCTTCCCTCTCTCGCTCCTTCCCTCTCTCTCTCTCCTTCCCCCTCTCTCTCTCTCCTTCCCCTCTCTCTCTCTCCTTCCCCCTCTCTCTCTCTCCTTCCCCCCTCGCTCTCTCTCCTTCCCTCTCTCTCTCTCCTTTGCCCTCTCTCTCTCTCCTTCCCCATCTCTCTCTCTCCTTCCCCCTCTCTCTCCCCTTCCCCCTCTCTCTCTCTCCTTCCCTCTCTCTCAATTCAATTGAATTCAAATGCTTTATTGGCATGAAAGTTTACAGGGAACCATATTGCCAAAGCTTACATAACAAAAAGTACAGGTTTCCAACATTCTGTAGGTGTCAAACAATTTTGATCTTCGTTGGGTACATACAATATTAGTTTAAACAATATTAATTTAAAGTCGTTGAACATCGTTGGGTACATTCAGGATTAATTTTAAACAGTCCTCAGGTTGTGACATGTTGTTACATATTTTGCACCAAGGTATGGTCTGTCTCCTTCTCCCAGGACTAATCTTAATTTTGACAGGTCATCCAATTCTTTGAAACCTGGGGTTGTTTGGCTGAGCTTGTCAAATAATATGTTTCTTATTGTGTTGAATTTTTCGCATTTTAGGAGGAAATGCATCTCTGTCTCAACCTCGCCGGCCAGACATTGATCACATATTCTATTCTCTCTCTCTCCTTCCCCCTCTCTCTCCTTCCCCCTCTCTCTCCTTCCCTCTCTCTCTCCTTCCCTCTCTCTCTCCTTCCCCCTCTCTCTCTCTCCTTCCCCCTCTCTCTGTCTCCTTCCCCCTCTCTCTGTCTCCTTCCCCCTCTCTCTCTCTCTCCTTCCCCCTCTCCCTCTCTCTCCTTCCCCCTCTCTCTCTCTCCTTCCCCCTCTCTCTCTCTCCTTCCCCCTCTCTCTCCTTCCCTCTCGCTCTCTCTCTCCTTCCCCCCTCTCTCTCTCTCTCCTTCCCCCTCTCCCTCTCTCTCCTTTTCTCTCTCTCTCTCCTTCCCTCTCTCTCTCTCTCCTTCCCTCTCTCTCTCTCTCCTTCCCTCTCTCTCTCTCCTTCCCTCTCTCTCTCTGTCCTTCCCTCTCTCTCACTCCTTCCCTCTCTCTCTCTCCTTCCCTCTCTCTCTCTCTCCTTCCCTCTCTCTCTCCTTCCCTCTCTCTCTCTGTCCTTCCCTCTCTCTCACTCCTTCCCTCTCTCCCTCTCTCCTTCCCTCTCTCTCTCTCCTTCCCTCTCTCTCTCTCCTTCCCTCTCTCTCTCTGTCCTTCCCTCTCTCTCACTCCTTCCCTCTCTCCCTCTCTCCTTCCCTCTCTCTCTCTCCTTCCCTCTCTCTCTCTCCTTCCCTCTCTCTCTCTCTCCTTCCCTCTCTCTCTCTCCTTCCTTCTCACTCTCTCTCCTTCCCTCTCTCTCTGCTTCTCTCTCCTTCCCACTCTCTCTCCTTCTCTCTCCTTCCTTATCTCTCGCCTTCTCTCTCCTTCCCTCTCTCTCTCTCTGTCTCTCTCTCCTTCCCACTCTCCTTCCCTCTCTCTCTCACACACTCCCAGTCTCTCTCTCCCCCAGTCTCTCTCTCTCTCTCTCTCCCAGTCTCTCTCTCTTTCTCTCTCTTCCCCCCAGTCACTCTCTCACCCAGTCTCTCTCTTCTCCCCCCAGTCTCTCTCTCTCCCTCTCTCTCTCCTTCCCTCCCTCTCTCTCCCCTTCCCCCTCTCTCTCTCCTTCCCTCTCTCTCTCTCTCCTTCCCTCTCTCTCTCCTTCCCTCTCTCTCTCTCCTTCTCTCTCATTCCCTCTCTCTCCTTCCCTCTCGCTCTCTGTCTCTCTCTCCTTCCCTCTCTGCTTCCCTCTCTCTCTCTCACACACTCCCAGTCTCTCTCTCTCTCTCTCTCCCCCAGTCTCTCTCTCTCTCTCTCCCCCAGTCTCTCTCTCTCTCACACTCCCAGTCTCTCTCTCACACTCCCAGTCTCTCTCACACTCCCAGTCTCTCTCTCTCCCCCAGTCTCTCTCTCTCCCCCAGTCTCTCTCTGCCCCCCAGTCTCTCTCTGCCCCCAGTCTCTCTCTGCCCCCAGTCTCTCTCTGCCCCCCAGTCTCTCTCTATCCCCCCAGTCTCTCTCTGCCCCCCAGTCTCTCTCTGCCCCCCAGTTTCTCTCTGCCCCCCATCTATTTCTCTTCTCCCCTCAATCTCTCTCTCTTTCTCTTCTCCCCCAGCCTCTATCTCACTCTTCTCCCCCCAGTCTGTCAACCGCGTGGCCCTCTAAACTGCCCTGGCAACGCCGGGCCCCCCCAGCTAGTTGTTAATAACTTGGTATATATGGAAAGAGGGGGATTGTTAATGGATTGGTATAGATGGAAAGAGGGGTATTGTTAATAGATTGGTATATATGGAAAGAGGGGGATTGTTAATGGATTGGTATATATGGAAAGAGGGGTATTGTTAATACATTTTTATATATGGAAGGAAGGGTATTGTTAATAGTGGTTATATATTAAAAGAAGTGTATTGTACATTGGTATATATGGAAGAGGGTTATTGTTAATGAATGGGTATATACGGAAAGAAGGGTATTGTTAATGGATTGGCTTATATGGAAAAAGGGGTACAGTTAATCGAGATATATATATATGGAAGAAAGTGTGTTGTTAATAGTTGGGTATATATCGAAAGGCGTGCATTGTCAATAGATTGGTATCTATGGAAAGTGGAGTATTTTTAATAGATTGGTGTATATATGGTAAAAATTGTGTTGTTAATAGATGGATATATATGGAAAAAGAGTATTGTTAATAGATTGGTATCCAAGGAAGGAGGGGTCTTTTTAATAGATTGGCATCTATGGAAAGAGCGGTATTCTTAATATGTATATATATATATATATATATTGAAAAAAGTGTGTTGTTGATGGATGGGTATATATGGAAAGAGGTGTATTGTTAATAGATTGGTATATATGCAAATATGGTTATTGTTAATAGATTGGTATATATGGAAAGAGGGATATTGTTAATAGATTGGTATACATGGAAAGAGGGTTATTGTTAATAGATTTGGTGTATATGGAAAGAAGGATATTGTTAATAGATGGGTATATATGGATAGATGGTTTTGGTAATAGATGGGTGTATATGCAAAGATGTGCATTGTTAATAGTTGGGAATATATTGAAAGAGGGGTATTGTTAATAGTTGGGTATATATTCAAAGAGGGGGAATTTTAATAGATTGATATATATGGAAAGAGGGTTATTGTTAATAGATGGGTCTATCTGGAAAGAGGCTTTTGTTAATAGATAGCTATATATGGAAAGAGGGTTATTGTTAATAGATTGGTATATATGGAAAGAGGATTATTGTTAATAGATGGGGATATATGGAAAGAGGGATATTGTTAATAGATTGGTATATATGGAAAGATAGTTATTGTTATTAGATGGGGATATATGGAAAGAGGGGGATTGTTTATAGATTGTTATATATCGAAAGGAGGATATATTGTTAATAGATTGGTATCTATGGAAAGAGTGGTATTGTTAATAGATTGGTATATATGGAAAGAGGGTTATTGTTAATAGATTGGTGTATATGAAAAGAGGGATATTGTTATTAGATGGGTATATATTGTAAGAGGGGAATTGTTAATAGATTTGTATGTATGGAGGAGTGTTATTGTTAATAGATTGCTATATATGGAAAGAGGGATATTGTTAATATATCGCTATATATGGAAAGAGGGTTATTGTTAATAGATTGGTATATATGGAAAGAGGTGTATTGTTAATAGATGGGGATATATGGAAAGAGGGGGATTGTTAATACATTGGTATGTTACTGTTAATGGATTGGTATATATGGATAGAGGGATGTTACGGATGTTTATATCTTTCTCCCCCAGTCTCCTCTCTTCTGCTGTTTAAGTTCCCCTGGCTCTAATAGTGGGTGTATTTTATCCCTAACTGCAAGTTCAAGCTGCAAGTTTACATTTACCTGAGCCCACTGCCCAACCATGCCTGTTCTTTGAAGGAGATTACAGAGATAGGCAGCGGTGAGGCCACGGAGGGTTTTGAAAACATGGATGAGAATTTTGAAATTGAGGCGTTGCTTAACTGGGAGCCAATATAGGTCAGCATGTGCAGGGGTGATGGGTGAATGGGACTTGGTGCAAGTTAGGACATAGGCAGCCGAGTTTTGGATCACCTCAAGTTAACATAGGGTAGCATATGGGAGGCCAGCCAGGAGTGCGTTGGAAAAGTTAAGTGCAGAAGTAACAAAGGCATGCATGAGGGTTTCAGCAGCGGATGAGCTGAGGCAAGGGTGGAGGCGGGCGATGTTACGGAGGTGGAAATAGCCGGTCTTAGTTGTGCCGCGGATATGTGGTCTGGATCCCATTTTAGGTTCAAATATGACAACGAGGTTGCGAACAGTGTGGTTCAGCCTCAGACAGATGTTAGGGAGAGGGATGGAGTCAGTGGCTAGGGAACGGAGTTTGTGGCGGGGACCGAAATCAATGGCTTTGGTTTTCCCAATATTTAATTGGAGAAAATTTCTGCTCATCAGGAACTGAATGTCGGACAAGCAGTCTGACAATTTAGAGACTGTGGAGGGGTTGAGAGAAGTGGTAGTGAGGTAGAGCTGGGTGTCGTCAGCGTACATGTGGAAACTGACGCTGTGTTTTCAGATGATGTCGCCAAGGGGCAACATGTAGATACTAAATAGGAGGGGGCCAAGGATAGATCCTTGGGGGACAGCAGAGGTAACGATGCGGGAGCGGGAATAGAACCCATTGCAGGTGATTTTCTGGCTACGATAAGATAGATAAGAATGGAACCAGGCGAGTGCAGTCGCACCCAGCTGGACGATAGTGGAGAACTACCTATAGTTACCTGAGTATGTCTTGTCACCTTTTTTAAAGATGGGGAATACATTAGCCTCCTTCCAGTCTATCAGAAGCATTCCAGAGTCCAGTGAGCTATTAAAAATACAGGCGAGGGGCTCGCACAGAACATGTTCCATCTCCCTGAGGACCCTCGGGTAGATATCATCCGGCCCAGCTGCTCTAACTATTTTCAAGTTCTTAATTCTTTCTAAAACAAGGCCAGAAATTTGGGTACTCATGGGGTACTCACTCGTAAGCCCAATGGAAGTGCCGGTTTCCTGCATGCACTGCGCATGCACGGGAAACCAGCACTTCCGTTCCCCTGAAAGAAGGGATTGAAAGGTCAAACGCGTGCGTAGGAGAGGCATCGCGTGCGCATCGAACTTACGTTTTTTTTGCAGGTTTTCCCAGGAGGGTACGTCTCCAGAAGTTACACATATAAAAAGCAGTCGCAAGGCCTGCTTTTTACAAGGTAAGTGGTGAATTAATTAAAATTAAAACATTTTTTCCACAGGTTTATTATTTTTAAGTACTTTAAAGAAAGGTAAGTTTATTTTTAGCTATGTTAGAAAATAAAATTATTTTTTTCAAAAATTTAAATTATTGGGGCAGAAATTCCTCCCCAAACACGTGAGTACGGAAGGGGTACTCACGCGTCTGGCCGGAGGAAATGCCGGTTTTCAGCATGCACAGCGCATGCGCTGAAAACCGGCATTTCCTCTCCTCTCACCCAAGAGTTGAAGAGGCTAGCGCGTGCGCTGTAGGGGGCAGCGCGTGCGTCTTGGATTTCCTCTGTTTTGGAGGATTTGCGCATGTGTAAAGGCCTCCGGTCTTTACGCTTGTAAAAAGCACACGTAAGTATTTATTTTTACAGGTAAGTGGTGTTTTAGTGCAATTTAGAATTTTTTTTCCACAGGTTTATTATTTTAAAGAATCTACAATAAGGTAAGTTTAGTTTTAGACCCTTTTTATTAAAAAAATATTTTTTTCAAAAAAAAAATTATTGTTTAAATTATTTTTTTTAACTTATTTATACTTAATTTAATGATTGCGATGTTTTTAAAAATTTTATTTAAAGTTTAAGTAGTGTTTTGGGGTGCAGTACTTCTCATGAGTTTGACAGTTCTTACTCTCAAACTTATGAATGAAGTTTCCCCTCCCATGATTGGCTGAACAGTGCTCACCTGATCCCAGCCGGCACATCGCACTAACTACGCCGCTGGGTCAGGTTAGCACAGCGCGCCGACATCAGAACCTGGCCACTGAAAGGAAATCCACTGCGGGCCAGGTTTCAGATGTCGGCGTGCAGGGTGAGCGCACATCGGGGGCTTGCACGCGCGGCAAGCCCCCGACACCAAGTTCTGGGCCATTGTTTAAAATAGTTATTTCATGTAATTTATAGTTTATTTAAAAAATGTGATTTTATTTTAAATTTATTTGAAGATTTAGTGATATTTTAGGGCTTATAGTATTTATAAGTTTGACAGCCCTTCCTGTCAAACTTATGAATGAAGCATTCCCTGCTCCGATTGGCTCCCCATGGCCCACGTGATCCCAGGGGTCGCATCAAACTAACTGTGCCTCTGGGATATGCAAGCACTGTGTGCCGGCTGTTGGAGCAGGCCCAGGATCAGAATTCCACGGGGGCTCACAGCTCAACGGCCGGCGCGCAAGGTAAGTGCAGGTCAGGGGCTTACACCCGCGGGAAGCCCTCGACCCGAATTTCTGGGCCAACATGTTCAGCTATGTTAATACTAGTTTTGCTAGTAACATTATTAAATTCTAATAATCGAGCATGCAAAGTACTCATTTAATATTTCCGCCATTCCCAGTGAGTCATTGTAACCTGTCCTTAAGCACCCTTCAATGACGCAATACAGTCTTTGACAGTTCTCTGACTCTTCACATAACTGAAAAAAGCTTTTCGCATTACTTCTACAGTTGTCTACAATCTTTTTTTCCTTTAGTCTTTTGGCTGATCTAATAGCAGCCTTCATTTTCTTCAGTTGTTCCTTGTACTTAACTCTGTTCAGTTAAGTATTAAATGTCTTTAATGTATAGAAACATTTCTGTTTACATCTTATTTGTCTTTGTACATAACCAGTCAGCCACCGTGGCTTTTTCTTACCACACTCCCTTCTTTTGACTTTAGGTACATATTTGTTTTCCATATTTTTTATCTTATTCTTAAACACTTTCCATTTGTATTCTACATCAGTCTCATCATCACCCAGTAGGTTTAGCCAATTTACCCATTCCAAATTACAGCCAAATAACGTCTCTGGCCCTGAAAATTTACTTTTACAAGAGCAAAGTCTCATTCCTTCAGAATTTAATTATTGTTGGAGATTTAAAAAAATAAAAAAATAAAATAAAATAATTTTTTAACTATTTCTTTCTGTTTCTTTTATCTCTCTCTCTTACTCCTAACTTTCTTTCCTTCTCATTATTTTGCTTTCTGTACGTGATTTTACAATGAATTAAATGTCATTTATCTTTCCTGGTTTAGACTCTGCGGGCAGGATTTTCATTGGGCCGTGGAGGCGGGATTGGAGGCGTGTGGGGAGTTAAAATCATGAAATCGGGGGGCACAAACCCATCCTGCCCCCAACTCGTCTCCATGCCAGTTTCAAAGGAGGCGGGTACCCGACCTGCACTGGGACCCGCCTCCCCGAGGCGGGAAGGGGATTAGTGCCAATTAACTGCCTGTTAACAGGTAGTTAACAGGAAGTTTTTAGCTTAATCCCTATTTTCATTCTTGAAGTGTGAGATTCCCAACGGCTTCAAACCACGCCTAGTTAGCAAGGCGGGCCGTCGGGCTGAAGGGTTTGGAGGGGTCGAGATGTCCCGTGTTCAGGTGAGTGATGGGTGCATGAGTGCAGAAGTAAGTGTGTTTGGTGTGTTTCAAGTGTTTAAAGACGTTTTACTTACCTTTACAGCCTTCCTTCCTTCAGGTCTTGGGAGTCCCTCATCTCACCGGCACAGAAAGCAGAATTGCCATGATCTGTCAAAAATTGGAGCATTCAGCTTTCTGTTCTGGAGAGATCTCTAAATCATCCTGAGAGGAAGGAATTAACTTAGAGTACAGATTGTCAGAGTTTGACAGCTTCAAACAGTTGTCAAACACTGATATTTCATCTGTCAAAAGGTCTTGACAGATGAAATATCAATCTGTGACATCACCTGTTGCCAGGTGGTCCTTAATTGGCCTGCTGAGCCTGCTGGGTGGGCTCAACAAGGTCAATCAAGTCAAAATTGCGTGGGTTGGCTACAACTCGATGGAGGCGGGACTACAACCCCGAAAGTTGTAGTCCTGCCTCCTACCCGTCTCCTCAATGAAAATCCAGCCCTGTGTGTCTCAGTGAGGATTCTTCAATCTGATTGGTTGAGGAGACATGAAGTTGCTTGTCCTGGTCACACACGCCACAGTTCCCCTGTAGAGGGCACCACGCCAGAAATGATCTCCAGGAACCGCAAATCGTCGCTCAAAAGCCCGTGAAAATTCTGTGGGCAGCTGTCAGCATGATGAACGGCAAGGGCTGATCCTTCGCCACTGACCGCAAAATACAGGCCATTGTATATAGATTGGTACAGATGGAAAGAGTGGTATTGTATATCGATTGATATAATTGAAAGAGGGTTTATTGCAAATTGATTGGTATAGACGGTGTTACAGGGTCATACCATTGGCCTTATTTGTTGTACAAACAGTGGTCCTTGACCAATCCAAGTTCCAAACACCTTTTAATGCACATAACACAAGCAAGATCACACAATATGCCTTTTAGCTCTGCAACTCCTAGCCTCTCTCAACTCTTACTGCCCTGAACCTCCCTTGTTCTGCTCACCTGGCTGGGGAAAATCTCCTTCCGCTCCAGATGCTCCCACTCTGGGTGCAACTATTTTTAAAGGGGAGGTTCTTAAAGGGGCCATACCTTCACTTGAGGAGCAGAGCCCACATCAGCCTATGGCCGAGGTACCGACGCTCAATCACCCTGCTACAATTGGTATAGATGCAAAGTGGGTATTGTAAATAGATTGATATAGGTGGAAAGAGAGGGATGGTAAGTAGATTGATTTAGATGGACAGAAGGGGTATTGAAAATAGATTGAATAGACTCTAACTGCCGAAGCTCATCTGCTGGAATGAGGGGGTATTGTGAATAGATTGGATTAGATGGAAAGATGGATTATGGTATATTGATTGGTATAGATGAAGAGAGAGGTTAATTACAAAGTATTACAAAGTATTTATAGCACAGAAACAGGCCATTTGGCCCAACAGGTCCATGCTGGTGTTAATGCTCCCCACAAGCCTCCTCCCACCCCTCTTCATCTAAACCCATCAACATATCCTTCGATTCCTTTCCCCCTCATGTGTTTATCTAGCTTCCCCTTGAATGTACCTATGCTATTCGCCTGAACTACTCCCTGTGGTAGTGAGTTCCACATTCTCATCACTCTCTGGGTAAAGAAGTTTCTCCTGAATTCCCTATTGGATTTATTAGTGACTATCTATTATTTATGGCCCCTACTTCTGGTCTTGCCCACGAGTGGAAACATCTCCTCTATGTCTACCCTATCAAACCTTTCATAAACCTGAAGACCTCTATCAGGTCATCCCTCAGCCTTCTCGTTTCTTGAGGAAAGAGCCCTAGCCTGTTCAATCTTTCCTGATAGGTATAAACTCTTGGTTCTGGTATCATTTTAGTCAATCTTTTTTGCACCTTCTCCAGTGCCTCTATATCCTTTTTACAATATGGAGATCAGAACTGTTCACAGTACTCCAAGTGTGGTCTAACCAAGGTTCTATACAAGTTTAACATAACTTCTCTGCTTTTCAGTTCTATCCTTCTAAAAATGAACCTCAGTGCTTTGTTTGCTTTTTTATGGCCTTATTAACCTGCATCACTTCTTTTAGTGATCTGTGTATCTGTAACCCCAGATCCCTCTGTTCCTCTACCCCATTTAGACACTTTTTTCCAAGGAGTATGTGACCTCCTTATTCTCCCTACCAAAATGCATTAGCTCGCACTTATATATTGAAGTTCATTTGCCAATTATATGCCCATTCTGTAAATGTATTAATGTCTACCTGTATTCCCCCCAGTCCTCCTCTGTGTTAACCACATCCCCCAATTTGGTGTTGTCCGCAAATTTAGACATTGTAATTCCGATTCCTGAGTCCAAATTGTTTATGTAAATGTTGAACAACAGTGTTCCCAGCACCGATCCTTGTGGAACCCCACTTACTACCATTTGCCAATCTGAGTAGCTGCCATAAACCCCATCTCTTTGTTTTCTGTTTTGCAGCCAACTTGCTATCCATTCTGCTACTTGTCCCCTGACTCCACATGCTCTGATCTTAGTCATGAGTCTACTATGCCTTCCTAATAGTTTTTTTGACTTCTTTCGTAACCTTTTTGTATTCCCTTTTGTCATCCTCTCCTTTGTTGTCTATGTACTTAATGTGTGCCTTTTTTCTTTAGTTCCAATTTTGGCCTTATTTCTTTATTCATCCATGGTGTGTCATTACTGGCTAGTTTGTTTTTTGTTTTTAGTGGGATATATTTCTCCTGGATTCTATTGAATATCGTTTTAAATGTTTCCTACTGCTATTCTATTTTTTTATTTGTCAGTACACTTTTCCGGTTTATTTTCCCTAGTTCCATTCTCATCCCCTTAAAATCATCTTTTTTCCAATTTATTACTTTGGGCTTTGTCTTACTTATGTCCTTCTCAATCTTTATTTTAAACTTTATTTAGTTGTGATCGATATTGCCTAGATGTTCTCCTAGGAGTCCTGTTCTGGTTCATTTCCCATTATTAGATCCAGCAGTGTTCCCTCTCTTGATGAGGTTTTTATATACTGGATAAGAAAGGAGTCCTGCAGACGTTGTAAAAACTCCATTCCTTGTACCCATTTTGCTACCTCTTCTTGCCAGTTTATTTGGGGATAGTTAAAATCTCCCATGATTATTATTCTATGTCCTTTACTCATTTCACATATTCGCTTACATATTACCTCCTCCACCTCCTTTCCACTATTAGGTGGTCTCTAGTATGTGTGATCGATCCCTTCTTATCTTTTACTTCAATCCATCTTGATTTCTGTTTCTAACTGCTGTTAGTCATGTTCATTTTTCTACTGCCATTATGTAATTTAAATAGATTGGTACAGAGGGAAAGAGGGGGAATTGTGTACGGATTGGTACAGATGGAAAGTGAGGATATTGTAAATAGATTGGCATAGATGGAAAGAGGGTGTATTGTAAATATAAGGAATGGATGGAAAGAGGGGTATTGTTAGTAGATAGAATAGAGTGGTTAACTTGTTTTTTTCTTCAGTTTAATTATCAGTTTCCCCCCCTGCCCTCGCTCCTCAGACAAGTCTGCAGTTGGAGGTCTGATTTGAGCCAGTCTTGCAACCACTGTGGCCTGTTCCAACTGTGTTGGTTGCATATGAAGGTTATGCGCATGTGCGCTTTGTTATCTGCAGTGGAAGAGGAGAGTCAAAGCAATGTTTGCATTGACACTCTGCTTCACTTCGGGAAATGACACAGTGATACTGGACTTTGAAGACCCTGACAGTTGATGCAGCAAATCAGCAACAACAACAACTTGTATTTATATAGCACCTTTAACGTAGTAAAATGTCCCAAGGTGCTTCACAGGAGTATTATAAGACAAAAAATTTGACACCGAGCCACATAAGGAGAATTTAGGCCAGGTGACCAAAAGCTTGGTCAAAGAGGTAGGGTTTAAGGAGCGTCGTAAAGGAGGAAAGAGAGGTAGAGAGGCCGAGAGGTTTAGGCAGGGAATTCCAGAGCTTAGAGCCTAGGCAACAGAAGGCATGGCCACCAATGGTTGAGTGATTATAATCAGGGATGCTCAAGAGGGCAGAATTGGAGGAGCGCAGATATCTCAGGGGCTTGTGGGGCTGAGGGAGATTTCAGAGATCGGGAGGGGCCAGGTCATGGAGTGATTTGAAAACAACGATGAGAATTTTGAAATTGAGGCGCTGCTTAACCGGGAGCCAGTGTAGGTCAGCAAGCACAGGAGTGAAGGGCGAACGGGACTTGGTGCGAGTTGGGATACGGGCAGTCGAGTTTTGGATGACCTCAAATTTACGTAGGGTAGAGTGTGGGAGGCCAGCCAGGAGTGTGTTGGAATAGTCAAGTCTAGAGGCAACAAAGGAATGAATGAGGCTCATCATTTCTTTTTTGTCACCAATGCAAATGAAAGATTTGCATTTATTTAGTGTCTTTCACATCCTCAGGATGTCTCAAAGTGCTTTACAGCCAATGAAGTACTTTGGAAGTGTAGTCACCGTTGTAATGTAGGAAATGCGGCAGCCAATTTGTACACGGCAAGCTCCGACAAACAGCAATGTAATAATGACCAGATAATCTGTTTCAGTGGTGTTGATTGAGGGATAAATATCGGCCAGGACACTGGGGAGAACTCCCCTGCTTCAACATAGTGTCATAGGATCTGTTACATCCACCTGAGAGGGCAGACGGGGCCTCGGTTTGATGTCTTAAGTGAAAGACAGCACCTCTGACAGTGCAGCATTCCCTCAATACTGCACTGGGAGTGTGAGCCTGGATTATGTGCTTCAGTTCCTGGAGTTAGATGTGAACCCGTGACCTTATAACTCGGAGGCGAGAGTGCTGCCAACTGAGCCACGGCTGACACCTTCTGTTTTTATATAAGATGGGTTCGTTTTTTTCCCTTGCTGTTGTGTCAAGGGAAGTCCAATTACTTTTGGCCCTCAGGAGAAAACAACATACGAAGGGATGAGAACAAAACTTTCTGACAGTACTTGAAGTCTCAATTCCATGGTCATGTGTCCCTTTCTTCCATTGAATTAGCTGCAGTAAAAAGCTGCTCCTATTTTTAGGCAACTGATATCACTGCTCTTTTGAGTCCTCAGTAAATAAAGGAGGGTGTGGAGCGGGTGGGAGAAGAGCATTTGTGCACTTGAGCTGCAAAGAGAAATCTCCATCACCAGCTCCCAGCAGCAGAATAAAACCATTGCTAAAAGTCATGACCTACAAAGAGGCTCGAATCAGCTTCTCGAACGTCTGCGCTTTCATCTCGGCTTCTGGGAGTCTCTCTCTCTCCTCTCTCCCCTCTCTCTCCCCCCTCCGTTGCGTGGCTCGAAGTCTGTGAAATGGAAATTAGGACGAGGACTGCACTGGAAGATGAGAGCGAGGTTGTTTGTGTACTGAATGCTGTGCCTATGCGAGCTGCTGGCTGCCTGCCAAGGGCTGCGAGAGGCCTCTTTAGTCTGTCAGGAGGGGCTTTGTGGAGTCATAATTTATGGTATGTAGTGCTAGCATCAGCTGATGGGGCGCATTGATTAAGATGACTCGCAAATAACAGTTACGCATTTCAGGCCTGCTCTCCCAGCAAGCCTTTCATGGCAGTTATTCAGCAGGATGTGTGACACTACTGGTACAGGGAGCTGCCATTTACACCACTGATCCAGCTTGGTACAGGGAGCTGCCATTTACACCACTGATCCAGCTCGGTACAGGGAGCTGCCATTTACACCACTGATCCAGCTCGGTACAGGGAGCTGCCATTTACACCACTGATCCAGCTCGGTACAGGGAGCTGCCATTTACAGCACTGATCCAGCTCGGTACAGGGAGCTGCCATTTACACCACTGATCCAGCTCGGTACAGGGAGCTGCCATTTACACCACTGATCCAGCTCGGTACAGGGAGCTGCCATTTACACCACTGATCCAGCTCGGTACAGGGAGCTGCCATTTACACCACTGATCCAGCTCGGTACAGGGAGCTGCCATTTACAGCACTGATCCAGCTCGGTACAGGGAGCTGCCATTTACACCACTGATCCAGCTCGGTACAGGGAGCTGCCATTTACACCACTGATCCAGCTCGGTACAGGGAGCTGCCATTGACACCACTGATCCAGCTCGGTACAGGGAGCTGCCATTTACACCACTGATCCAGCTCGGTACAGGGAGCTGCCATTTACACCACTGATCCAGCTCGGTACAGGGAGCTGCCATTGACACCACTGATCCAGCTCGGTACAGGGAGCTGCCATTGACACCACTGATCCAGCTCGGTACAGGGAGCTGCCATTTACACCACTGATCCAGCTCAGTACAGGGAGCTGCCATTTACACCACTGATCCAGCTCGGTACAGGGAGCTGCCATTGACACCACTGATCCAGCTCGGTACAGGGAGCTGCCATTGACACCACTGATCCAGCTCGGTACAGGGAGCTGCCATTTACACCACTGATCCAGCTCGGTACAGGGAGCTGCCATTTACACCACTGATCCAGCTCGGTACAGGGAGCTGCCATTTACACCACTGATCGGTTAGGGTTAGGGTGGCATAGTGGTTAGCACTGTTGTCTCACAGCGCCAGGGACCCGGGTTCGAATCCGGCCTCGGGCGACTGTCTGTGTGGAGTTTGCACATTCTCCCCGTGTTTGCGTGGGTTTCCTCCGGGTGCTCCGGTTTCCTCCCACAGTCCAAAGATGTGCAGGTTAGGTTGATTGGCTATGATAAATTGACCCTTAGTGTTAGGGGGATTAAATACGTGGGGTTACGGGGATAGGGTGGGATATGTGTCGGTGCAGGCTCGATGGGCCGAAATGGCCTCTATCTGCACTGTGGGGTTTCTGTGTCTGTGAGTTCTGTGATCCAGCTCGGTACAGGGAGCTGCCATTTACACCATTGATGCAGCTTGGTACAGGGAGCTGCCATTTACACCACTGATCCAGCTCGGTACAGGGAGCTGCCATTTACACCACTGATCCAGCTCGGTACAGGGAGCTGCCATTTACACCACTGATCCAGCTCGGTACAGGGAGCTGCCATTTACACCACTGATCCAGCTCGGTACAGGGAGCTGCCATTTACACCACTGATCCAGCTCGGTACAGGGAGCTGCCATTTACACCACTGATCCAGCTCGGTACAGGGAGCTGCCATTTACACCACTGATGCAGCTCGGTACAGGGAGCTGCCATTTACACCACTGATCCAGCTCGGTACAGGGAGCTGCCATTTACACCACTGATCCAGCTCGGTACAGGGAGCTGCCATTTACACCACTGATCCAGCTCGGTACAGGGAGCCAGAGTTAAGGAGCATGCCTACTCCCAACCCCCCCTCCCCCTGACTTCCACTTTTGTGTTGTTAAAGGACCTTCTACGCAGAGTAGCATCTTGAATTGCCTCTCTAGCCACACAAAAGGGGTCAAAGGAACACCCGGGCTGCTTTTCCAAAGCGAGACAGCTTCCTCTGGCAGTCCCTCGGCCCCTCCTCCACCAAGGCCTCAAGGGCACAAAGGAAACCTGCACTCGTCTCCCACCAGGCGCTCCTCGTAAACAACTGTCGAAAACCGGGCACCGCTGCCTACTCGCATCTATTATTCACGTCATCTCTGGCAGATCAAGTAGAGGGTTTGTGAGATTTGAAAGGGTGGTGGGGGGAGGGGTTACGGGCAGTAGGAAGAAAAAAATATCAAAGAGATGTTTTTGAAAAATCGTCAAGACAGTCTGCTACATCGAGGGCTTGCCAACTCTGGTTAGACATATTCCAGGAGGTTTCATCACATGACCTCCTGCCTCCCCCAGTCAAATAGCCTCCCCCTCCCCACCCGCCTACCCCCCTCTCCAATAATTGATAAAGGAAAATGCTCAAAGAAAATGTTCAACAAAACACACAACGCGGTTTTGTTTTTAACACCCCAGATGGTTTTTCTCCCGGATTTTTTTGCTGGCAGCAGTGTCTCTGGGAGATGAATCTTTAATTCCTGCAGACTCCAGGACAATCCTGGAGAGTTGACGACCCATCAACACCCCGTGTTCTTTAGCACACGGTAGGCACAGCGATGATATAAGCAGCAGTGCATTAGAAATAGCAAACAAAGTTAAGATGTAAAGTGGCCGTCATGGAAACTTGGCTATGTAGGCAATGGGTTGTTGAGGTTAGATTTTTTTGCTGTCTCTCTCTCTCTCAACTCGGCACTGGGCCAGGATTGCTAAAGAATGTGGGCTGGATTCGCTCATTGTTGCTAGCATGCAGGCACATCTAGAATATTCTGTGCTCAACCCTGCTCCAAATTAATTAATTGCAACATTTACTAACACAGGCTGGAAAAGGGGTTTTTCACGGTTAATCAAAGAGGTTCAAAAAATAAGCCAAGCATTTTTTTTCTGATTTCTTCCATATTTATTTTTTTTAACTCACCTTTGTACTCGTTTAGGGACAGTTTGAAAAGAGAAGTGCATTTGTGGTGTTAATCTAATCTCACTTCCTATTCTGAACTGTTGACTTGATGCGGTCCTGCCCCATGAGTCACTAAACCCCTATCTTTGTATTTATGGATGAAAAACAGCGCATTTGCCTCTCTACATGTTTGGCAGTGGGAGGGGTTGAGTTTTCACCTTTCAGCCCATTTCAAACCCACTTTTTCCTTGTTTATGCTGAGTTACAGCTGTGTTTCAACAAAACCGCCACAACTCCTTTCAACCGCTTCCTATCTTGCACAAAATAGTCGTGTCACAAAACTCCTCTTAGAGTGAGACAAAAAATATGCAAAGCTTGTTTTCGCAACCCCATGAGCTGGGAGAGAGATGGTGACAGAAAAGGCCATTTTCCCTTGGAACCAGTCACAGTGCCATCGAAATCGAGCCACTTGCGCCTGTGGGATTGCACTGTGTACGTTTATATAACTTTTAAATTAGCCAAATCAGCTAGCAAGGCCAACACACACACACACACACACAAAATAAAGGATTAGGGCTACATTATAAATTAAAAACCCTGCACCAGAGGGTTTAGATATTGGTCTGTGTTTGGGCTTGGCAGCAGCAGTGTGCACATGGCTTCAGAACAGGAGGGGCACAGACAGCTAATTATAACATATATCATAATTGCCAACGTTTATGTGGCAAAGTATGCAGGATCTACTCTTGAGGGACATCCAATTGTGATGTCTTCTACTGGGGCATTTTTAATAAACCTGTGGCAATGCTGCAAATATTAACACTTTCCATGCCAGTTCAATATTTTACTTTTTTTAAATTCTCATCCTTGTTATTAAATCCCTCCATGGCCTTGCCCCTCCCTCTCTCTGTAATCTCCTCCAGCCCTACAACCTTCTGAGATAACTGCACTCCTCCAATGCTGGCCTCATGTGCATCCCTAAATTTCACTGCTCTATCTTTGGCAGATATGTCTTCAGCTGCTCTGCCCCAAGGTCTGGAATTCCCTCCCTAAATCTCCACCTCTCCTTTTAAGGCGCTCTTTAAAACCTACCTCTTTGACCAAGCTTTTGGTCAAGTCTCTTGGAGTGGGGCTTGAACCCACGACCTTCTGACTCAAAGGCAAGAGTGCTACCAACTGAGCCAAGGCTGACCATGGCCCAGCATTTGCAGTCATTTCCTACATTACAACAGTGACTCCACTTCAAAAGTACTTCATTGGCTGTAAAGCGCTTTGGGATGTCCTGAGGTCATGAAAGATGCTGTATAAATAAAATCTTTCTTCTGCTACTTATGTAAACAGTAATTTGCAAAATAAAACCATGGTAGTCACTTCCGAGGTGTATGTAGTTAGGGGTGCAGTACAACAGGGCTTTAATACACTAGCTGACTCCTGTGCTGTTCCTTTTAGGTATCTAGGAACATAAATGTTGAGGGCATTGATGTCGTTGGGGATGTGCAGTGTGGGCGGTTGACCTAGGGTTTCCAACCCTCCAGGATTGCTCTGGAGTCACCAGGAATTAATCCCCTGGGTACTGCAGCAAGCAAAAACTCGTGAGAAAATTAATTGGCACGTTAAAAAAATGGTGTATTTTTTTCATTTTCTTTGTACACTTTCATTTATTAGTTATAAATGTATCAGAAATAGGGGGCGGGGGGAAAGGCTGTTTGCCTGGGTTTGGTGGTTGGAGGCTGGAGGTCATGTGATGAATCCTCCAGGAATACGTCCAACCAGAGTTGGCAACCCGAAGTTGATCGACCCTAAAGCCTTTATGGATCAGATGACCTCAGTCAAAGCCGCTTTGCCGCATCTAAGCGCAACACCCCAACCCCCCACTCCGAGGCAAGGCACTTCCTCCATGCTCAGGCAGACATCCCTGTTGAGGGTTTGCCCACCACACGGGGGTCATTCCAGCCGCGACTTGTGAACCTTCTGCTCTACTAAGCCTCCTCCGCCAAGAGAGACCTGGGCTTGGTCACTAAGTCTGTGCTCCTTACTGCTGTGGTAACGCTTCAGATCCTCCCATTCACAAAGTTAACTTCAAGTCCAACTTGGCCTTAAATACACACTTCTCAAAGACCCTCCCTCCAACGCTGCACAATTACATAGAATTACATCGAATTTACAGCATAGAAACAGGCCATTCGGCCCAACTGGTCCATGCTGGTTTCTGCTCCACACGAGCCTCCTCACACCCCTCTTCATCCCACCCTATCAGCATATCCTTCTATTCCTTTCTCCCTCTTGTGTTTATCCAGCTTCCCCTTAAATGGATCTATAACATTCGCCTCAACCACCCCCTGAATCACTCAACCACCCTCCACATTCTTACCACACTCTGGGTAAAGAAGTTTCTCCTAAATTCCTTATTGGATTTATTAGTGACCATCTTATATTTACGGCAACTAATTTTGGTCTCCCCAAAAGAGGAAACATTCGCTCTACGTCTACCCTATCAATCCCCTTCATAATTTTAAAGACCTCTATTAAGTCACCTGGAGAAATGAGCCCCAGCCTGTTCAGTCTTTCCCGATTGTGCACGTTTCTCATGAATGGTCTTAATGGCCTAGAAATTTGGTGGGCTGTGCCACCAGTTAGCACCTAAAGAGGGCACTCAGTGGCTTTAGCGCCACTGGCCGCGCCTCCCGCGATATTTAGCGGGGCGCTAATGGCGGCGTTAGCCTGTAGCACTGCGCCGCCACCGATGACATCATCGGTGTGCGCAGCGCCCCGCTACCGCCCCGATCGCGATATTTGGTCGCGCCCGCCTCTGTAACGCCGGTCGCAAATCGCGCCTGGTTCACGGGGCCTACCTGTGGCGGTAGTGGCGCAAATTAAGGTGGAGGTGCTGGGCGGCCATTTTTTTCGGTGGCCGCCTGCCAGCACCTCCGTCCCCGGCCTCCTGATCCCCCCCTGGGCACTGCCAGCTGTGTCCCGAGTGCCCAGCACTTCTCCTCGGTGCCGGGCTCTTTTGCCAGCACTCGCGATCGGTCATCGCGCTGGTGCAGGCCCCTCCTCCTTAAGAAGGGGAGGAAGGCCTGCAGTACTGCAGCACGCCGTGCTGCAGCGTGTGGTGCTGCGGCACGTTGTGCTGCAATATTCAGTTTCAGCGCCCCAAGAGCGACGCGGGGCACCTCGAGCAGCGCCCCGCGTCCCTCTTGGGGCACTCAAACTGAATTTCCTGCGGACGCAACGGCTCTGTTCGCAGCGGTAATTCCGGCGCCCAGGCGAGCTTGGTGCCCCGTTTGGGGCTCCACCAAATTTCTAGGCCAATGTATCTTAAATCCAAGTGGTTTTTCTCCTTCTTTCTCAGTGAGATTCATTCATCATCCATTTTGGAAAGAGTAGGAATGCTCAGCTCAGCACTGTACTCAGGCAAATTGTCCATTAGCACTTTCACAATCATTATTTAAAAATATATCTACATTCATCACTAAGGTTGGGCAAAGGCAATCATTTCAACCCAAATATGTCTGAACTTCAGAATAGCATCTTTGCTGCACCCGTGTAATGTTCTCTATTTCCTACAAGGCTATTCTGAGGCTTGTCTGCGTCAGATTGCCAATTAGTGATTAATTAGGGCTGATTTTGCCTTCTAGGAACTGGGCCAATAATAGAGCATTCATACTACAAGCTTAGTGTTGGTGAAGAGCCTCTATAGCATCATATCGAGGTGGCCATTTAGCCCATCGTACCAGGATGATGATAGCTCTTTAACTGGGGCTGACTACTCTAATCCCATTTCCCTGCGCTCTAGCCGAATCCTTCCATATTCTTCCTTTGCAAATACTTCTCTAATTCCATTTAAATGATGTCAGTCAGAATCTCTGCTTCCATGACTGCTCGTGGTAAAGCAATCCACACACGATGAACTTTCTCTGTGAGAAAAAACTTTCCTCTTCATTCTTTCCATGAGAATCCTTGGTCTGAGCTATGAACACATTGTTATCAATTCAATGAGTGGAAACCATCTTTGTGGGAGCAAATTGGCTGCCGCGTTTCCTACATTACAACAGCGACTACACTTCAAAAGAACTTCATTGGCTGTAAAACGCTATGGCACCTCCTGAGGTCTTGAAAGGCACTATATAAATATATAAGTCTTTTTCTTTATTTACCCACTCAATACTTTTTCATCATTTTGAAAACCTGGAATACTTCTCTCCATAACCTTCTGAAATCCAGTGGGGAAAAGAACCCTAACTTCTTGAGCAATTCTTCAGAATTATCTAATTCCTGGAATCATTGTACAACAACAACAACTTGAGTTTATATAGCATCCTTAACATAGTAAAATGTCCCAAGGCGTTTCACAGGAGTGTTAGCAGACAAAAATTTGGAACTGAGCCACGTAAGGAGATATTAGGACAAGAAGAGGTAGGTTTTAAGGAGCATCTTAAAGCAGGAGAGAGAAGCGCAGAGGTTTGGGCAGGGAATGCTAGTGAATATTCACTGTCTCCTTTTGATGGCTCAAGTATTCATCCTATAATAGAATTCCAGGAACTGCATGGCAATCCTCCAACCCATGTCTTGTCTAAATTCATCATCAATTTTGAATTTGACTTTAATCGCAATGCACACTGCAGAACAAAGAGAAACTCAGGAAACACGGGCCTCCCAATTCTGTGTCAGTACTGCGCTGCAGCCATGTGATGTATGTTGCTTTCGGTTTGCTTGTGGGACATTCAATTAAAGATGTGGGCGTGACTGACTGAAAAAGCTCCTGGGCAACTGTCAACTCACCATCAAGTGAAACCAGGTCCTTTCCCTCGCTGGAAGATAAGGAAGGGCTGATCTAATCAAAGTGTTTAAGATGATTAAAGGAGTTGATTGGGTAGAGAGAGAGAAACTATTTCCTCTGGTGGGGGAGTCCAGAACAAGGGGGCATAACCTTAAAATTAGAGCTGGGCCATTCAGGGTTGATGTCAGGAAGCACTTCTTCACACAAAGGGTGGTGGAAATCTGAAACTGTCTCCCCAATATGTACCGTATTCCCACAGTGAGAATAAAATGCAGGCTTGGCCTTGCTCTGGGAAGTGATGGAGAGGGAAATTGTCAGCTCACGGATGAGGCACCTGGAGCAGGATGGATGGCTTTAAAAATCGAACCAAGGCAGGCAAAAGATAAAGTAAAGAGACATGCTGTTTTGTTCCATCCACTCACCACCCCCCCCGCCCTCCCCACCCTCCACCTTTGAGATGTCCTCCTTGTCTGTGACCCACTTACTGGTGCGCTAGCGTGTTCAGACGGTGGATGTGTTTTAATTTCTTTTCCTTTTAACGGCCCAGCTTGCCAGCTCACGACCTGCCTGTAAAGGACATCACTCTTGACTGCTTCGTGTTTTGAATCGGAGGTGGCAGACACAGGAAGGTTAAATCTAGACGGGGATTAGGCATTACTCCAGTAATCGGTTAAAGAGAGCAGAGCCTGGCAGCTTGCCAGCCAGTAGAAGTGGAACACACTTGCGTCACTGTTCCCTTGGCAACACAAGGCCCTTCATAGAACCATCTCCTCTGGTTATTTGTTTCATGTTCCGATGTGTGTGATTCACACCATTAATGTTGAATGGGATTTCCAGCTGGTTCCACAGCCGCGAGATTTGTTGAGTGGGTATCTGGGAAATAGTCATTCTCTTAATAATAAATAATTCTGAGACGCTGGCAGCAAAGTTAAGCTCTCATTCTGTGCTTTCAAGTGAATAGGAGCGGATCCAAACAAAAAGACTGTCGTTGCATATCAGTATATAACAACAACTTGCATTTATACAGCACCATTAATGTAGGAAAACATCACAAGGCACTTCACAGGAGGGTTATCAAACAAAATTTGACACCGAGCCACATGAGGAGATATTAGGACAGGTAGAGATAGGTTTTAAGGTGCATCTTAAAGGAGGACAGAGAGTTAGAGAGGCAGAGCGATTTAGGGAGAGAATGCTAGAGTTTAGGGCCTCGGCAGCTGAAGGCACAGCCACCAATGGTGGAGCGATGAAAATCGGGGATGCGCAAAAGGCCAGAATTGGGGGAGCACAGAGATCTTGGAGGGTTGTGACACGGGAGGAGGTTACAGAGAGAAGGAGGGTTGTAGGACTGGAGGAAGGTACAGAGATAGGGAGGGGCGAACTGCATAGTTACCAAGCATGGAGCACATAACAGGACTGCAAAAACAGTTAACCGGCACTGCGTATGAATTGGGAGATATCTTGGCCTAGAAATTGAGTAGCCTTAGCGCCGCATTTGAGGCGCTAGAGGGCCTAGCGCCGGAGTTATGGCCAGTTTAGAAATTCCCTGGGGCCCTAGAATCGGCGGTAGACCGGTTGCGCTGCGCCGGCACCGATGACGTCATCAGTGTGCGCAGCGTCCCGGTTGCCGTGGTGACGGGCCCCAGCGCCGAAATTGAGTTGCGGCCGCCTCGCCCGTGGCAGCCGCAACTAAGATTTTTTCAACCGAGTCTTCCCCGAGTTAGCGCTGGCGCATTAAGGTCGCGCGGCGGCCGGCCGCTTTCCCGCCGGCCGCCTGCCCGCACCTCCCTCCCCGGACTCCTCCACCCCCCCCCCCCCCGCGGAACAGATGCGTCTGGCCTGCAAGCCCGGCACTTGTCCGAGGTGCCGGGCTCATTTTTTTCAATATTTGAATGGACAGCGGGCGGGTGCAGGCAGCTCCTCCTTAACTGAAGGAGGAGGCCTGCACTTCCCCAGCCTGCCGCACCGCATCGGGTCCCGCAGCGCCGGATTAGCGCTGCAATGCGGCAGTCAGCGCCCATTGGGAGGCGCTCACGCCCGCCAGTAGCTCCGGCAGCCGTCTGGGCGCGGCGCTACTGAATCTTTGGCGCGCGCAGGGGGACTTAGCGCCGGCGCTAAATTTCCGGCGCTAAAGCCCTGGCGCGGCGCCAACTCAATTTCTAGGCCCTTGTCTCTATCTCTGAAGGTTTTGATATCAGCTGCCTGAGATTGTCAACCCTAAGGCACCATGGGAAATGGCACACTGGAAACTAGAGCTAAGCCTGGCCACCTTCTGATCAAGACCTGGGGATTTCCACTTATACCAAAATAAAATCTGACCACAAACCGATCTCATTTCCTGACTCTTGTTCTCAAATCAATGAATATAAAAATAAATATAGGAAATCACTTTTTTAAATATATTCATTCTGGGGATGTGGGCGTCGCTGGCAAGGCCGGCATTTATTGCCCATCCTAGTTGCCCTTGAGAAGGTGGTGGTGGCCCTTCTTCTTGATATGCTGATAGGGTGAGATGTAGAGGGGTGGGAGGAGGCTCGTGTGGAGCAGAAACACCGGTATAGACCAGTTGGGCCGAATGGACAGTTTCTGTGCTGTACATTCTATGTAATTCTTGAACCGCTGTAGTCCACGTGGTGAAGGTACTCACACAGTGCTGTTAGGTTGGGAGTTCCAGGGTTTTGACCCAATGATGATGAATATATGTCCTGCTTTCTGTTCTTTACAGAATGGCTTGGATTTTGCGGTCAGCGGTGAATAAATGGTGCTTGCCATTCATTACGCTGACAGCTGCCCATAGACTTTTTGCGGCCTTTTGAGCGACAACTTGAGGTTTCTAGAGATAATTTCCAGCATGGCGCCCTCTACAGGGGATCTGTGGCGTGTGTGAGCAGGAAAAGCAACAGCGTGTCTCCTCAACCAATCAGATTGAAGAATCCTCACTGAGACACGCAGAGTCTAAACCAGGAAGTGTAAATTAGATTTAATTCAATGTAAAATCATGTACAGAAAGTGAAATAAAGAGAGGGAAATAAATATGGGATTAAGAGAGAAAGAAAGAAAGTAAAAAAAAAGAATAATTTTTTAAAATCTCCAACAATAATTAAAATCTGAAGGAATGAGACTCCACACTTGTAAAAGTTCATTTTCAGTGCAGAGAGGTTGTTTGGCAGTAATTAAGACTTATCACATCGTTAAAAATTCACTTACACTTGAATAGACAAGCCCAAACTTTTTCTGCCGTGTTTAGTAGGCAACTAGTGGGTAAGTCCCATAACTTCACACCCTTACATGTATTTCAATGCCAAGTCTATAGATGAGGTACCAGTATAGAGCAGCTTGTGGAGGAGCAGGGTAAATCGGACAGCAACTTCCAGATTTCCACATTTTACTGCGCATGTGTGGACGCCAGAAGTTGCTGTCCGATTTACTCCATAATAACATTGAGCGCTGATAGCCTCACCGTTATTCTCAACACAAAATCCGGGCCAATAACTGAGTGTGAGTATGACTTTACTTTGAACTTCCAACCAGCAATAAGATACCTGAGCTCCCTGTCCCATTTATGTTAGCTCTTTACATCTGGAAAAAAAAAGTGTGTGTTGTGTCAGCAAGGTGTGTTTTAAACATTTTGGTTCACAATAAAAAAAAATCCTTTGACTTTTACTGCAGATGCACTGCAGAAACAACACAGCGTATAAACCTTTGCTATTTTTTTTCACATTGGTCATCTCCTGACCAAACTGGCCAATAGCAGTCAGGCAAATACGCAGACATGACCCTCATGAGCAGTCACCTTGGCAACAGGCAACTCTCATCGATACTGGAGGAACATACCATGCGTTGCATGGGGAGAGGTGGAATCAGATGGTAACTACACCAAAGGGAAACTCTAATGAAGAGAAACCCGCCTCGGAGTCAGAAGGTTGTGGGTTGAAGTTCCACTCCAGAGACTTGAGCACAAAATCCAGGCTAACACTCTCAGTGTAGTACTAAGGGGATGAGACGTTAAAGCGAGACCCCAGCTGCTCTCTCAGGTGGATGTAAAAAATCCCATGGCAATATTTCGAAGAAGAGCATGGGAGTTCTCCCAGGTGTGCTGGCCAATATTTATCCCTCAATCAACATAACACAGATTATCTGGTCATTATTTCATTACTGTTTGTGGGACCTTGCTGTGTGCAAATTGGCTGCTGTCTACATTGTCTACACTACAAAAAAGTACTTCATTGGTTGTAAAGCGCTGTGGGACATTTGAGGTCGTGAAAGGCGCTATATAAATTTAAGTCTTTTTAATAAACCTCTGATGTTCTTGACTTTAGTGTAACAATTTATAATCTCTCAGTGTCGTTGTGGATTCTTATCTCCGTGATTATGGTGTCAACTTTAACACAGTAAACAATAGCTTGACTCCTAGCTCCCAGGCCCCTGTTGGAGAGAAGGAGGTTGGGATGAATGATATACAACCTCTGGTCACACTAATGAACTGCTGGGAGCCAAGTAAAACAACAACAACAATGTGTCTTTATATTGCGTCTTTAATGTAGTAAAACATCCCAAAGTGCTTCACAGGAGTGTTATCAGACAAAATTTGACACCGAGCCACATAAGGAGATATTACAACAGGTAACCAAAAGCATGGTCAAGCAGTTAGATTTTAAGGAGTGTCTTAAGAGGAGGCGAGAGAGGCGGAGTGGTTTAGTGTTGAGTCTGTGCTTTCAAATGTAGTTATGCTGAATAACTGGACACAGACTACAGAATACTTAAACAGGTCTTTAGTAACTGAGGGTCAGGGCTGAACTGAAATACACTTTGCTCCACAGGGTTTATATACCGGTGTGGTCACCACCGGTACTACAATGTACAGGAGCCATCAGAAAGTAGTCCATCACCTTAAGGTATCCTCTTAAGGTGGTACAGGTTACATACACTACAATTCCTCCCCTTTTAGCTTAACAGTGTACACCACAATTTAAACATAACATGGATAACATATATACAACTTTCACACAAAACTGTTCAAAGATTCAGTCTCTGAGGAGGCCTCCTGATCCGGGCCGGATAACACCTTTCAGGGGTCTCTGGTTCTCGTTGCTGGGGTGACTCATCCATTTGATCTCCTATGGATTGAACATCATCATGTACGTTCGAGTCTGAGGTAGATGCTACAGGCTCAATAACTTCTTCAACTGGTGTCTCTGCCGTAGACATGGGGTCGACCCTTGTTCTCGATTCCACAAGTTGGTCAGCATGACGTCGTATTACGTTCTCACCAACGTCTACCGTGTACATCAAGGGTCCTTGTCGGGCACGAATTGTTCCGGATTGCCATTTATCATTCCTATAATCCCTGGCCAACACTGGTTGTCCTATTTCGAAACTCCGAGTGGCCTTGTTATTTACGTGCTGGAATTGCTTGTTTTCGACTTCCCTACGCACATTGCGTTTTAACAAATCCAACCGGGACCGCAACCTCCTGTTATAGAACATTATGGCAGGGCTTTGATTTGTCACTGCATGCGTGGCGTTTTGATATGCCATCAGGAAATTGTCCACCTTGTGTTGTAGTGGAACATGGTCTTCGCTCATGGCCTTTATCGCCTTTTTGAACGTTTGTACAAATCTCTCGGCCAACCCATTGGTAGCCGGATGATATGGGGCAGATGTATAGTGTTTCACCCCATTCTTTTTCATGAATTTCTGGAATTCTTCTGACACGAACTGTGGCCCGTTGTCTGAACATATTTGTTCCGGCAACCCATTCCTTGCAAATATGGTTCTTAGAACTGCGATCGTCTTTTCAGAGGTAGTGGTCGACATCTTAATCACTTCTGGCCATTTAGAATGTGCATCTACCGCTATCAAAAACATGGAATCCATGAATGGACCTGCAAAGTCGATATGCACACGTTGCCATGGGGTTGAAGGCCATTCCCACGGATGCAGCAGTGCAATTGGAGGTGTGTTTTGAACTTTTTGGCACCCTGAGCAGCTTTTAGTCAGATCCTCTATTTGTTTGTCGATACCTGGCCACCACACATAAGCCCTAGCAAGGCTTTTCATCTTGACTCCCCCCAGATGACCTTCATGCAGTTCCTTCAGAACTCTCCCCCTTAATTTAGGAGGAATAATCACCCTTGTTCCATACATCAATGTTCCTTGACAGACGGACAGCTGTTCTCGTCTGGCTGAGAATGCAGGTAACAGTGGTTCGCCATGTACTGGCCATCCCTTCACTGTCAAATCGTAGACCCGAGACAGTGTCGGGTCGTTTTGGGTCTCTCTCTCAATACTCGCATTGGTGACTGGTAAGCATTCGATGATGGTCGAGTGAAATATCTCGACAGGGTCAACTGCCGGTGCCTCTTCCGCTGTAGGTAGTGGCAGGCGCGACAGCCTATCAGCATTACCATGTTGCTTTGTACCTTTGAATTCGATATCATATTGATGTGCCCCTAGGAAAAGGGACCATCTCTGAAGCCTCTGCGCCGTCATAACCGGAACACCCTTCTTAGGGTTAAAAATGGAAACCAACGGCTGGTGATCTGTCAGCAGCGTAAACTTTTGGCCTTGCAGGTAATGGTTAAATTCCTTAACCCCCCACACGAGGCTGAGAGCCTCCCTATCTATCTGAGCATAGTTGCGCTCTGCGGAGGTCAATGATCTGGATGCGAACGCGACTGGCCTTTCCACGCCATTTGGCAACATATGTGAGAGCACTGCCCCGATACCATATGGAGAAGCATCACAAGCTAAGCAAATAGGCAGCGTTGGGTTAAAGTGAGCCAACACTTCCTTAGAGGTGATCAGTGCCTTGCTTTTTTGAAAAGCCCGCTTACAGTCCTCGCTCCACTTCCATGGTACTCCCATTTGCAAAAGAGCGTTCAGCGGGTGTAGCACCGAGGATAAATTTGGAAGAAACTTGTGGTAATAGTTAATCAACCCAAGGAACGACCTCAACTGGGATACATTTTCCGGAGCGGGAGCTTTCACAACAGCTTCGATCTTGTCAGGTGACTTATGAAGCCCCTCCTGGTCAATGACGTGGCCGCAGTACGAGATTCACTTCTGAAAGAACTCACATTTCTGGCGAGTAACTCTGAGTCCATATTCTTTCAATCTGGTGAGCACCTGCTCCAAATTCGCGAGGTATTCCTTATCATCATCTCCTGTAATCAGAATGTCGTCCAGGTAGCATTGAGTGCCTGGAATTCCCTGCAATACCTGCTCCATGGCTCTTTGCCAAATCGCTGGAGCCGATGCCACTCCAAAAACCAGCCTATTATACCGATATAAGCCCTTATGTGTGTTGATCATGAGATACTGGCGTGACGCTTCATCAACTTCCATCTGTAGGTACGCCTGCGCCAGGTCTATCTTGGTGAAGTGTTTCCCGCCAGACAGCGAAGCGAAGATATCCTCAATCCGCGGAAGCGGATATTGCACCGTGCGAAGAACCGGATTAACAGTGATCTTGAAATCGCCACAGATGCGAACCTTCCCAGGTTCCCCCGGCTTGTTGCTCAACGAACGCTTCATGATGGGAACAAGGGGTGTGGCCCATTCGCTCCAGTCCACCTTTGACAGTACTCCTGAACGTTCTAGCCCTTCCAGCTCTGCTTCCACAGCAGGTCGTATCGCATAAGGTACCGGTCTGGCTTTGAAAAATTTTGGGTTTGCATGTTCTTCAACCTTGATGTTTGCCGTAATTCCTTTCAGTGTTCCCAGTCCCTGTTGGAACACCTCCTTAGCATCGTCCAATATTTTGGACAGTCGTTTAAGGCTTGACGTCGTCCTCTTTACAGGAATCTACAGTTAGTGCTTGTAAGGAATGCCAGTCCACATTTATTCTGCGGATCCATTCCCGCCCCAGTAGTGGCGGACCTCCCTCAGGTAACACATACAAGTCCATTTCCTGACTTTTTTTACCATTGTAGACCACCTTTACCTCTATTTTTCCAATGGGGTATACTCTTTGCCCCGTGTATGTTTTCAATACAATCTCCGTATCCCTCAGGGGAATGTGTGAGAATAACCTTTTGTAATCTTGCTTATTCATGACCGTCAATGCCGATCCAGTGTCCAATTCCATCTTCACTTGGACTCCTGCTATCCGAAGCATGACCCAGATAGTTTGGTGGTCTGCTGTGTTACCCACATTATGTATTTTTAGACAACCCAGTTCCTTACTGCTGGAGTCTGAATCCGTCTTCTGTTCATCCGAACTGTTCTCTGTCACCTTGTGTACTTCTTTGTACTTCTCCTGCGGCAACTTTTTGCTGCTGGTCTTCTTTCCTGACCGGCATACTCTCGCTATGTGACCAAGTTTGCCACATTGCCTGCATTCCTTATCTTTGAACCAGCACTGGTTCTGGTCATGCGTTGTCCTTCCGCAACGATAGCACTTTACTGCGCCCAATGCCATTTCATTGGTGCTGAATTCCAATGGCCTTTGCTGCATTTCTGCAGTGCCTCGTGCTGCTGCCTCGTGCGATGCTGCAATGCTGAAAGCTTTGTCCAGCGTAAGATCCTTTTCCTCTAGCAGTCGCTTCTGGGTTCCTTCCCTTAGTAGCCCACACACAAACTTATCTCTCAGAGCGTCTGCTAGTCCTGTACCGAACTGACAGTACTTTGATAACTTGCGCAGTTCGATTAAGAATTAAGCGTTTCTTTCCTCTTTAAGCTGAATTCTTTTGTAAAATTTAAATCGTTCCGCTATCAGCAGCGGCGTGGGGTTTAAATGCTCTTGCAGGATAGTAACAATATCCGCGAAACTCTTTCCTACTGGTTTATCTGGTGTTACAAGGTGCCTTAATAACCCGTACGTCTTCGCACCCATCGAGTTTAATAGGGTTAGTGCTTTCTTATCCACCGGTATCTCATTCGCTGTACAGTAAACTTCAACGCGTTCCACATAAGTGGCCCAATCTTCCACATCGCTATCAAAAGCAGTGATGTTACCCATTTTTGGCATCCTTATTGAGTTTCCTTTATTTTATTTTATTATTCAAAATGGCGGCTTCCCGCGCTTGGCGGCTTTTCCCGCGCTTGTCTTCTTCCCCCGCCGACTAAAAATGGCGATTACCGCGCTGTTGCCGTTCTTGCCTCCCAGCGGTCCTTTATTTCCCCCGACGCTGCTGCTCTTGTTCCCCGCCGCTCCCGCAGTCCTCGTGGACATCAACGCTTTTCTGGCTGCTGCGCGTCTCTGCCCCGATTGCAGTCCAGCCCCTGACACTGGCTGCGGTCGTGTTCTCCGCCCTTTTCTTCGGTTTCCCTCCCCTTCTCCCACTGACAACTCGGCCGACTTCCGCTCCGTGCCGCTCGATCGGGCTTACCCGCCGCTGTCGTAGAAGGGATGATCACTGCCTGTTGCTGATGGTGGACTTCGTGGCCAGCAAACCAACCCGGGTTCCCGATGGCCTCCCATGCGATGCAGTGCTCAGCAGGATGTTGAGGGCGGATGCCCCTTTTCGACGCCCGTTCTGAGGACGAAGCTTCCTTGGATGCAAAACTGCCGCTAGGTACGATCAGACTCGTCGCCACTGTTGAGTCTGTGCTTTCAAATGTAGTTATGCTGAATAACTGGACACAGACTACAGAATACTTAAACAGGTCTTTAGTAACTGAGGGTCAGGGCTGAACTGAAATACACTTTGCTCCACAGGGTTTATATACCGGTGTGGTCACCACCGGTACTACAATGTACAGGAGCCATCAGAAAGTAGTCCATCACCTTAAGGTATCCTCTTAAGGTGGTACAGGTTACATACACTACAGTTTAGGGAGGGAATTCCAGAGCTCAGGGCCTAGGCAGCTGAAGGCACGGCCACCAATGGTGGAGTGATGGAAATCGGAGATACGCAAGAGGCCAGAATTGGAAGAGCGCATTGTGAGAGTAGACGATTGCTGTGACTCCTGAGGGGCTCAACTTACCTCGGAAATACTTCTGTGTGATGTAGCGTGTAGCATGAGGTGATTCATATGACATCTGACACTGTATTGGTTTCTTTGAGAGCCATCCTGCTCTCTGGTTACTATAGTTACCGGGTATTACACATGACACAGTGAGCGTGTTATTCACATTTACTGGGCTACCTGCCTCTGATCCTATCACATTACAGGAATGAGGACAAATGTGGTTCATAATGATGCAACAAAGGTCAAGCATTCTCTGCACAGCCTGTTGCTTTCTAAACCTCTGCCTGCCTTGACTGTTTTTCTCTTCAGCACTGCTGTCAACAATTTCTCGATAGCAATTTGTTGTTTGGAAAGACCCAGATTTCCACTGCCATGTGCCCTCTCATGTGGATGCAAAAGATCTCATGGCACTACAGGAAACTTTCTGGTATCTGGCACTGATGGGACCGAGCTGGTGCCATACCATCAAAACTGCCATAGAAACTGTAATGATATCAGCAAATAGTGATGTTATTTGCCTGTTTGATTATGATGCCTTACCAGCATGTTTGCATGTATTGATTACTTATGCCTGACCAGCAGAGGTCATGTGACAGAGACAAGCAGTTTGGTTTAGTTTCAGTTTCATTCTAGATGGATCACTAGCATGATGTCTCCTGTAAAGCTGTTAAAAAGAGTTGAACAGACTAGATTAAAACTCATTCTCTTTCATGAATGTGTCGTCATTGAACCCACATACAAGTCAATACAGAAACCAGCGCTAATGTTAAAACATACGGAGCTTTTGAGCTCCGTGTGAATCAAAAAACCCTGTTGCTTAGCAACAGCTTCAAAACAGTTGGCCGCAGCTTAAAAGCGTCTCTGTAGCTAAGCAACAGCTTCAGCTAGACCTTGCAGAGCCTGACTGGAAAAAAAAGCAACGAGAAGTAAAAAAACTTATAGGAAACGGCTCCTGAATTTTGCCGGTAGATAGAGCTTTCCGGACATTTAACCTCCGGTTAAACAAAAGTTTCCTGTATTTGAAGAAGAGCAGGGGAGTTCTCCCCGGTGTCCTGGCCAATATTTATCCCTCAACCAACATCACTAAAACAGATTATCTGGTCATTATCACATTGCTGTTTGTGGGATCTTGCTGTGCATAAATTGGCTGCCACGTTTCTTACATTACAACAGTGACTACACTTCAAAAATACTTCATTAGCTGCAAAGCGCTTTGAGATGTCCTGAAGTCGTGAAAGGCGCTATATAAATGTAAATTCTTTCTTTTCTTTATTGTGAAAATCTCCAATTGGAGCATGTTATTTCAGGATTTAAAGGCATGCATGAACTTAAAGGGGTAGGCACAGGAAAAAATATCTGCCTATACAAAAGCCTGAAAGATTCTGACACGTTCATTCTTTGGGGATGGACACAGAGACCGCCTAAGATAACAGCTTAGGACCTGTGAAAGGAGGTGGTTGCTTTGTAGTCAATACCAAGTCAACCACCCTATGCACTGCCATGTAGTGCATCAAGCAGTTTAATGACCTCACCAGGGCAGACAAGGTAAGAGAAGCCACCCACACCTTCTAAGGCTGCTTGTCCTAAACTAGTCTGCCGTTGACTAGCACCTACATCTCACGCAACTAATAGAGGTCTTTAATATTACAACTAATAGAGGTCATTAACATTACAACTAATAGAGGTCTTTAATATTACAACTAATAGAGGTCTTTAACATTGCAACAGTGACTACATTCCAAAATTACTTCGTTGGCTGTAAAACGCTTTGAGACGTCCGGTGGCCATGAAAGGCGCCATATAAATGTAAGTCCTTTTTTTTAATTATGAAGGGGTTTGATAGGGTAGTCATAGAGAAGATGTTTCCACTTGTAGGGGGAGCACAAAACTAGGGGTCATAAATATAAGATAGTCACTAGTAAATCCAGTAGGGAATTCAAGAGAAACTTCTTTACCCAGAGAGTGGTGAGAATGTGGAACTCGCTGCCACAGGGAGTAGTTGGGGCGAATGGCATAGATACATTTAAGGGGAAGCTAGATAGGTACATGAGGACGAAAGGAATAGAAGGATATGCTGATAAGGTGAGATGAAGAGGGGCAGGAGGAGGCTCGTGTGGAGCATAAACACCAGCACACACCAGTTGGGCCAAATGGCCTGTTCCTGTGCTGTAAATTCTATGTAATTCTATGTAACACTGAGTTGCTTGAATGGCTTACCATTACTGCCCATGACACAGCCCACTGCCCTTTACACCCTCAATCCTCACTTGAAAGTGCTTCATCATGCACACCCTTACAGGCATTGACCTCACAAAAGGTATCAGCGGCATTCTCCTCACTGCATGTCACGCCATTTGACCCTTTGGAGGGTTTGTTCATTGAGGGACAAATGCTGTCCAGGACACCAGGAGAAACCTCTTCTTCAAATAGCATCATTCTGCTGAACAGGCAGAGGGAGCCTCGGTTTAACAGCTCAGCCTGAAGGATGGCACCTCCAGCGGTGCGGCACTCCCTCAGTACTGCACTAAAAATGAAAAAACGAACACTGAACAGCCATGTTTTGTACTCGGTGAATCTTGCTGCTGATCAACACAAGATTCCCGAACATCAGTCTTCTAATTTGGGTGTAAGATAGGGGTTGCCAACTCTGATTGGACATATTCCTGGAGGTTTCACCACATGACCTCCCACCTCTGCCCGGGGCCCCGCCCCCACATTTAGGCCACTGGTCACCGACACGCCCATCATTGCGACGCCCGCCTTCCCGCACCAATCGGAAAGCAAACAGACTCTTCATTACCCGATTGGATGATTCTTGACTGTCAGCCAAACAGCCTTTATTCCCATGTTTAAATATCTTTATAATCAATAAACAAAGGTGTCCAAAGCAAATTAAAAAAAAATACTATAACAGCCCTTTGATTTTCCTCCGGGTTTTTGCTGGCAGCAGTGTGTCCTGGAGATTAGTCTTCAATTCCTGGAGACTCCAGGATAATCCTGGAGGGTTGGCAACCCCAGTGTATAAGATGAAAATCTGGGCCTTTCCAAACAACAAATTAATATCAAGAAATTGTTGACAGCAGTGCTAAAGAGAAAAACAGACAAGGCAGGCAGAGGTTTAGAAAACAACAGGCTGTGCAGAGAATGCTTGACCTTTGTTGCATCATTACGAACCACATTTGTCCTCATTCCTGTAACGTGATAGGATCAGAGGCAGGTAGCCCAGTAAATGTGAATAACACTCTCACTATGTCATGAGCAATACCCGGTAACTATAGTAACCAGAGAGCAGGATGGCTCTCAAAGAAACCAATACAGTGTCAGATGTCATTTGAATCACCTCATGCTACACGCTACATCACACAGAAGTATTTCCGAGGTAAGTTGAGCCCCTCAGGAGTCACAGCAATCGTCTACTCTCACAAAATAACCCTTTAACTTGGCTCCCGCACCCAGCAGTTCATGAATGTGACCAGAGGTTGTATATCATTCATCCTAACCCCCTTATCTCCAAAAGGACTGGGACCTAGGAGTCAAGCTATTGTTTACTGTATTAAAGTTGACACCATAATCACGGCGATAAGAATCCACAACAAAACTGAGAGATTATAAATTTTTACATTAAAGTCTAGAACATCAGAAGTTTGTTAAAAAGAACTTGCATTTCTACAGCGCCTTTCATGACATCAAAATGCCTCAAAACGCTTTACAGCCAATGAAGTACTTTTTTGCAGTGTAGTCACTGTTTTAAGGATCTGTCCTTGGCCCCCTCCTATTTCTCATCTACATGTTGCCCCTTGGCAAAATCATCTGAAAACACAGCATCAGTTTCCACATGTACGCTGATGACACCCAGCTCTACCTCACTACCGCTTCTCTCGACCCCTCCACGGTCTCTAAATTGTCAGACTGCTTGTCCGACATCCAGTTCTGGATGAGCAGAAATTTTCTCCAATTAAACATTGGGAAGACCAAAGCCATTGTTTTTGGTCCCCGCCACAAACTCTGTTCCCTAGCTATTGACTTCATCCCTCTCCCTAACATCTGTCTGAGGCTGAATCACACTGTTCGCAACCTTAGTGTCATATTTGACCCTGAATTGAGCTCCTGACCACATATCCGCATCATAACTAAGACCGCCTATTTCCACCACTGTAACATCGCCAGGCTTCGCCCTTGCCTCAGCTCATCCACTGCTGAAACCCTCATGCATGCCTTTATAACCGCTAGGCTTGACTATTCCAACGCACTCCTGGCTGGCCTCCCACATTCTACCCTACGTAAACTTGAGGTGATCCAAAACTCGGCTGCCCGTGTCCTAACTCGCAGCAAGTCCCGTTCACCCATCACCCCTGTGCTCGCTGACCTACATTGACTCCTGGTCCAGCAACGCCTCAATTTCAAAATTCTCATCCTTGTTTTCAAATTACTCCATGGCCTCGCCTCTCCCTATTTCTGTAATTTCCTTCAGCCCCACAACTCCCCAAGATATCTGCGCTCCTCTAATTCTGCCCTCTTGAGCATCCCTGATTATAATCGCTCAACCATTGGTTTCTGTGCCCTCTGTTGCCTTGGCTCTAAGCTCTGGAATTCCCTGCCTAAACCTCTCGGCTTCTCTACCTCTCTTTCCTCCTTTAAGATGCTCCTTAAAACCTACCTCTTTGACCAAGCTTTTGGTCACCTGCCCTAATTTCTCCTTATGTGGCTCGGTGTCAAATTTTTTGTCTTAAAATACTCCTGAGATGCCCCTTGGGAAGTTTTACTACGTTAAAGGTGCTATATAAATACAAGTTGTTGTTGTTGTTATAGATAATGGGTCAACTAATTTGCACACAGCTCCCACAAACAGCAATGAAATAATGATCTGATAAACTGTTTCAGTGATGTTGATATTGTCCCAGGACACCAGGGAGAATTCCCCTGCTCTTCTACAAAATAGTGCCATGGGTTCATTTCCGCCCACCTGAGAGTGCAGCAAGGCCTCAGTTTAACATCTCATCTGAAAGACGGCACATCTGATAGGGCAGCACCCCTCAGTACTGCACTGGAGTGTCAGCCTAGATTATGTGCTCAAGTCTCATGGAGTGCGACTTGAACCCACAACCTGCTGACCCACAGGTAAGAGAGCTACCCACTGAGCCACAGCTGCAGAGAGGTTTTGGGAGGGGACACAGACAGACACACACATGCTTGCATGCACAATGGGTAATGGTGACACTAAAGTTGTTGTACGTGTCAAGTTTGGCTCTGAAGAGATGTGGAAGTTGATTTGACTGGGTAGAATGAATGGGAAATATGGGAGGGTTTAGCACAGAGAAAGGGACACAGACGATAAAGGAGGTAGATTTCCCACTTGCCACCCAAGTGTAACACTGACGTTGTGGATCAGCCGCCCATTAGAGAAATGCCCTGATTCTGATTTCTGTTGCCACCTTTGTGGTGGGAGGAGCTGTAGACAGAACAGTTAATACAGAAATCCTGCCCAAGAGATATTACATATGAGAATGGCACAAATCTATCTTGCAGCTGGCAATAGCTTGTCCTTTGCTTCCTCTACAGGTTGTTGCTTCTTCTACTGCTGATGGTGTCTTCTCCATTGGGGCCACAATGGTGAGATATCTTTGTGAGGCAAAGTTCTGCAGCACACAACAACAACAACAACTTGCATTTATATCATGCGAGATTTGACACCGAGCCACATAAGTAGATAATAGGACAGGTGACCAAAGGCTTGGTCAAAGAGATAGATTTTAAGGAGTGTCTTAAACCAGGAGAGAAAGATGGAGAGGTTTAGGAAGGGAATTCCAGTTCGGAAGTATGCCTTCAACAAGCCAGGCATGATGCTGGTTGGTTGCTGCACGGGTCTCATATTACAGATTCTCAGCTCGATTCCTTGGAAGCCACACCTATGTCCTCAGCCATGGCTGCAGGGCATAGTCTGATATGCCCGAAGACATCCTCAAACTTATCTTTCAGGCGGGAAGACTGCTGGTGCATTGACTACTTTCAAACAAAGGCAGCAATGTCACTGCAAGGGAAGAGAGGACTAACTTGGATGATGTAGAGTCACTAGTCAAAGATCAGCAGCATGTTGAGAGAGTGGTATCCCCTGCTGTTGGTACAGGTAGTGTGAATATGTAAGGTCAGTGTGATTCATTGATCTGTACACTACTGGTCAGTGTGTAAGGTGAGTGTGATCCATTGATAAATATACTACTCGTGAGTGTGTAAGTTGAGTGTGTTTCATTGATCTGTACACTACAAGTGTCAGTGTGTAAGGTGAGTGCGATTCATTGATCTGTACAATTCCAGTGAGTGTGTACGGTGAGTGTGATTCATTGATATATGCACTACTAGTGAATGTGTAACGTGAGTGTGATTCTTTGATCTGTACACTACCAGTGAGTGTGAAATGTGAGTGTGATTCATTGATCTGCACACTTCCAGTGCGTGTGTAAGGTGAGTGTGATGCATTCATCTGTACAGTACCATTGAGAGTATAAGATGAGTGTGATTCATTGATCAGTACACTACCCGTTAGTGTGTAGGGTGAGTGTGATTCATGGACTTGTACACTACCACTGTGAGTGTGTAAGGTGAGTGTGAATAGTTGACCTGTACACTACTAGTAAGTACGTAACGTGAGTGTGATTCATTGACCTGTACACTACCAGCGAGTGTAAAGTGAGTTTGATTCATTGATCTGTACACTGCCAGTGAGAGTGTAAGGTGAGTGTGAGTCATTCATCTGTACACTACCAGTGAGTGTGTAAGGTGAGTGTGATTCATTGATCTGTACAATGCCAGTGAATTAGTATGGTGTGTGTGATTCCTTGGTCTGTGCATTGTCAGTGAGTGTGTAAGGTGAGTTTGATTCATTGATCTGTACATTACCAGTGAGTGTGTATGGTGAGTCTGATTCATTGATTTGTACACTACCAGCGTGATTTTGTAAGGTGAATGTGATTCATTGATCTGTACACGACCAGTGAGTGTATAAGGTGAGTATGATTCATCGATCTGTACACCACCGCAGAGTGTATAAGGTGAGTGTTCTTCATTGATCTGTACGCTACCAGCATCAGTGTGTAAGGTGAGTGTGATTAATTAATCTGTACACTACCAGTGAGAGTGTAAGGTAAGTGTTAATCATTGATCTGTACACTACCAGCGTGAGTGTGTAAGGTGATTGTGAATCATTGATCTGTATATTACCAGGGAATGTGTAAGGTGAGTTTGATTCATTGATCTGTACAAAACCAGTGAGTGTGTAAGGTGAGTGTGATTGATTGAACTGTACACTAACAATGAGTGTGTATGGTTAGTGTTATTCCTTGATCTGTACACTGCCAGTGAGTGTGCAAGGCGAGTATGATTCATTGATCTATACAATTCCAGTGAGTGTGTAAGGTGAGTGTGATTATTCGTTCTGTATACTGCCAGTGAGTGTGTAAGGTGAGTATCATTCATTGATCTGTGCTCTGTTGGTGAGAGTGTAATGCGAGTGTGATTCATTGATCTGTACACTACGGGTGAGTGTGTAAGGTGACTGTGATTCATTTATCTATACACTGCCAGTGAGTGTTTAAGGTGAGTGTGATTCATTCAACTATTCATGGCCTGTGAGTGTGTAAGGTGAGTGTGATTCATTGATCCATACACTGCCAGTGAGTGTACAAGGTGAGTGTGATTAATTAATCTGTAAACTACCAGTGAGTGTGATCCATTGATCTGTACCCTTCCAGTGTGTGTGTAAGGTGAGTATAATTCATTGATCTGTACATTACCAGTGAGTGTGTATGGTGAGTCTGATTCATTGATTTGTACACTACCAGCGTGACTTTGTAAGGTGAGTGTGATTCCTTGATCTGTACACAACCAGTGAGTGTGTAAGGTGAGTGTGATTCATCGATCTGTACATTACCAGGGAATGTGTAAGGTGAGTGTGATTCATTGATCTGTACACTACCAGTGAGTGTGTAAGGTGAGTGTGATTCATTGATCTGCACACTTCCAGTGAGTGTTTAAGCTGCATGTGATTCATTGATCTGTACACTACCAGTGAGAGTGTAAGGTGAGTGTTAATCATTGATCTGTACACTACCAACATGAGTGTGTTATGTGATTTATTGAATCATTGATCTGTGCATTACCAGAGAGCGTGTAAGGTGAGTGTGATTCATTGATCTGTACACTACCAGTGAGTGTGTAAGGTGAGCGTGATTCATTGATCTGTACACTGCCAGTGACTGTGCAAGTTGAGTGTGATTCATTGATCTATACAATTCCATTGAGTGTGTAAGGTGAGTGTGATTCATCGAGCTGTATACTGCCAGTGAGGGTGTAAGGTGAGCATGATTCATTGATCTGTGCACTGTCGGTGAGAGTGTAACGTGAGTGTGATTCATTGATCTGTACACTACCAGTGAGTGTGTAAGGTGAGTGTGATTCATTGATCTATACACTGCCAGTGAGTGTGCAAAGTGAGTGTGAATCATTAATCTGTATACTACCAGTGAGCGTGGTCCACTGATCTGTACACTTCCAGTGCGTGTGTAAGGTGAGTGTGATTCATTGATCTGTACACTACCAGCGTGAGTGTGTAGGAGTGTGTGAATCATTGATCTGTATACTACCAGGGAGTGTGTAAGATGAGTGTGATTCATTGACATGTACACGGCCCACGTGAGTGTGTAAGGTGAGTGTGGTTCATTGCTCTGTACACCACCTGTGAGTCCGTAAGGTGTGTGTTATTCATTGATCTGTACATTACCAGTGTGAGTGTGTAAGGTGAGTTTGATTTATTGATCTGTACACTACCAGTGAGTATGAAGCTGAATATGATTAATTGATCTGTACACTATCAGTGAGTGTGTAAGGTGAGAATTATTCATTGATCTGTGCACTACCAGTGAGTGTGTAAGGTGCGTGTGATTCATTCACCTGTGCACTACCCGCGTGCGTGTGTACGTTGAATGTGATTCATTGATCTGTACACTGCCAGTGAGTGTGTAAGGTGAGTGTGATTCATTGATTTGTACACTACCAGTGAGTGTGTAAGGTGCATGTGATATATTGATCTGTACACTACCAGTGATTGTGAAGGTGAATGTGATTGATCTGTTCACTGTTGGTGAGTGTGTAACATGAGTGTGATTCATTGTTCAGTACACTACCAGTGAGTGTGTAAGATTAGAATGATTCATTGATCCATAAACTGCCAGTGAGAGTGTAAGGTGAGTGTGACTCATTGATCAGTATATTATCAGTGTGAGGGTGTAAGAAGAATTTGAATGATTGATCGGTATACTACCAGGGAGTGTGTAAGGTGAATGTGATTAATTGGTCTGTACACTGCCAGTGAGTGTGTAAGGTGAGTGTGATTCATTGATCTGTACACTACCTGTGAGTCAGTAAGGTGAGTGTGATTCATTGATGTGTACACTACCAGCAGGAGTGTGTAAGGTGGGTGTGATTCATTGATCTGTACACCTCCAGTGAGTGTGTAAGGTGAGTGTGATTCACTGACCTGTATCCTACCCACATGAGTGTGCAAGGTGAGTGTGATTAATTGACTGGTACACTACCAATGAGTGTGCAAGGTGAGTGTGATTCATTGATTTGTACACTATCAGCATGAGTGTGCAAGTTGAGTGTGATTTATTGCTCTGTGCACTACCAGCATGAGTGTGAAGGTGAATGGGATCATTGATCTGTACACTACCAGTGAGTGTGTCAGGCGAGTATGATTATTTGATCTGTTCACTACAAGTGGGCGGGCAAGGTGAGTGTGATTCATTGATCTATAAACTGCCAGTGAGTGTGTAATGTGAGTGTGATTCATTAACCTATGCAAAACCAGTGAGTGTGCAAGGTGAGTGTGATTCATTGATCTATACACTGCCAGTCAGTGTGCAAGGTGAGTGTAAATCATTGATCTGTACACTACCAATGAGTGTGATTCATAGACCTGTACACTGCCAGCATGAGTGTGTAAGGTGAGTGTGATTCATTCATCTATACACTATCAATGAGTGTATATGGTGAGGGTAATTCATTGATCTGTACACCTCCAGTGAGTGTGTCAGGTTAGTGCGATTCATTGACCTGTCCACTACTTGCATGAGTGTGTAAATGAGTGTCATTCATTGACCTGTGCACTACCTGCGTGAGTGTGTAAGGTGAGTGTGATTAATTGATTTGTGCACTGCCAGCATTTCTGTGTAAGGTGAGTGTGATTCATTCTTCTGTACACTGCCAGTGAGTGTGTATGGTGAGCGTTATTCATTGATCTGTACACTACCAGTGAGTGTGTAATGTGAGAGTTATTCATTGACCTGTACACTACCTGTGTGAGTGTGTAAGGTGAGTGTGATTCATTAATTTGTATACTACCAGTGAGTGTCTAAGGTGAGTGTTATTCATTGATCTGTACACTACCAGTTAGTGTGATGGCAAATGTGATTCATTGATCTGTACACTACCAGTGAGTGTGTCGGGTGAGTATGATTCATTGATCTGTACACTACCAGCATGTGTGTCTAAGTTGAGTGTGATTAATTGACCTGTACTCTAACAGTGTGCGTGAAAGGTGAGTGTGATTAATTAATTTGTACACTACCAGCACGAGGGTGTAAGGTGAATGTGATTCTATCATTTGTACACTACCAGTGTGAGTATGTAAGGTGAGTGTCATTCATTGATCTGTACACTACTAGTGAATGTGTAAGGTGTGTGTGATTCATTGATCTCTACACTACCCGTGAGTGTGCAAGGTGAGTGTGATTCATTGAGCTGTACACAGCCAGTGTGTGTGTTAGGGGAGTGTGTTTCATTGATCTGTACACTTCCAGCGTGTATGTAAGGTGAGTGTGATTCATTGATCAGTACACTACCGGTGAGTCTGTAAGGTGAGTGTGATTTATTGATCTGTACACTGCCCATGCTTGTGTAATTTGAGTGTGTTCAATTGATCTGTACACTACCAGCATCAGTGTGTAAGGTGAGTGTGATTCATTGATCTGTACACGACCACTGAGTGTGTACAGTGAGTGTGATTCATTGATATGTGCACTACCAGTGAATGTGTAACATGAGTGTGATTCTTTGATCTGTACACTACCAGTTAGAGTGAAATGTGAGTGTGATTCATTGATCTGTGCACTGCCAGTGAGTGTGCAAGCTGAGTGTGATTCCTTGTTCTGTAGACTATCGGTGAGTGTGTAATATGAGTATTATTCATTGATTTGTACACTACCAGTGTGAGTATGTAAGGGGAGTGTGATTCATTGATTTTTATACAAATGGTGATTGTGTAAGGTGAGTGCAATTCATTGATCTGTACAATACCAGTGAGTATGTAAGGTGAGTGTGATTCATTGACCTGTGCGCGACCCACGTGATTGAGTATGGTGAGTGTGATTCACTGATATGTACACTACCAGTGAGTGTGTAAGGTGAATGCAATTCATTGATTTGTACACCACCAGTGAGTGTTTAAGGTAAATGTGATTCATTGAACTGTACACTAGCTGTGTGAGTGTGTAAGGTGAGCCAGATTAATTGATCTGTGCAATGTTAGTGATTGTGTAACGTGATTGTGATTCATTGATCTGTACACTACCAATGAGTGTGTAAGATTAATGTGATTCATTGATTTATATATTGCCAGTGTGAGTGTGTAAGGAGAGTGTGAACCATTGATCTGTATACCACCAGTAAGTGTGTAAGCTGAGTGTGATTCATTGATCTGTATGCTGCCAGTGAGCGTGTAAGGTGAGTGTAATGCATTGATCTGTACACCACCAGTGAATCAGTGAGGTGAGTGTGATTCATTGATTTGTACACTACCAGCATGAGTGTGTAAGGTGAGTGTGATTCATTGATCTAAACCCTACCAGTCAGTGTGTAAATTGAGTGTAATTCATTGATCTTTACACTATCTGTGAGTGTGTAAGGTGAGTGTGATTCATTGACCCCTACACTACTCACGTGAGTGAGTATGTTGAGTGTGATTCATTGATCTGTACACTGCCAGTGAGTGTTTAAGGTGAGTGTGATTTGTTTATCTGTACACTACCAGTGAGTGTGTAAGGTGATTGTGATGCATTGATCTGTACACTGCCAGTGAGTGTGCAAGGTGAGTGTGATTCATTTATCTGTACACTACCCGTGAGTGTGATTCATTGATCTGTACACTATCAGCATGAGTGTGTAAGGTGACTGTGATTCATTGAGTTGTACACTGCCCATGTGCATGTGTAAGGTGAGTGTGCTTCATTGATTTGTACACTACCAATATGTGTGTATATGGTGAGAGCAATTCATTGACCTGTACACTACCCACGTGATTGTGTAAGGTGAGTGTGATTCATTGATCTGTATACTGCCAGTAAGTTTGTAAGGTGACTGTGATTTATTGATTTGTACACTACCAGTGAGTGTGCAATCTGAGTATAATTTATTGATCTATACACTGCCAGTGAGTGTGTAAAGTGAGTGTGATTCATTGATCTGTACACTACCAGTGAGTGAGTAAGGTGAGTGTAATTGATTGATCTGTACACTGCCAGTGAGTGTGCAAGGCCAGTGTGATTCATTGATCCACACACTGCCAGTGAGTGTGCATGGTGAGTGTGACTTATTGATTTATACACTACCAGTGTGAGTATGTAAGCTGAATGTGATTCATTGATTTGTATACTACAGGTGAGTGTGTAAGGTGAGTGTGATTCATTGATCTGTACACTACCCATGAGTGTGTAATTTGAGTAATTTTCATTGACCCATACACTACCAGCATTAGTGTGTAGGGTGAGTTTGATTCATTGATTGGGACACTACCAGTGAGTTTGTAAGGGCAGTGTGATTCATGCATCTGCACACTAAAAGTGAGTGTGTAAGGGGAGTGTGATTCTTTGATATGTACACTTCCAGTGTGTATATAAGGTGAATGTGATTCGTTGATATGTACAGTACCAGTGAGAGTGTAAGCAGAGTGTGATTCATTGATCTGTACAATAGCAGTGAGTGTGTAAGGTGAGTGTGATTCATTGATCTGTGCACTACCAGTGAATGTGTAAGGTGAGTGTGATTCTTTGATCTATACTCTACCAATGTGAGTATGTAAGGTAAGTGTGATTAATTGATCTGTACACTACTGGTGAGTGTGTATGGTGAGTGTGATTCATTGATCTGTACACTACTTTTGTGTGTGTAAGTTGAGTGTGATTCATTGATCTGTACACTGCCAGTGAGTGTGTAAGGTGAGTGTGATTCATTGATCTGTATGCTACCAGTGAGTTTGTAGCAGAGTGTGATTAATTGATCTACACTACCAGTGAGTGTGTACGGTGAGTGTGATTCATTGATTTGTATGCTAGCAGCAGGAGTGTGCAAGGTGAGTGTGATTAATTGCCACTTTTCCGCCCATCTGACCAACCCGTTTATATCGTCCTGTAGCCTGAGGCTTTCCTCCTCGCAATTTACCACCCCACCAATTTTCGTGTCATCTGCAAACTTACTGATCATACCTTTTACATTCTCATCCAAATCATTTATGTAGATCACAAACAGCAAGGGTCCCAGCACCGATCCCTGAGGTACCCCACTGGACACAGGCTTCCAGTCACAAAAGCAACCTTCGACCATCACCCTCTGCCTCCTGCCACTCAGCCAGTTTAGGATCCAACGCGCCAAGGCACCCTGGATCCCATGGGCTCTTACCTTCTTGACCAGTCTCCTATGCGGGACTTTGTCAAAAGCTTTACTGAAATCCATGTAAACCACATCCACAGCATTTCCCTCATCCACACACCTAGTCACCCCCTCGAAAAATTCAATCAGATTGGTCAGACATGATTTACCCTTGACAAAGCCATGCTGACTATCCCCGATTAATCCTTGCCTCTCCAAGTGGAGACTAATTTTGTCCCTCAGAATTTTTTCCAATAATTTCCCTACCACAGATGTTAGGCTCACTGGCCTGTAATTCCCTGGTTTATCCCTGCTACCCTTCTTGAATAATGGTACTACGTTAGCTGTTCTCCAGTCCTCTGGTACATCCCCTGTGGCCAGAGAGGTTCTGAAAATTTGTGTCAGAGCCCCTGCAATCTCCTCCTTTGCCTCACACAACAGCCTGGGATACATCTCGTCTGGGCCTGGGGATTTATCCACTTTTTGGCCTGCTAAAACCGCTAGTACCTCCTCCCTCTCGATGCTAATATGTTCAAGTATGTCACAGTCCCCTTGCCCGATTTCTATGTCTACATCGTCTTTCTCCATAGTGAACACAGATGCAAAAAATTCATTTAAAACCCTGCCTACATCATCTGGCTCTACACACAGATTGCCACTTTGGTCCCTAATGGGCCCTACCCTTTCCCTGGTTATCCTCTTGCCCTTAATATACTTATAAAACATCTTAGGATTTTCCTTTATTTTGCTCGCCAGTGTTATTTCATGGCCCCTCCTGGCCCTCCTAATTTCTTTTTTAAGTATGCCCCTGCACTTTTTATACTCCTCTAGGGCTTCCTCTGTCTTTAGTCTTTTGTAACTGCCAAAAGCCCCCCTTTTTTTCCTAATGCATTTTTGTATATCCCTTGTCATCCAAGGTTCCCTTTGCTTGTTGGTCCCACCCTTGACCTTTACAGGAACATGTTGGCGTTGTACTCTCTCTATTTCCCTTCTGAAAGTCTCCCACTGCTTTGATGTGGATTTTCCTATAAGTAGCTGCTCCCAGTCCACTTTGGCCAGATCCTGCCTTATCATATTAAAATCGGCCTTTCCCCAATTTAGAACCCTTATTTCCGGGCCGTCTTTGTCTTTTTCCATGACCACCTTAAATCTCACCGAATTATGGTCACTGTCGCCAAGATGCTCTCCTACTGACACTTCCACCACTTGCCCGGCCACATTCCCTAGAATTAGGTCCAGTACCGCCCCCTCTCTTGTAGGACTTTCTACATGTTGGCTCAAAAAGCTCTCCTGGATGCACTTTAAGAATTCTGCACCCTCTAAGCCTTTCACACTCTGACTATCCCAATTAATATTGGGGAAGTTGAAATCCCCCACTATTATTACCCTATTATTTTCGCACTTCTCTGAGATTTGCCTACATATCTGTTCCTCTATCTCCCCCTGACTGTTCGGGGGCCTATAGTACACTCCCAGCAAAGTGCTTGCCCCCTTTTTGTTTTTAAGTTCTACCCATATGGCCTCATTAGAGGAACCCGCTAATATATCATCCCTCCTTACAGCAGTAATTGATTCCTTAATTAATATTGCAACACCCCCTCCCCTTTTACACCCCCCTCTATCTCGCCTGAAGATTCTATACCCCGGAATATTGAGCTGCCAGTCCTGACCCTCCCTCAACCATGTCTCCGTGATAGCAACAATATCGTACTCCCATGTGTTCAGCAACAACTTCAGTTCATCCACCTTGTTTGCAAGACTCCTTGCATTAAAATAAATGCCTTCCAGCCTTGCCATATTCCCTTTTGCCTTCACATATTTGCTCTACCTTCCCAGCTGACTTGTTTTTTCCTCCGTATTTGGCTGTAAATCACCCCCTACTATAGTTCCACTCTGTATCCCATCCCCCTGCCAAGTTAGTTTAAACCCCCCCCAGCAGTGCTAGCAAACCTCCCTGCAAGGATATTGGTCCCCCTCTGGTTCAGGTGTAAACCGTCCGACTTGTACAAGTCCCACCTTTCCCAGAAGCAGACCCAGTGATCCAGGAAACTAAAGCCCTCCCTCCTGCACCATCCCTTTAGCCACGCATTCATCTGTTCTATCTTTCTATTCCTATACTCACTAGCACGTGGCACCGGGAGTAATCCAGAGATTAGAACCTTTGAGGTCCTGCTCTTTAATCTTCCACCTAGCTCCCTAAATTCTTGCTGCAGGACCTCATCCCTCTTTTTACCTATGTCGTTGGTACCAATGTGGACCACGACCTCTGGCTGTTCACCCTCCCCCTCCAGAATGCCCTGCAGCCGCTCAGTGACATCCTTGACCCTGGCACCAGGGAGGCAACAAACTATCCTGGATTCACGTCTATGGCCACAGAAACGCCTATCTGTTCCCCTTACTATAGAATCCCCTACCACTATTGCTCTCCCACTCTTTTTCCTCCCTTCCTGGGCAGCAGGAGCACCCCCAGTGCCAGGAAGTTGGCTGCTGCTGTCTTCCCCTGGTGAGTCATCCCCCTCAACAGTATCCAAAGCGGTATACCTGTTTGAGAGGGGAATGGTCACAGGGGTCTCCTGCACTACCTGCCTGCTTCTATTGCTCCGCCTGGTGGTCACCCATTTCCTTTCTTCCTGTGCAGCCCTACCCTGCGGTGTGACCAACTCACTAAACGTGTTATCCACGACCCTCTCAGCATCGTGAATGCTCAACAACCCATCCACCCGCAGCTCCAGCGCCTCAATGCGGTCTGCTAGTAGCTGCAGCTGGATGCATTTCCGGCACACGTGGTCATCAGGGGCACCGGCAGTGTCCCTAAATTCCCACATAGAGCAAGAGGAGCGTAACACGGGGCTGGGCTCTCCAACGTGAGAGTGATTCATTGACCTGTACACTACACACGTCAGTGTGTAAGGTGAGTGTTATTCATTGATCTGTACACTACCAGTGAGTTTGTAAGGTGAGTGTGATTTATTGATTTGTACACTGCAGTCATGAGTGTGTAAGTTGAGTGTGATTCATTAATATGTACACTACTCATGTGTGCATAAGTTGAGTGTGATTCATTCATCTGTACACTACCAGTGAATGTGTATGGTGCGTGTTATTCATTGTTCTGTGCACTACCAGTGAGTTTGTAAGGTGAGTGTGATTTATTGATTTGTACACTACCAGTGAGTATGAAGGTGAAAGTGATTCATTGATCTGCACACTACCAGTGAGTGTGTCAGGTGAGTATGATTCATTGATCTGTACACTACCAGTGAGTGTCCAATCTGAGTATAATTCATTGATCTATACACTGCCAATGAGAGTGTAAGGTGAGTGTGATTCGTTGATCTATATACTACCAGTGAGCGAGGAAGGTGAGTGTGGTTGATTGATCCGTACACTGCCAGTGAGTGTGTAAGATGAGTGTGATTCTGTGATCTGTACACTAACAGCCTGAGTGTGTAAGGTGAGTGTGATTCATTCCTCTGTACACTACCAGTGTGTTTAAGATGAGTGTGATTCACTGATCTATATACTGCCAGTGAGTGTGTGAGGCCAGTGTGATTCATTGATCCATAAACTGCCAGTGAGTGTGCAAGGTGAGTGTGATTCCTTGTTCTGTAAACTATCGGTGAGCATGTAATGTGAGTATTATTCATTGATTTGTACTCTACCAGTGTGAGTAAGTAAGCAGCATGTGATTCATTGATTTTTATACAACCGGTGATTGTGTAACGTGAGTGTGATTCGTTGATCTGTACACCACCAGTGAGTGTGTAAGCTGAATGCAATTCATTGATTTGTACACTACCAGTGAGCATGTAAGGTGAGTGTGATTCATTGACCTGTGCACGACCCATGTGATTGAGTATGGTGAGTGTGATTCATTGATATGTACACTACCAGTGAGTGTGTAAGGCAAATGCTATTCATTGATCTGTACACTACCAGTGAGTGTGTAAGGTAAATGTGATTCATTGAACTGTACACTAGCCGCGTGAGTGTGTAAGGTGAGCAAGATTGATTGATCTGTGCAATGTTAGTGAGTGTGTAACGTGATTGTGATTCATTGATCTGTACACTACCAATGAGTGTGTAAGATTAGTGTGATTCATTGATTTATACATTGCCAGTGTGAGTGTGTAATGGGAGTGTGAACCATTGATCTGTATACCACCAGTAAGTGTGTAAGCTGAGTGTGATTCATTGATCTGTATGCTGCCAGTGAGTGTGTAAGGTGAGTGTGACTCATTGATCTGTACACTACCAGTGAATCAGTGAGGTGAGTGTGATTCGCTGATTTGTTCACTACCAGCATGAGTGTGTAAGCTTAGTGTGATTCATTGATCTAAATCCTACCAGTAAGTGTGTAAGGTGAGTGTAATTCATTGATCTGTACACTATCTGTGAGTGTGTAAGGTGAGTACGAATCATTGACCCGTACACTACCTGCGTGAGTGTGTAAGGTGAATGTGATTCATTGATCTGTACACTACCAGTGAGTGTGTGAGGTGAGTGTGATTCCTTGATTTGTACACTACCAGCGTGAATGTGTAAGGTGAGTGTGATTGCTTGACCTGTACATTACCAGTGAGTGTGAAGGTGAATGTGATTCATTGATCTGAACACTACCAGTGAGTTTGTCAGGTGAGTATGATTCATTGATCTATACACTGCCAGTGGGTGTGTAAGGTGAGTGTGATTCATTCATTTGTACACTACCAGTGAGTGTCTAAGGTGAGTGTTATTCATTGATCAGTAGATTATCACTGAGTGTGTAAGGTGAGTGTGGGTCATTGATTTTTACACCACCAGCATGATTTTGTAAGGTGAGTGTGATTCATTGATCTGCACACTACCAATGAGTGTGTAAGCTGAGTGTGATTTATTGATTTGCATGCTGCCAGTGAGTGTGTAAGGTGAATGTGATTCATTGATCTCTACACTACCAGCGAGTGTGGACAGTGATTGTCATTCCTTGATCTGTACACTGCAAGTGAGTGTGCAAGGTGACTGTGATTCATCGATCTGTATACTGCCAGTGAGGGTGTAAGGTGAGCATGATTCTTTGATCTGTGCACTGTCGGTGAGAGTGTAAAGTGAGTGTGATTCATTGATCTATACACTGCCAGTGAGTGTGCAAGGTGAGTGTGATTCATTAATCTGTATACTACCAGTGAGTGTGATCCATTGATCTTTACCCTTCCAGTGCGTGTGTAAAGTGAATGTAATTCGTTGATCTGTACAGTCCCAGTGAGAGAGTAAGATGAGTGTGATTCATTGATCTGTACACTACCAGCGTGAGTGTGTAGGAGAGTGTGAATCATTGCTCTATGTACTACCAGGGAGTGTGTAAGGTGAGTGTGATTCATTGACCTGTACACTACCAGTGAGTGTGCAAGGTGAGTGTAATTAATTGATCTGTACACTACCATTGAATGTGTAAGGTGAGTGTGATTCATTAACATGTACACTACCCACGTGAGTGTGTAAGGTGAGTGTGATTCATTGATCTGTACACCACCAGTTAGTCCGTAAGGTGTGTGTTATTCATTGATCTGTACACTACCAACATGAGTGAGTAAGGTGAGTTTGATTTATTGATCTGTACACTACCAGTGAGTGTGAAGCTGAATATGATTCATTGATCTGTACACTATCAGTGAGTGTGTAAGGTGAGAATTATTCATTGATCTGTGCACTACCAGTGAGTGTGTAACGTGAATGTGATTCATTGACCTGTACACTACAAGCTTGAGTGTGTAATTTGAGTGTGATTCATTGATCTGTACACTACCAGTGAGTGTGTAAGGTGCATGTGATTTATTCACCTGTGCACTACCCACGTGCATGTGTAAGTTGAATGTGATTCATTGATCTGTACACTGCCTGTGCGTGTTTAAGTTGAGTGTGATTCATTGATTTGTACACTACCAGTGATTGTGAAGGTGAATGTGATTCATTGACCTGTACACTATCAGTTAGTGTGTAAGATAAGTATAATTCATTGATCTGTGCACTGTCGGTAAGTGTGTAATGTGAGTATGATTCATTGTTCAGTACACTACCAGTGAGTGTGTAAGATTAGAATGATTCATTGATCCATAAGCTGCCAGTGAGAGTGTAAGGTGAGTGTGACTCATTGATCAGTATATTATCAGTGTGAGGGTGTAAGAAGAATGTGAATGATTGATCAGTATACTACCAGGGAGTGTGTAAGGTGAATGTGATTAATAGAGCTGTACACTGCCAGTGAGTGTGTAAGGTGAGTGTGATTTATTGATCTTTGCACTACCTGTGAGTCAGTAAGGTGAATGTGATTCATTGATGTGTACACTACCAGCATGAGTGTGTAAGGTGGGTGTAATTCATTGATCTGTACACCACCAGTGAGTGTTTAAGGCGAGTGTAATTCATTGATCTGGATGCTACCAGTGAGTGTGTAAGATGAGTGTGATTCACTGACCTGTATTCTACCCACGTGAGTGTGCAAGGTGAGTGCGATTCATTGACTGGTACACTATCAATGAGTGTGCAAGGTGAGTGTGATTCATTGATTTGTACACTACCAGCATGAGTGTGCAATGTGAGTATGATTTATTGCTCTGTGCACTACCAGTGAGTGTGAAGGTGAATGGGATCATTGATCTGTACACTACCAGTGAGTGTGTCAGGTAAGCATGATTCATTGATCTATACACCGCCAGTGAGTGTGAAATGTCAGTGTGATTCATTAACCTATGCAATACCAGTGATTGTGTAAGGTGAGTGTGATTCATTGATCAATAAACTGCCTGTGATTGTGCAAGGTGTGTGTCATTCCTTGATCTTTAGATTACCAGTAAGTGTGTAATGTGAGTGTGATTCATTGATTTGTTCACTACCAGTGTGAGTATGTAAGGTGAGTGTGATTCATTGATCTGTACACAACCAGCGTGTGTGTTAGGGGAGTGTGATTCATTGATCTGTACACTTCCAGTGTGTATGTAAGGTGAGTGCGATTCATTGATCAGTCCACTGCCGATGAGTGTGTAAGGTGAGTGTGATTCATTGATCTGTACGCTACCACTGAGTGTGTACAGTGAGTGGGAATCATTGATATGTGCACTACCAGTGAATGTGTAACATGAGTGCGATTCATTGATCTGTACACTGCCAGTGTGTGTGTAAGCTGAGTGTGATTCATTGATCTGTACACTACCGGTGAGAGTGTATAGTGAGTGTTAAATCTTTGATTGGTACACTATCAGCGTGAGTGTGTATGTTGATTGAGAATCATTGATCTGTAGGCTACCAGGGAGTGTGTAATGGGAGTGTGATTCATTGACCTGTACACAACCAGCCTGAGTGGGTAAGGTGAGTTTGATTTATTGATCTGCACACTACCAGTGAGTGTGAAGGTGAATATGTTGCATTCATCTGTACACTATCGGTGAGTGTGTAAGGTGAGAATGATTCATCAATCTGTGCACTCTCAGTGAGTGTGTAATTTGAGTGTGATTCATTGATCTCTACACTGCCAGTGAGTGTGTAAGGTGAGTGTGGTTCATTGGTCCGTACACTGCAAGTGCATGTGCAAGATGAGTGTGATTCATTGATTTGTACACTACCAGTGAGTGAGATACATTGATCTGTACACTACCAGCATGAGTGTGTAAGTTGAGTGTGATTCATTGATCTGTACACTACCAGTGATTGTGTAAGGTGAGTGTGAGTCATTGATTTATACACTACCAGCATGAGTGTGTAATGTGAGTGTGATTCATTGACCTGTACACTACCAGTGAGTGTGAAGGTGAGTATGATTATTTGATCTGTGCACTGTCAGTGAGTGTGTAACATGAGTGGGTTTCATTGATCTGTTCACTACCAGTGAGTGTGCAAGGTGAGTGTGATTCATTGATCTATACACTGCCAGTGAGTGTGTAAGGTGAGTGTGATTCATTGATCTATACACTACCAGTGAGTGTGTAAAGTGAGTGTGATTCATTGATCCGTACACTTCCAGTGAGTGTGCAAGGTGAGTGTGATTAATTGATCTGTACACTACCAGTGAGTGTGATTCATTGATCTGTACACTACCAGCATGAGTGTGTAAGTTGAATGTGATTCATTGATCTGTACACTACGAGTCAGTGTGTAAAGTGAATGTGATGCATTGATTTGTACACTACCATCATGATTGTGTAAGGTGAGTGTGATTCATTCACCTGTACACTACCAGTGAGTGTGTATGGTCAGAGTAATCCATTGATCTGTATACTACCAGTGAGTGTGTAAGGTGGGTGTGTTTCCTTGTCCTGTACACTACCTGCATGAGTGTGTAAGGTGAGAGTGATTCATTGACCTGTACACTACCCCCGTGAGTGTGTATGGTGAGTGTGATTAATTGATCTGTACACTACCAGTGAGTGTGTAAGGTGAGTGTGCTTTATTGATTTGTACACTACCAGCATGTGTGCGTAAGGTGAGTGTGATTTATTGATATATACACTACCAGTGAGTAGGAAGGTGAATGTGATTCATTGATCTGTACACTACCAGTGAGTGTTTCAGGTGAGTATGATTCATTGATCTGTACACTACCAGTGAGTGTGCAATCTGAGTATAATTCATTGATCTATACACTGCCAGTGAGTAAGTAAGGTGAGTGTGATTGATTGATCCATACACTGCCAGCGAGTGTACAAGATGAGTGTGATTCATTCATTTGTACACTACCAGTGAGTGTGTAAGGTGAATATAATTCATAGATCTGTGCACTGCCAGTGAGTGTGCAAGGTGAGTGTGATTCCTTGTTCTGTAGATTATCAGTGAGTGTGTAATGTGAATATTATTCATTGATTTGTACACTACCAATGTGAGTATGTAAGGGGAGTGTGATTCATTGATTTTTATACAACTGGTGATTGTGTAAGGTGAGTGCAATTCATTGATCTGTACAATACCAGTGAGTATGTAAGGTGAGTTTGATTCATTGACCTGTGCACGACCCACGTGATTGAGTATGGTGAGTGTGATTCATTGATATGTACACTACCAGTGAGTGTGTAAGGTGAATGCAATTCATTGATCTGTACACTTCCAGTGAGTGTGTAAGGTAAATGTGATTCATTGAACTGTACATTAGCTGCGTGAGTGTGTAATGTGAGCAAGATTGATTGATTTGTGCAATGTTAGTGGTTGTGTAACGTGAGTGTGATTAATTGATCTGTACACTACCAATGAGTGTGTAAGATTAGTGTGATTCATTGATTTATACATTGACAGTGTGAGTGTGTAAGGAGAGTGTGAACCATTGATCTGTATACCACCAGTAAGTGTGTAAGCTGAGTGTGATTCATTGATCTGTAAGCTGCCAGTGAATCAGTGAGGTGAGTGGGAGTCATTGATTTGTACACTACCAGCATGAGTGTGTAAGGTGAGTGTGATTCATTGATCTAAACCCTACTAGTCAGTGTGTAAAGTGATCTTTACACTATCTGTGAGTGTGTGAGGTGAGTGTGATTCATTGACCCCTACACTGCTCACATGAGTGTGTATGTTGAGTGTGATTCCTTGATCTGTACACTGCCGGTGAGTGTGTAAGGTGAGTGTGATTTGTTGATCTATACACTACCAGTGAGTGAGTAAGGTGATTGTGATCCATTGATCTGTACACTGCCAGTGAGTGCGCAAGGTGAGTGTGATTCATTTATCTGTACACTATCAGTGAGTGTGATTCATTGATCTGTGCACTACCAGCATGAGTGTGTAAGGTGACTGTGATTCATTGGGGGAAAAATTGTGTGTCGCCCCATTTGGGGCGCTAGTACTTGCGATGTGCAAAGTTTTGCACCAGGTGCAAATTCACGCCACCTCGCGCGATATTGGGTTGTAGCGCCCCTGAAGGTGATCGCGGCGCTAAATCAGGCGCTGCACGGTAGTCTTAAGGCGCTAACCTGGCGGCACAACTCAATTTCTCCGCGGGCGGATGCAGCGCAGGCGCTGTCAATAATCGAATTGACCCAGACACGCTGGCGTCGGCCAACTCTTAATGGGGCGGATCGATTCTCATCTGCAGTCACACACTGCGCCTTGTAGGCCTCAAACTCGGCAGTGACCTACCTGTGGCGGCCAAAACTTCCAAGACATGGAGAGGGTCAGGGAGAGAGCGCAGTGCTTCAGCGAGGGGGCATTGAATGCTCTGGTTGACGCAGTGGAGCGCCGGCGAGGTGTGCTGTACCCGGAGAATGGCAGGAGGCCTAATCCAACCGAATACCGCAGAGTTTGGAGGGAGGTTTCCCAAAGAGTCACCTCCAGCAGCATGGTGCCCAGGACTCCTGTGCAATGCAGGAAGAAGTTCAACGACCTCACTCGGGTTATTAGGGTGTGTGCCTTTTTCACCATCTTCTTCATCCCTCCATCTGCACCTCACTTTATGGCCAGAGGGTTAGCGAAGCCCCAATGGCCAGCTGTCATCCAGCACCCATGGCCCTTTCTGGAAACACACACGCACATTCAGCTCAGTGCATAATGTAAGGACTATTCTACCATGGGGGGCATGTGATGTCAGCTCAGTGCATAATGTAAGGGCTATTCTACCATGGGGGGCATGTGATGTCAGCTCAGTGCAGCATGTTTCTTCACTTCCCGTCCTTTCTCTTGCAGGCCAAGCTGGCCAGGAACCGCAGGGAGCAGCTTCGTACCGGAGGAGGCCGGCCTCACCTGCAGACCCTCACAGACCTCGAGGAGCGAGTCCACCAGATTGTTGCAAGCCGGATGAGTGGTCCCGTCACCACTGGAGCTGCCGACCCCATTGTGCACAGCGATGGTAAGGTCATCACCTTTTTGAACTCTCTCCTTCCACTTGTTCCCCCCACCAGCATGCTTTTTCACTGTGGACCCAAGTCAGAGCATTGCAGCACTCATGCATCCCTTGCTGCCATCCTGTCCTTTCGCTAAAGCCACTCTTCAACCTCCCTGCTTTCAGATGCTGCATCACCAGCTCGGGAGCCGGGCCCTCAAGCTGCCACTGCCACTGACTCCGGAGGCAACGAGCAGGAGGAAGCCGGACCATCCCTACCACCTTCAGGCGAGCCAGCCCCTCTGCAGACTGGGGAGACTACTTCCCTGGAGGGGAGCGGGGTGGAATGCTCTGAGGAGGAACCAGCTCCAGGAACCAGCGGCCTGCAGCAACGCAAGGGGGGTAGGGAAGTTCGGGGGCCGTCTCCCTGGAGGGCGAGTCAGGCTGCGAGTGCTGCCGCACAGAGCGCAGAAGAGGTGCGTGCCCTCGCAGAAATGAGCGCCCAGGCTGGGCTGAGGCACACTGAGCTCATGGCTGCAGTGGCAAGGATGCCTGAATCCATCGAGACACTGGCAAGGAGTGTCCAAGACTTCGGTGCAGCACAGGCAAGGAGTGTGCAGGACTTCGGGACAGCACAGGCAAGGAGTGCGCAGGACTTCGGGACAGCACTGGAAAGGATTGTCCAGGGCTTCACCGAAGCACTAGCACCTGCCACGCAAGTGCTGAGTGCTGCCACCCTCGCTGGATCGGGCAGGATTACCCGGGGCCCTTGCAGCACCACAGCAGTCCAGCAATCTGTGGACCAGCCGATTGCTGCGCATGCTGCGGTGCTGCCCCGTTAGAGTGCCAGTGTGTCAGCTGACCAGGGAGCTGCTGTCCGCTCTCAGGATCACAGCATTCCTGTTGCCACAACTGGCATGTCTCCACTGCAGCTGCCACCACCTGTAGGACAGACTGTTTCCACCCATGCAGAGTTGGAGCAGTCAGCAGCTGGGCCCTCCAGGCCCAGAGCTCGTCCAGGCTGTCCCTCAGGGGCATCTGCGCTTTTGGACAGTCAGCAGGCCTCCCCCAGCCTTGGTGCAGCCACTGGGGTCCCATTACGGAGGAGCTGCAGGGAGGGAAGGGGCCAGTCTCGCAAGTGAAGCAGATCACCATCGAGGGGGAAAAAGTAGAAGGTGCTGCTGATACCTGTAATTTGTAGAAATCAAGGCCGAGGATGCTGGTCTGAATGCTAGTGATGTTTTGGACAGTCTCCCGGGTGTGCGAGAAACTTATGTGGCAGTCTGTTAGTTTTGCTTTCTGTTGCCATTGCTTTGTCATGCTGGAAGGAAGCACATTTTGTAAAATAAACAACTTTCTTTATTTACAATGGCCATGTCTGCTATTTACATTCATTTTGCCCTTCACAGGCTTTGGGGTAGCAGAACGGTTCCATTCCTGCTCTTGGAATGGCAGCAAGCATTCCCTGAGAGGGGCCTAGAAGCGACTTCTGATCAGCCTCTGACGGACGGCCCTTCCAGTTTGTGCCTCCCTCCCGTCTTGGTCCTTTTCCTCCTCCTCCTCCTCCTCCTCTGCTGGTGCTCCAATGTCTGGTGGCATTGGCTGGGTACGTAGGATAGCGAGGTTATGCAGCTTGCAACATACAACCACGAAGTGGGAGACTCGCTCAGGTGAGCACTGCAGGGCTCCTCCGGAATGGTCCAGACAGTGGAACCGCTGCTTCAGCACGCCGATTGTGTGCTCCACAATGTTCCTCGTCGCCTGATGGCTCGCATTGTAGCGTTCTTCAGCAGGGGTGCTGGGCGAACGGAGTGGGGTCATCAGCCACGGGCACAGAGGATAGCCCTTGTCCCTGAGAAGCCAGCCTCCTGGGTGAGCCGGGGCCTCAAAAAGGTCTGCAACAGCAGTCTGGCGCAGGATGAAGGCGTCGTGGCTGCTGCCAGGGAACTGCGCATTCACTGCGAGGATCAGCTGTCGGTGGTCACAGACCAGCTGGACATTCAAGGAATGGAACCCCTTGCGTTTGCGGAATTCCTCCGCATTCAATACAGGCGCCCGCAAAGCCACGTGCGTGCAGTCAATGGCACCCTGCACCATGGGGAAATCCGCGATTGCTGTGAAGCCCTCTGCGCGCTCCCGCTGCTTGTCCGGGGTCATTGGGAAGGAGATGTACTGCCGCCTCCTTTTAAACAGGGCATCCGTCACTTGACGGATGCAGCAATGCACCGCGAGCTGCGAGATGTTGGCTATGTCCCCAGTTGTGGCCTGAAAGGAGCTGCTTGCGTAGAAGTTTAGGGCAACAGTCAACTTCACAGCCACCGACAGAGATGTCCTGCACCTTATCTGAGGCTGCAGATCTGGCTGAAGCAGGTGGCACAGCTCAGTCACCTCCTCCTTTCTAAAGCGCAGCCTTCTGATACACTGCTCCTCCGACATGTTCATGTGGGAAAACTGCTGTTGGAAAACCCTGGCAGCGTAAGGTCTCGTGTGGTGACGTCTGTTGGCCCTCCTCCGCCTGGCCATGCCTGCCCCTCTCTCCCTGCTTCTCTGTGCCCTCTCAAGCTGATTCAGCAGCAGCACGTTCCCCTCCAATGCAGCCCCCATATTAAGTGCGCAAAGAAACTTTCCCCGTTTGAAATGCTCACCAACAGCAAGGTGATGCTCAGAAGGCTGAAGTTCTTCTGCCAGCGCTGGCTCAGTGGTGAAATGGCTCTCAGTGTGCAGCTCAGCAACTCTCTGTAACTCGCGAAGAAGTTGTGGTCCAAAAATGGCTGCCGCTTTTATACCACAGCAGTCCCCTTTAAAGAACGCCCCCCCAGCCCGACAGCGACTGGGGAACGTTCCAGGTAAGCTGTCCTTATTAGCGCCAGGCGGAACGGAGGGGGGCGCCACTGAATTTCCGGCCTGGGGCGCCCCAAAGGCGTTGCACACTGAAATTACGTCATGATCTGCTTGCGCTGGTGAGCGGGCGCAACGGTTTAGCGCCGGCGCTAAATGCCTGGTCAATATGGGGAGAGATGCAGGGATCACAGCGCCCGGGCGCTCGTTGGTTATCGCCCCACTTGTCGGCCTCTTTAGGCGCTAACAGGTGGCGCAAACAACCGAGTTTCTACCCCATTGAGTTCTACACTACCCACGTGCGTGTGTAAGGTGAGTGTGCTTAATTGATTTGTACACTACCAGTATTTGTGTGCATGGTGAGAGCGATTCATTGACCTGTACACTACCCACGTGAGTGTGTAAGGTGAGTGTGATTCATTGAGCTCTATACTACCAGTGAGTTTGTAAGGTGAGTATGATTTATTGATTTATACACTACCAGCATGTGTGTGTAAGGTGAGTGTGATTTATTGATCTATACACTACCAGTGAGTATGACGGTGAATGTGATTCATTGCTCTGTACTCTACCAGTGAGTGTGTCAGGTGAGCAGGTGAGTATGATTCATTGATCTGTACACTACCAGTGAGTGTGCAATCTGAGTATAACTCATTGATCTATACACTGCCAGTGAGTGTGTAAGGTGAGTGTGATTCATTGATCGATACACTACCAGTGAGTGAGTAAGGTCAGTGTGGTTGATTGATCCGTACACTTCCAGTGAGTGTGCAAGATGATTGATTCTGTGATCTGTAGACTAACAGCATGAGTGTTTAAGGTGAGTGTGAATCATTCCTCTGTACACTACCAGTGTGTTTAAGGTGAGCGTGATTCACTGATCTATACACTGCCAGTGAGTGTGTAAGGCCAGTGAGATTAATTGATCCGTAAATTGCCAGTGAGTGTGCAAGGTGAGTGTGATTCCTTGTTCTGTGGACTATCGGTGAGCATGTAATGTGAGTATTATTCATTGATTTGTACTCTACCAGTGTGTGTATGTAAGCAGAGTGTGATTCATTGATTTTTATACAACCGGTGATTGTGTAAGGTGAGTGTGATTCATTGATCTGTACACCACCAGTGATTGTGTAAGGTGAATGCAATTCATTGATCTGCACAATACCAGTGACTATGTAAGGTGATTGTGATTCATTGACCTGTGCAGGACCCACGTGATGGAGTATTGTGAGTGTGATTCATTGATATGTACACTACCAGTGAGTGTGTAAGACAAATGCAATTCATTGATCTGTACACTACCAGTGAGTGTGTAAGGTAAATGTGATTCATTGAACTGTGCACTAGCCGCGTGAGTGTGTAAGGTGAGCAAGATTGATTGATCTGTGCAATGTTAGTGAGTGTGTAACGTGATTGTGATTCATTGATCTGTACACTACCAATGAGTGTGCAAGATTAGTGTGATTCGTTGATTTATACATTGCCAGTGTGAGTGTGTAAGGAGAGTGTGAATCATTGATCTGTATACCACCAGTAAGTGTGTAAGCTGAGTGTGATTCATTGATCTGTATGCTGCCAGTGAGTGTGTAAGGTGAGTGTGATTCATTGATCTGTATACTACCACTGAGTGTGTAAGACGAGTGTGATTCATTGATCTGTACACTACCAGTGAGAGTGTAAGGAGAATGTGGTCCATTCATCTGTACACTATCAGCGCGAGTGTCTAATGTGAGTGTGATTTAATATTCTGTGCAATACCAGTGAGTGTGTCAGGTGTGTGTGTGGATCATTGATCTGTACACTACCAGTAAGTGTGTAAGGTGAGTGTGTTTCCTTGATCTATACACTGCCAGTGAGTGTGAAAAGTGAGTGTGATTCATTGATCTGTAAACTACCAGCATGAGTGACTAGGGTGAGTGTGATTCATTGATCCGTATACTGCCAGTGAGTGTGCAAGGTGAGTGTGATTCATTGATCTGTACACTGCCAGGGAGTGTGATTCTCTGATCCGTACACTACCAGTGAGTGTGATTCATTGATCTGTACACTACCAGCATGAGTGACTAGGGTGAGTGTGATTCATTGATCCGTATACTGCCAGTGAGTGTGCAAAGTGAGTTTGATTCATTGATCTGCATACTGCCAGGGAGTGTGATTCACTGATCTGTACACTACCAGCATGTGTGTGCAAGGTGAGGGTGATTCATTGGTCCGTACACTACCAGTGAGCATGTAAGGTGAGTGTGATTCTTTCATCGGTACACTACCAGTGAGTGTGTATGGTGAGTGTAATTCATTGATCTGTACATTAACACTGAGTGTGTATGGTGAGTGTGATTCATTGACCTGTACATTACCCATGTGAGTGTGCACAGTGAGTGTGATTCATTGATCTGTACACTACCTGTGAGTGTGTAAGGTGAGTATATTTAATTGATCTGTGCACTGCCAGTGAATGTGCATGGTGAGTATGATTCATTGATTTGTACACTGCCAGTGTGAGTGTGCAAGGTGAGTGTGATTTATTGATCTGTACACTACCAGTGAGTGTCAAGGTGAATGTGATGCATTGTTCTGTACACTACCAGTGAGTGTGTAATGTGAGTGTGATTCATTGCTCTATTCACTAACAGAGCCTGTGCAGGGTGAGTGTGATTCCTTGATCGATACACAGCCCATGAGTGTGTAAGATGAGTGTGATTCATTGATCTATACACTACCAGTGAGTGTGAAGGTGAATTTGATGTATTGTTCTGTACACTGTGTCAGGTGAGTATGATTCATTGATCTGTGCTCTGACGGTGAGTGTGTAATGTGAGTGTGATTTATTGAACTATTCACTAACAGAGACTGTGCAGGGTGAGTGTGATTCATTGATCGATAATCTGCCCATGAGTGTTTAAGATGAGTGTGATACATTGATCAACACTCTACCAGTGAGTGTCTAAGGTGGGTGTGATTCATTGATCCGTACACTGGCAGTGAGTGTGCAAGGTGAGTGTGGTTAATTGATCTATACACTACCAGTGAGAGTGTGTAAGGTGAGTGTGAATAGTTGATCTGTCTACTACTGGTAAGTATGTAAGGTGAGTGTGAGTCATTGATGTGTACACTACCAGTGAGTGTAAGGTGAGTGTGATTCACTGATCTGTACACTACCAATGATAGTGTAAGCTGAGTGTGATTCTTTGATCTGTATACTACCTGTGTGTGTGTAAGGTGAGTGCGCTTATTTGATTTGTGTACTACCAGTGAGTATGTAAGGTGAGTGCGATTGATTGATCAGTAGATTATTACTGAGTGTGTAAGGTGAGTGTGATTCGTTGATTTGTACACCACCAGCATGATTTTGTAAGGTGAGTGTGATTCATTGATCTTTATTCTACTGATGAGTGTGTAAGGTGAGTGTGATTCATTGATTTGTACACTCAGTGTGAGTGTGTAAGGTGAGTGTGCTTTATTGATCTGTACACTACCAGTGAGTGTGAAGGTGAATGAGATTCATTGATCTGCACACTACCAGTGAGTGTGTCAGATGAGGATGATTCATTGATCTGTGCACTGTCAGCGAGTGTGTAACGTGAGTGTGATTCATTGATCTGTTCACTACCAATGAGTGTGCAAGGTGGGTGTGATTTATTGATCTATACACTGCCAATGAGTATGTAAAGTGAGTGTGATTAATTGATCTTTACACAACCAGTGAGTGTCTAAGGTGAGTGTGATTTATTGAACCGTACACTGCCAGTGAGTGTGCAAGGTGAGTGTGATTCATTGATCTGTACACTACCAGTGAGTGTGTAAGGTAAGTGTGATTCATTGGCCTCTATGCTACCCGCATGAGTGTGTAAGGTGAGTGTGGTTCATTCATCAGTACACTACCAGTGAGTCTGTATGGTGTGTGTTATTCATTGATCTGTACACTGCCAGAGAGTTTGTAAGGTGAGAGTGATTCACTGATTTGTACACTACCATGGTGAGTGTGTAAGGTGAGTGTAATTTATTGATCAGTACACTACCAGTGAATGTGAATGTGAATGTGATTAATTGATCTGTACACTACCAATGAGTGTGTAAGGTGAGTGTAATTCTTTGATCTGTACACTGCCAGTGAGTATTAATGTGAGTGTGATTCATTGATTTGAACACAATCTGCACGAGTTTGTAAAGTGAGTGTGATTAATTGATCTGTACACTACCAGTGAGTGTGTAAGGTGAGTGTGATTCATTGACCTGTACACTACCAGCATGCATGTGTAAGTTGAGTGTGATTCATTGATCTTTAAACTACCAGTCTGTGTGTATGGTGAGTGTGATTCATTGTCCTGTACATTACCCATGTGAGTGTGTACAGTGAGAGTGATTCATTGATCTGTACACTACCCGTGAGTGTGTAAGGTGAGTATATTTAATTGATCTGTGCACTGCCAGTGAATGTGCATGGTGAGCATGATTCATTGATTTGTACACTGCCAGTGTGAGTGTGTAAGGTGAGTGTGATTTATTGATCTGTACACTACCAGTGAGTGTGTAATGTGAGTGTTATTCATTGATCTATTCACTAACAGAGACTGTGCAGGGTGAGTGTGATTCATTGATCAATACACTGCCCATGAGTGTGATTCATTGATCTATACACTACCAGTGAGTGTGAAGGTGAATGTGATGCATTGTTCTGTACACTGCCAGTGAGTGTGTAACGTGAGTGTGGTTCATTGATCTATTCACTAACAGAGCCTGTGCAGGGTGAGTGTGATTCCTTGATCGATACACAGCCCATGAGTGTGTAAGATGAGTGTGATTCATTGATCTATACACTACCAGTGAGTGTGAAGGTGAATGTGATGTATTGTTCTGTACACTATCAGTGAGTGTCTAATGTGAGTGTGATTAATTGATCTATGCACTACCAGTGAGTGTGTACAGTGAGTGTAATTCATTGATCTGTACATTAACAGTGAGTGTGTATGGTGAGTGTGATCCATTGACCTGTACATTACCCATGTGAGTGTGTACAGTGAGTGTGATTCATTGATCTGTACACTACCCATGAGTGTGTAAGGTGAGTATATTTAATTGATCTGTGCACTGCCAGTGAATGTTCATGGTGAGTATGATTAATTGATTTGTACACTGCCAGTGTGAGTGTGTAAGGTGAGTGTGATTTATTGATCAGTACAGTAACAGTGAGTGTGAAGGTGAACGTGATGCATTGTTCTGTACACTACCAGTGAGTGTGTCAGGTGAGTATGATTCATTGATCTGTGCTCTGACGGTGAGTGTGTAATGTGAGTGTGATTTATTGAACTATTCACTAACAGAGACCGTGCAGGGTGAGTGTGATTCATTGATCGATAATCTGCCCATGAGTGTTTAAGATGAGTGTGATACATTGATCAATACTCTACCAGTGAGTGTCTAAGGTGGGTGTGATTCATTGATCCGTACACTGGCAGTGATTGTGCAAGGTGAGTGTGGTTAATTGATCTGTACACTACCAGTGAGAGTGTGTAAGGTGAGTGTGAATAGTTGATCTGTCTACTACTAGTAAGTATGTAAGGTGAGTGTGATTCACTGATCTGTACACTACCAATGATAGTGTAAGCTGAGTGTGATTCTTTGATCTGTATACTACCTGTGTGTTTGTAAGGTGAGTGCGCTTATTTGATTTGTGTACTACCAGTGAGTATGTAAGGTGAGTGCGATTGATTGATCAGTAGATTATCATTGAGTGTGTAAGGTGAGTGTGATTCGTTGATTTATACACCACCAGCATGATTTTGTAAGGTGAGTGTGATTCATTGATCTTTACCCTACTGATGAGTGTGTAAGGTGAGTGTGATTCATTGATGTGTACACTCAGTGTGAGTGTGTAAGGTGAGTGTGCTTTATTGATCTGTACACTACCAGTGAGTGTGAAGGTGAATGAGATTCATTGATCTGTACACTACCAGTGAGAGTGTCAGATGAGGATGATTCATTGATCTGTGCACTGTCAGCGAGTGTGTAACATGAGTGTGATTCATTGATCTGTTCACTACCAATGAGTGTGCAAGGTGGGTGTGATTTATTGATCTATACACTGCCAATGAGTATGTAAAGTGAGTGTGATTAATTGATCTTTACACTACCAGTGAGTGTCTAAGGTGAGTGTGATTTATTGAACCGTACACTGCCAGTGAGTGTGCAAGGTGAGTGTGATTCATTGATCTGTACATTAACAGTGAGTGTGTACGGTGAGTGTGATTCATTGACCTGTACATTACCCATGTGAGTGTGTACAGTGAGTGTGATTCATTGATCTGTACACTACCCATGAGTGTGTAAGGTGAGTATATTTAATTGATCTGTGCACTGCCAGTGAATGTGCATGGTGAGTATGATTCATTGATTTGTACACTGCCAGTGTGAGTGTGTAAGGTGAGTGTGATTTATTGATCTGTACACTACCAGTGAGTGTGAAGGTGAATGTGATGCATTGTTCTGTACACTGCCAGTGAGTTTGTAATGTGAGTGTGATTCATTGATCTATTCACTAACAGAGACTGTGCAGGGTGAGTGTGATTCATTGATCAATACACTGCCCATGAGTGTGTAAGATGAGTGTGATTAATTGATCTATAAACTACCAGTGAGTGTGAAGGTGAATGTGATGCATTGTTCTGTACACTACCAGTGAGTGTGTACGGTGAGTGTAATTCATTGATCTGTACATTAACAGTGAGTGTGTACGGTGAGTGTGATTCATTAACCTGTACATTACCCATGTGAGTGTGTACAGTGAGTGTGATTCATTGATCTGTACACTACCTGTGAGTGTGTAAGGTGAGTATATTTAATTGATCTGTACACTGCCAGTGAATGTGCATGGTGAGTATGATTCATTTATTTGTACACTGCCAGTGTGACTGTGTAAGGTGAGTGTGATTTATTGCTATATACACTACCAGTGAGGGTGTAAGGTAAGTGTGATTCATTGGCCTCTACGCTACCCGTATGAGTGTGTAAGGTGAGTGTGATTCATTGACCTGTACACTACCCAAGTAAGTGTGTAAGATGCATGTGATGCATTCATTTGTACACCACCAGCATGTATGTGTAAGCTGAGTGTGGTTCAGTCATCTGTACACTACCAGTGAGTCTGTATGGTGTGTGCTATTCATTGATCTGTACACTGCCAGAAAGTGTGTAAGGTGAGAGTGATTCATTGATTTGTACACTACCATGGTGAGAGTGTAAAGTGAGTGTAATTTATTGATCAGTACACTACCAGTGAATGTGAATGTGATTAATTGATCTGTACACTACTAATGAGTGTGTCAGGTAAGTATGATTAATTGATATATACACTGCCAGTGAGTGTGTAAGGTGAGTGTGATTCTTTGATCCGTACACTGCCAGTGAGTATTAATGTGAGTGTGATTCATTGATTTGTACACAACCTGCATGAGTTTGTAAAGTAAGTGTGATTAATTGATCTGTACACTACCAGTGAGTGTGTAAGGTGAGTGTGATTCATTGACCTGTACACTACCAGCATGCGTGTGTAAGTTGAGTGTGATTCATTGATCTTTACACTACCAGTCTGTGTGTACGGTGAGTGTAATTCATTGATCTTTACATTATCAGTGAGTGTGTACGGTGAGTGTGATTCATTGACCTGAACACTCCTATGTGAGTGTGTACAGTGAGTGTGATTCATTGATCTGTACACTACCCATGAGTGTATAAGGTGCATATATTTGATTGATCTGTGCACTGCCAGTGAATGTGCATGGTGAGTATGAATCGTTGATTTTTACACTGCCAGTGTGAGTGTGTAAGGTGAGTGTGATTTATTGATCTATACACTACCAGTGACTGTTTCAGGTGACTATGATGCATTGATCTGTGTGGTGACGGTGAGTGTGTAATGTGACTGTGATTCATTGACTATTCACTAACAGTGACTGTCCAAGGTGAGTGTGATTCATTAATCGATACACTGCCCATGAGTGTGTAACATGAAAGATTCATTGATCTATACACTACCAGTGAGTGTCCAAGGTGGGTTCGATTCATTGATCCGTACACTGCTAGTGAGTGTGCAAGGTGAGTGTGATTAATTGATTGATACACTACCAGTGTGAGTGAGTAAGGTGAGTGTGAAAAGTTGATCTGTACACTACTAGTAAGTATGTATGGTGAGTGTGATCCATTGACGTGTACACCACCAGTGTGTGTAGGGTGAGTGTGATTCACTGATCTGTACACTACCAGTGATAGTGTAAGGTGAGTGTAATTCTTTGATCTTTATACTACCAGTGTGTGTGTAAGGTAAGTGCGCTTAATTGATTTGTGTACTACCAGTGAGTAGGTAAGGTGAGTGTGATTCATTGATCAGTAGATTATCAATGTGTGTGTAAGGTGAGTGCGATTCGTTGATTTATACACCACCAGCATGATTTTGTAAGGTGAGTGTGATTCATTGATCTGTACACTACTGGTGAGTGTGTAAGGTGAGTGTGATTCATTGAACTGTACACTACAAGTGAGTGTGTAAGGTGAGTGTAATGCATTGATCTTTACACTACCAGTGAGTGTGTAAGGCGAGTGTGATTCATTGATCTGTACACTACCAATGAGTGTGTAGGTGTGTATGATTAATTGATATATACTCTGCTAGTGAGTGTGTAAGGTGAGTGTGATTATTTGAGTTGTACACTGCCAGTGAGTATGTAATGTGAGTGTGATTCATTGATTTGTACACAATCTGCACGAGATGTAAAGTGAGTGTGAGTAATTGATCTGTACACTACCAGTGAGTATGTAAGGTGAGTGTGATTCATTGACCTGTACACTACCAGCATGAGTGTGTAAGTTGAGTGTGCTTCATTGATCTGTTCACTACCAGTGTGTGTGTAAGGTGAGTGTAATTCATTGATATTTACACTACTAGTGAGTGTGTAATGTGAGTGTGATTCATTGCTCTGTACACTACCCATGTGAGTGTGATTCATTGATCTGTACACTACTCGTGAGTGTGTAAGGTGAGTGTATTTGGTTGATCTGTGCACTGCCAGTGAATGTGTAAGGTGAGTGTGATTCATTGATCTGTACACTACCAATGAGTGTTTAAGATGAGAGTAATTCATTGATCTGTACACTACTAGTGAGTGTGTAAGGTGAGTGTGATTCATTGACCTGTACACAGCCCACGTGTGTGTGTACAGTGAGTCTTCTTCATTGATCTGTACACTACCCGTGAGTGTGTAAGGTGAGTGTAATTGATTGATTTGAACACTGCCAGTGAACGTCTAAGTTAAGTGTGATTTGTTGATTTGTACACTGCCAGTGTGAGTGTGTAAGGTGAATGTGATGCATTGATCTGTACACTACCAGTGAGTGTGCCAGGTGAGTATGATTCATTGATCTGTGTTCTGACGGTGAGTGTGTAATGTCAGTGTGATTCATTGATCTGTTCACTACCAGTGACTGGGCAAGTTAGTGTGATTCATTCATCTATCCACTGCCAGTGCATGTGTAACATGAGTGTGATTCATTGATCTATACACTACCAGTGAGTGTCTATGGTGAGTGTGATTAATTGATCTGTAAACTGCCAGTGAGTGTGCAAGGTGAGTGTGATTAATTTATCGGTACACTACCAGCGAGTGTGTGTAAGGTGAGTGTGAATAGTTGCTCTGTACACTACTCATAAGTCTGTGAGGTGAGTGTGTTTCATTGATGTGTACACTACCAGTGAGTGTAAGGTGAGTGATTCACTGATATGTACACCACCAGTGATAGTATAAGGTGAGTGTGATTCATTGATCTGTATACTACCAGTGCATGTGTACGGTGTGTGCACTTAATTGATTTGTGTACCACCAGTGAGTATTTCAGGTGAGTGTGAATCATTTATCAGTAGATTATCACTGAGTGTGTAAGGTGAGTGTGATTCGTTGATTTGTATACAACCAGCGTGATTTTGTAAGGTGAGTGTGATTCATTCATCTGTACACTACCAGTGAGTGTGTAAGGTGAGAGTGATTCATTGATTTGTACACTACCATGGTGAGTGTGTAAGGTGAGTGTAATTTATTGATCAGTACACTACCAGTGAATGTGAAGGTGAATGTGATGCATTGATCTGTACACTACCAATGAGTGTGTCAGGTGAGTATAATTAATTGATCTATACATTGCCAGTGAGTGTGTAAGGTGAGTGTGATTCTTTGATCTGTACACTACCAGTATACGTGTGTAAGCTGAGTGTGATTCATTTATCTGTACACTACCAGTGTGTGTGTAAGGTGAGTGTAATCAATTGATCTTTACACTACCAGCGAGTGTATAATGTGAGTGTGATTCATTGACCTTTACATTACCAGTGAGTGTGAAGGTGAATGAGATTCATTGATCTGTACACTACCAGTGAGTGTGACAGGTGAGGATGATTCATTGATCTGTGCACTGTCAACGAGTGTGTAATGTGAGTGTGTTTCATTGATCTGTTCGCTACCAGTGAGTGTGCAAGGTGGGTGTGATTCATTGATCTATACACTGCGAATGAGTATGTAAGGTGAGTGTGATTCATTGATCTATACACTACCAGTGAGTGTCTAAGGTGAGTGTGATTTATTGAACCGTACAATGCCAGTGAGTGTGCAAGGTGAGTGTGATTCATTGATCTGTACACTACCAGTGAGTGTGTAAGGTAAGTGTGATTCATTGGCCTGTACGCTACCCACATGAGTGTGTAACGTGAGTGTGATTCATTGACCTGTACACTACCTGAATGAGTGTGAAAGATGCGTGTGATTCACTCTTTTGTATACCAGCAGCATGTGTGTGTATGCTGAGTGTGATTCATTCATTTGTACACTACCAGTGAGACTGTATGGTGTGTGTTATTCACTGATCTGTACACTGCCAGAGAGTGTGTAAGGTGAGAGTGATTCATTGATTTGTACACAACCATGGTGAGTGTGTAAGGTGAGTGTAATTTACTGATCAGTACACTACCAGTGAATGTGAATGTGAATGTGATTCATTGATCTGTACACTACCAATGAGTGTGTCAGGTGAGTATGATTAATTGTTCGATACACTGCCAGTGAGTGTGTAAGGTGAGTGTGATTCTTTGATCTGTACACTGCCAGTGAGTATGTAATGTGAGTGTGATTCATTGATTTGTACACAATCTGCATGAGTTTGTAAAGTGAGTGTGATTAATTGATCTGTACACTACCATTGAGTGTGTAAGGTGAGTGTGATTCATTGACCTGTACACCACCAGCATGCGCGTGTGAGTTGAGTGTGATTCATTGATTTGTACAGTACCAGTGAGTGTGTAAGGTGAGTGTAATTAATTGATTTTTACATTACCAGTGAATGTGTAAGGTGAATGTGATTCATTGACCTGTAAACTACCCATATGAGTGTGTACAGTGACTGTGATTCATTGATCTTTACACTACCTGTGAGTGTGTATGGGGAGTATATTTGATTGATCTGTACACTGCCAATGAATGTGTATGGTGAGTGTGATTCATTGATTTGTACACTGCCAGTGTGAGTGTATAAGGCGAGTGTGATTTATTGATCTGTAAACTACCAGTGAATGTGAAGGTGAGGTGATGAATTGATCTGTACACTTCCAGTGAGTGTGTCAGGTGAGTATGATTCATTGATCTGTGCTCTGACACTGAGTGTATAACATGAGTGTGATTCATTGATATATACACTACCAGTGAGTGTCTAAGGTGGGTGTGATTCATTGATCCAAACACTGCCAGTGAGTGTGCAAGGTGAGTGTGATTAATTGATTGGTACACTACCAGTGAGAGTGTGTAAGGTGAGTGTGAAGAGTTGAGCTGTACACTACTAGTAAGTATGTAAGGTGAGTGTGATTCATTGACACGTACACTACCAGTGAGTGTAAGGTGAGTGTGATTCACCAATCTCAACACTACCAGTGATAGTGTAAGGCAAGTGTGATTCATTGATCTGTATACTAACAGTGTGTGTTTAAGGAGAATGTGCTCCATTCATCTGTACACTGCCAGCGGGATTGTGTAATGTGAGTGTGATTTAGCATTCTGTGCAATATCAGTGAGTGTGTAAGGTGTGTGTGTGATTCATTGATCTGTACACTACCAGTGAGTGTGACAGGTGAGGATGTTTCCTTGATCTATACACTGCCAGTGAGTGTGCAAAGTGAGTGTGATTCATTGATCTATACACTATCAGTGAGTGTCTAAGGTTAGTGTGATTCATTGATCTGTACACTGCCAGTGAGTGTGCAAGGTGAGTGTGATTCATTTCTCTGTACACTACCAGCATGAGTGTGTCAGATGAGTGTCATTCATTGATCTGTACACTACCAGTGTGTGTGTAAGGTTAGTGTGATTCATTGATCTGTACACTGCCAGTCAGTTTGGTTCATTGATCTGCACACTACCAGCATGAGAGTGTCTGATGAGTGTGATTCATTGATCTTTGCACTACCCGTGAGTGTACAAGGTGAGTATGATTGATTGATCTGTTCACTAGCCGTGAGTGTGATTCATTGATCTGTACACTACCAGCATGAGTGTGTCAGATGAGTGTGGTTCTTTGATCTGTACACTACCAGTGAGTGTGCAAGGTAAGTGTTATTCATTGACCTGTACACAACCAGCATGTGTGTAAGGTTAGTGTGATTCATTGACCTGTACACTACTCCATGTGAGTGTGTTAGATGCATGTGATTCATTCATTTGTACACTACCAGCATGTGTGTGGGTAAGGTGAGTGTGATTTATTCATCTGTACACTACCAGTGAGTGTGTATGGTGTGTTTTATTCATTGATTTGTACACTACCAGTGAGTGTGAAGGTGAATGTGATGCATTCATCTGTACACTATCAATGAGTGTGTCAGGTGAGTATGATTCATTGGTCTTTGCTCTGACAGTGAGTGAGTAATGTGAGTATGATTCACTGATCTGTACACTACCAGTGAGAGTGTGTAATGTGAGTGTGATTTATTATTCTGTGCAATACCAGTGAGTGTGTAAGGTGTGTGTTTGGTTCATTGATATGTAAACTACCAGTGAGTGTGTAAGGTGAGTGTGTTTCCTTGATCTATACACTGCCAGTGAGTGTGTAAAGTGAGTGTGATTCATTGATCCATACAGTGCCAGTGAGTGTGCAAGGTGAGTGTGATTCATTGATCTGTACACTACCAGGGATTGTGATTCATTGACCTGTACACTGCCCGTGTGAGTGTGTAAGATGTGTGTGATTCATTCATTTTTACACCAGCAGCATGTGTGTGTAAGGTGAGTGTGGGTCATTCATCTGCACACTACCAGTGAGTGTGTACAGTGAGTGTGATTTATTGATCTATACACTACCAATGAGTGTGTCAGGTGAGTATGATTCATTGGTCTGTGCTCTGATGGTGAGTGAATAATCTGAGTGTGATTCATTGATCTGTACACTACCAGCGAGAGTGTGTAATGTGAGTGTGATTTATTATTCTGTGCAATAACAGTGAGTGTGTAAGGTGTGTGTGTGCTTCATTGATCTGTACATTACTAGTAAGCATGTCATGTGAGTGTGATTCATTGACGTGTACACTACCAGTGAGTGTAAGGTGAGTGTGATTCACTGATCTGTACACTACCAGTGATAGTGTAAGGTGAGTGTGATTCTGTGATCTATATACTACCTGTGTGTGTAAGGTGAATGTGCTTAATTGATTTGTGTACTACCAGTTTGTATGTAAGGTGAGTATGATTCATTGATCAGTAGATTATCACTGAGTGTGTAAGGCGAGTGTGCTTCATTGATTTGTACACCACCAGCATGATTTTGTAAGGTGAGTGTGATTAATTGATCTGTACACTACCAGTGAGTGTGTAAGGAGAATGTGGTCCATTCCTCTGTACACTACCAGGGAGTGTGTGTAATGTGAGTGTTATTTATTATACTGTGCAATACCAATGTGTGTGTAAGGTGGGTGTGTGGTTCATTGATCTGTACACTACCAGAGAGTGTGTAAGGTGAGTGTGTTTCCTTGATCTATACTCTGCCAGTGTGTGTGTAAAGTGAGTGTGAATCATTGATCTATATACTACCAGTGAGTGTCTAATGTCAGTGTGATTCATTGATCTGTACACTACCAGGGAGTGTGATTCATTGATCTGTACACTACCAGCATGTGTGTGCAAGGTGAGTGTGATTTATTGATCTGTACACTACCAGTGAGTGTGATTCATTGACCTGTACACCAGCAGCATGTGTGTGTAAGGTGTGTGTGGTTCCTTCATCTGTACACTATCAATGAGTCTGTATGGTGTGTTATTCATTGATCTGTACACTACCAGAGAATGTGTAAGGTGAGAGTGATTCATTGATTTGTAGACTATCATGGTGCGTGTGTAAGGTGAGTGTAATTTATTGATCTGTAAACTACCAGTGAATGTGAAGGTGAATGTGATTCATTGATCTGTACACTACCAATGAGTGTGTCAGGTGAGTATGATTAATTGATCTATACACTACCAGTGAGTGTGTAAGGTGAGTGTGATTCTTTGATCTGTACACTGCCAGTGAGTATATAATGTGAGTGTGATTCATTGATCTGTACACTACCAGGGAGTGTGATTCATTGATCTGTACACTACCAGCATGAGTTTGTCAGATGAGTGTGATTCATTGATCTGTACACTACCAGTGAGTGTGTAAGGTGAGTGTGATTCATCGATTTATACATTGGCAGCATGAGTGTGTAAGGTGAGTGTGATTCATTCATTGGTACACTACCAGTGAGTGTGTATGGTGAGTGTAATTCATTGGCCTATACGCTACCCACATGAATGTGTAAGGTGAGTGTGATTCAGTGACCTGTACACCAGCAGCATGTGTGTATAAGTTGAGTGTGGTTCCTTCATCTGTACACTATCAGTGAGTCTGTATGGTGTGTTATTCATTGATCTGTGCACTACCAGAGAATGTGTAAGGTGAGAGTGATTCATTGATTTGTACACTACCATGGTGAGTGTGTAAGGTGAGTGTAATTTATTGATCTGTAAACTACCAATGAGTGTGTCAGGTGAGTATGATTAATTGATCTATACACTGCCAGTGAATGTGTAAGGTGAGCATGATTCTTTGATCTGTACACTGCCAGTGAGTATATAATGTGAGTGTGATTCATTGATTTGTACACAATCTGCATGAGTTTGTAAAGTGAGTGCAATTAATTGATCTGTACACTACCAGTGAGTGTGTAAGCTGAGTGTGATTCATTGACCTGTACACTACCAGCATGAGTGTGTAAGTTGAGTGTGTTTCATTGATCTGTACACTACCCATGTGAGTGTGTACAGTGACTGTGATTCATTGATGTGTACACTACCCATGAGTGTGTAAGGTGAGTATATTTGATTGATCTGTACACTGCCAGTGAATGTGTAAGGTGAGTGTGATTCATTGATTTGTACATTGCCAGTGTGAGTTTGTAAGGTGAGTGTGAAGTATTGATCTGTACACTTCCAGTGAATGTGTCAGGTGAGTGTGATTCATTGATCTTTTCATTAACAGTGACTGTGCAAGGTGAGCGTGATTCATTGATCGATACACTGCCCGTGAGTGTGTATCATGAGTGTGATTCATTGATCTATACACTACCAGTGAGTGTCTAAGGTGGGTGTGCTTCAGTGATCCCTGCACTGCCAGTGAGTGTGCAATGTGAGTGTGATTAATTGATTGGTACATTACCAGTGAGAGTGTGTAAGGTGAGTGTGAATAGTTGATCTGTACACTACTAGTAAGTATGTAAGGTGAGTGTGATTCGTTGATGTGTACACTACCAGTGAGTGTAAGGTAAGTGTGATTCACTGATCTCTACACTACCAGTGATAGTATAAGGTGAGTGTGATTCATTGATCTGTATACTACCAGTGTGTGAGTAAGGTGAGTGCGCTTAATTGATTTGTGTACTATCAGTGAGTATGTAAGGTGAGTGTGATTCATTGATCAGTAGATTATCACTGAGTGTGTAAGGTGAGTGCGATTCGTTGATTTGTACACCACCAGCATGATTTTGTAAGGTGAGAGTGATGCATTGATCTGTACACTACCAGTGAGTGTGTAAGGTGAGTGTGATTCATTGAACTATACACTACAAGTGAGCGTGTAAAGTGAGTGTAATTCATTGATCTTTACACTATCAGTGATTGTGTAAGGTGAATGTGATTAATTGATCTGTACACTACCAGTGAGTGTGTAAGGAGAATGTGGTCCATTCATCTGTACACTACCAGCGAGAGTGTGTAATGTGAGTGTGATTTATTACTCTGTGCAATACCAGTGAGTGTGTAAGGTGAGTGTGTTTCCTTGATCTATGCACTGCCAGTGTATGTGTAAAGTGAGTGTGAGTCATTGATCTATACACTACCAGTGAGTGCCTAAGGTGAGTGTGATTCATTGAACCATACACTGCTAGTGAGTGTACAAGGTGAGTGTGATTCATTGATCTGTACACTACCAGGGAGTGTGATTCATTGATCTGTACACTACCAGCATGAGTGTGTCAGGTGAGTGTGATTCATTGATATGTACACTACCAGTGAGTGTGTAAGGTGTGTGTGATTCATTGATCTGTACACTGCCAGTGAGTGTGTGTGTAATGTAAGTGTAATTAATTGATCTTTACACTACCAGTGAGTGTGTAAGGTGAATGTGATTCATTGACCTGTACACTACCCATGTTAGTGTGTAAGGTGACTGTGATTCATTGATCTGTACACTACCCGTGAGTGTGTAAGGTTAGTATATTTGATTGATCTGTACACTGCCAGTGAATGTGTAAGGTGAGTGTGATTCATTGATCTGTACACTACCAGCATGAGTGTGTCAGATGGGTGTGAGTCATTGATATGTACACTACCAGTGAGTATGTAAGGTGAGTGTGATTCATTGATCTGTACACTGCCAGTGAATGTGTTTCATTGATCTGTACAGTACCAGCATGAGTGTGTCAGATGAGTGTGATTCATTGATCTTTGCACTACCAGTGAGTTTGTAATGTAAGTGTGATTCATTGACCTGTACACAACCAGCGTGTGTGTGCAAGGTTAGTGTGATTCATTGACCTGTACACTACCCGTGTGAGTGTGTTAGATGCATGTGATTCATTCATTTGTACACTACCAGCATGTGTGTGTAAGGTGAGTGTGATTCATTCATCTGTACACTACCAGTGAGTGTGTATGGTGTGTGTTATTCATTGATCTGTACACTACCAGTGAGTGTGTAAGGTGAGAGTGATTCATTGATTTGTACACTACCAGCATGAGTGTGTAAGGTGCGTGTGATTTATTGATCTGTACTCTATCAGAGAATGTGAAGGTGAATGTGATTCATTGATCTGTGCACTACCAGTGAGTGTGTAAGGTGTGTGCGCTTCATTGATTTGTGTACTACCAGTGAGTGTGTAAAGTGAGTTTGATTCATTTATCAGTAGCTTACCAGTGAGTGTGTAAGGTGCGTGTGATTCATCGATCTGTACACCACCAGCATCAGTGAGTAAGTTGAGTGTGAGTCATTGATCTGTACACTACCAGTGAGTGTGTACTGTAAGTGTGATTCATTGTTCTGCACAATTCCAGTGAATGTGTAAGCTGAGTGTGATTCATTGATCTGTACACTACCGGAGAGAGTGAAAGGTGAATGTTAATCATTGATCTGTACGCTACCAGCATGAGTGTGTTAGGTGATTGGGAATCATTGATCTGTACACTACCAGGGACTGTGTAAGGTAAGAATGATTCATTGACCTGTACACGACCATCGAGAGAGTAAGGTGAGTGTGAATCATTGACCTGTACAATACCCACGTGAGTGTGTAAGGTGAGTGTGATTCATTGATCTGTGCACTACCAGTGAGTGTGTAAGGTGAGTGTGAAGCATTGATTTGTACACTACCAGTGTGAGTGTGTACGGTGAGTTTGATTTATTGATCTGCACACTGCCAGTGAGTGTGAAGGTGAACATGTTTCATTGATCTGTACACTATCAGTGAGTGTGTAAGGTGAGAATGATTCATTGATCTGTGCACTGTCGGTGAGTGTGGTTCATTGGTCCATACACTGCAATAAGTGTGTAACGTGAGTGTGATTCATTGATTTGTACACTAGCAGTGAGCATTTAAGGTGAGTGTGAGTCGTTGATTTGTACACTACCAGCATGAGTATATAAGGTGAGTGTGATTCATTCATCTGTACACTACCAGTGAGTGTGTAATGTGAATGTGATTCATTGATCTGCACACTTCCAGTACTGTGTAAGGTGAGTGTCATTCATTGACCTGTCCAGAACCACGGAGAGTGTAAGGTGAGTGTGATTCATTGATCTGTACACTACCAGTGAGTGTGTAATGTGAATGTGATTCATTGATCTGCACACTTCCAGTACTGTGTAAGGTGAGTGTCATTCATTGACCTGTCCAGAACCACGGAGAGTGTAAGGTGAGTGTGATTCATTGATCTGTACACTACCAGTGAGTGTGTAATGTGAATGTGATTCATTGATCTGCACACTTCCAGTACTGTGTAAGGTGAGTGTCATTCATTGACCTGTCCAGTACCATGGAGAGTGTAAGGTGAGTGTGATTCATTGAGCTATACACTTGTCATGAGTGTGTAGGCTGAGTATGATTCATGGACCTGTACACTACCAGTGTGAGTGTGTAAGGTGAGTGTGAATAGTTGATCTGTACACTACTAAGTATGTAAGGTGAGTGTGATTCATTGGCATTTACACTAACAGTGAGTGCAAGGTGAGAGTGATTCACTGATCTGTACACTACCAGTGAGAGTGGAAGCTGAGTGTGATTCATTGATCTGTACACTACCAGCGAGTGTGTAAGGTGAGTGTGATTCATTGACCTGTACACTGCCAGTGAGTGGTTGAGGTGTGTGTGATTCTTTGACCTGTACACTACCTGTGAGTGTGTAAGGGGAGTTTGATTCATTGATTTGTACACTGCCATTGAGTGTGTAAGGTGAGTCTGATTCATTGATCTGTACAATGCCAGTGAGTGTGTAAGGTGAGTCTGATTTATCGCTCTGGACACTACCAGTGAGAGTGTAAGGTGAGTGTTAATCGTTGAGCTATACACCACCAGCGTGAGTGTGTAAGGTGACTGTGAATCATTGATCTGTACACTACCAGGGCGTGTGTAAAAGGAGTGTGATTCATTGATCTGTACACAACCATTGAGTGTGTAAGGTGAGTGTGATTCATTGACCTGTACACTACCCACATGCATGTTTAGGGTGAGTGTAATGATATCAGCAAATAGAGATGGTATTTGCCTGTTCGATTATGATGCCTTAATAGCATGTTTGCATGTATTGATTGCTTGTGCCTGACCAAGCAGAGGGCATGTGACCGAGACAAGCAAGGCAGTTGAGTTTAGTTTCAGTTTCGTTCTAGATGCATCACTAGCATCGTGTCTCCTGTAAAAGCTGTATAAAAGAGTTGAACAAGCTTTAGATTAAAAGGCATTCTCTTTCATAAATGTCTCGTCATTGAACCCACAAAGAAATCAATACATGGTGTCAGAAGTGATTGAAAGAGATGAAGAGAAAAAATCTGAAGTTAAATCAGCTCTCCACAGATTAGCAAGCCAAAAGAGAACATCGTTACTTACCATTAGAGAATAGCTAACGAAGTGAAAAAATGAAAGGTTTACACCCACCGGCGACGCTTCAGTTGTCAGGTAATGTGGCTGAAAATTGGAGAAGGTTCAAACAACGTGTGGGGTTGTATTTATCAGCAATCGGAGCTGACGAGAAAAGTAATAAAAGGAAATCATCACTGTTCTTACATGTCGTGGGTGATGAAGCGCTGGAGGTGTATAATAACTTCACATTCGCTGCTAATGGAGACAAAATGAAGCTAGATAAAATAATGGAACAGTTTGAGGCTTACTGCATACCTAAACGTAACGTGATGTTTGAGAGGCACAGATTTTTCACATGTGTACAGAAAATGGGTGAGACTATTGATCAGTATGTGACTGAACTGAGAAACAGAAGCAAATCATGTGAATTTGGGGGACTGACAGACTCGCTGATAAAAGACAGACTGGTGTGTGGTATTCCAGATAATGGTCTAAGGGAAAGACTGCTAAGAGAGCAAGATCTAGACCTGGGAAAAGCCATAGCACTGTGTAGGGCTACAGAGACTGTGAAGTTGCAGGCAAAGGAGCTGTTCAGTGACAATAGCTGCAATGTGGATGCAGTGAGAATGAACGGACATAAACCGTTTAACAAAAAGAGCGCCAATGTGAAAAAAGAGGCGTGGCCAGCGAACGAAAATGAAAGGGACAATCGAAAGACATGTAGTCGATGCGATACACAGCATCCACCAAGAAAGTGTCCAGCATATGGTAAAACATGCAATAGTTGCAACAAAAACAACCATTATGCCCGTTGCTGCAAGAACCAAGTGCAACAAAGCAAGGTCCATGCAGTAGATGAAAGCGACATAGAGGAGTTCTATGTAGATGTAGTGTCTGAAAACAAAAAAGAAGAAAGAGACTGGATGTTGACACTAAAAGTGAATGACATACACATTCCATTTAAATTGGATACTGGAGCACAAGTTAATGTGATATCAGAGACTGATTTTAAGAAAATTAGACCCAGACCAAAGATACATGGAATCAAAGTGAAAGTGACAGGATACTCAGGTACTGAAATACCAGTGAAAGGAAGATGCAATTTCAAAGTGACACACAAGGACAGAGAGCACACGTTAGCATTAATCGTGGTGCCAAAGGAGGTGCAAACCATACTAGATTTAAAAGCCTGTGAGAGACTGAACCTGGTAAAGAGAGTCCTCATTGTGGAAAGCGAAGGAGAGACAGTCTATGATGAACTCATGAAAGAGTACAACGACCTATTTAAGGGTCTAGGCTGCATTCCAGGAGAACACACGATCAGAGTAGGTAAAAGTATGACACCGGTCATACATCCATGCAGAAAAGTTCCATTTGCTCTTCAAAAGCAACTGAAGGCAGAGTTGGACAGGATGGAAAGCCTGAACGTGATTCAGAAGCTAGATGAGCCAACTGAGTGGGTGAGTTCCCTCGTCGTAGTGGACAAAAAGAATGGAAAGCTCAGAATTTGCCTGGATCCAAGAGATCTAAACAGAGCAATAAAGAGAGAGCACTTCAAGCTTCCTACACGTGAGGAAATCATGGCACAGTTTGCAAATGCAAAATATTTCAGCAAGTTAGATGCATCATCAGGATTTTGGCAGATGAAGCTGGATGAAGCAAGTTCAAGACTGTGCACGTTCAACAGTCCATTTGGCAGATACAGATTCCTAAGGTTACCATTTGGCATTGCCTCAGCTCCTGAAGTGTATCACAAAACTATCCATATGATCTATGAGCACCTGGAGGGAGTTGATACATCAATGGATGACATCATAGTATGGGGAACCACGAGAACTGAGCATGACGAGAGACTGAAAAAAGTGCTGGAAGCAACAAGGAAAACAAACCTGAAGCTGAATAGAGAGAAATGCCAGCTCGGGGTGACAGAACTGACATTCGTGGGAGATATCCTTAGCAGTGAGGGCATCAGACCAGATCCCAGAAAGGTGTCCGCCATTGAGAATATGCCAAAGCCACAATGCAAAAAGGACGTGCAGAGGTTTAATGGAATGATCAACTACATGGGTAAATTCATATCCAACCTCTCAGAAAAGATGGCGCCACTGAGAAGACTAACTGAAAAGAACATAGAATGGGAATGGAATCATGAGCATGAGAAGTCATGGAGCGATCTAAAGAAACTGCTCACAGAGGAACCAGTTCTGAGGTTTTATGACCCAGTGAGACCCATCAAGATATCATCAGATGCATCACAGAGTGGGCTCAGTGCCGTTCTTCTCCAACAATATGACTACTGGCAACCTATTGCATATGCATCGCGTTCAATGACAGACGCGGAGACGCGATATGCTCAAATAGAAAAGGAGCTGCTCAGCATCACATACGCCTGTGAAAGATTTCACCAGTTTGTGGCAGGACAAGCAATCAGTGTAGAGACTGACCATAAGCCCTTGATTGCATTGTTCCAAAAGCCACTAAATAGCTGTCCGCTTAGAATACAAAGAATGATGATCAGGCTGCAACGCTATACACTGAATGTTGCGTACACACCGGGTAAGCTGATGTATACAGCAGACACATTGTCCAGAGCTGTAGACCCAAGTGAGCCCGCAAACACCACAGTGGATGAAAAAGTGAACGCCTACGTGGACATGATCACAAGTGCACTGCCCATAGCAGATGCAAAAATGGAGCTCATAAAGACTGAGACAAACAAAGATGAAACACTGAGACGACTGAGGGAAAGCATCTTGGATGGATGGCCCAACATGAAGCAAGACTGCTCACCTGACATGGCAGAGTACTGGAACTGCAGGGCGGAACTATCAGTGGTCGAAGACATCATCTACAAAGGAAGTAAAATAGTTATCCCAAAGAATCTGAGAAAAGAGATGTTAAAAAAGATCCATGGAGGACATCTGGGAATCGAAAAGTGTAAGAAAAGAGCACGAGAGGTGATGTACTGGCCACGAATCCACCAAGATGTGACAAATGAGGTGTCAAACTGCACAATATGCCTGAAATATCGAGCAAGCAATCCGGTAGAACCACTAAAGCCACACCCAGCACCAGACAGACCTTACCAGAAGGTAGGCGCTGACCTATTCGTATGTCAAGGGAAGGACTATCTTGTAGTCACAGACTATTACTCCCTGTATCCAGAGGTTTGTAGACTGTACACCACCACTGCAGATGCTGTGATAACATGTATGAAAGCCATATTCTCCAGACATGGCGTGGCAAGCGAGGTCTTCACAGACAACGGACCCCAGTTTTACAATGCAAGTTTCCGACACTTTGCCAAAGAGTGGGACTTTGTCCACACAACGTCAAGTCCTCACTATCCACAGTCCAATAGAGTCATAGAGTAATACAGCACGGATAGAGGCCCTTCGGCCCATCGTGTCCACGCCGGCCATCAAGCCCTGCCTAATCTAATCCCATATTCCAGCATTTGGCCCGTAGCCTTGTATGCTATGGCATTTCAAGTGCACATCCAAATGCTTCTTAAATGTTGTGAGGGTTTCTGCCTCCACAACCCTTTCAGGCAGTGAGTTCCAGACTCCAACCACCCTCTGGGTGAAAAAGTTCTTTCTCAAATCCCCTCTAAACCTCCCGCCCTTTACCTTGAATCTATGCCCCCTAGTTATTGACCCCTCTACTAAGGGAAAAAGCTCCTCAGCATCCATCCTATCTATGCCCCTCATAATTTTGTACACCTCAATCATGTCCCCCCTCAGCCTCCTCTGCTCCAAGGAAAACAAACCCAATCTGCCCAGTCTCTCTTCATAGCCGAAGCGCTCCAGCCCTGGTAACATCCTGGTGAACCTCCTCTGCACCCTCTCTAACGCGATCACATCCTTCCTGTAGTGTGGCGACCAGAACTGCACACAGTATTCCAGCTGTGGCCTAACCAGTGTTTTATACAGCTCCATCATAACCTCCTTGCTCTTATATTCAATGCCTCGGCTAATGAAGGCAAGTATCCCATATGCCTTTTTTACCACGGTCCAGACAGTGAAAAGACTGATGTACAAGGCAAAAGACAGTGGAACTGACTTCTACCAAAGCATGCTTGTATACCGCACAATGCCGCTCGAGTGTGGTAAGTCACCAGCCCAACTCCTGATGGGACGTCGGCTAAGGTCAAACCTACCCATCCCGGAGAACCTCCTGAAAACAAAAGAGGGGGAGAAAGTGAGGAAGTTCAAAGAGCAACAGAAAGAAAAGCAAAAGTACTACTATGACAGAGGAACACAAAACCTACCTGAACTCCACACTGGTGACCAAGTAAGGTTCAAAGACAAAACAAACACATGGACTCAGAAGGGAACTGTCCTGAGTGAAGTTCAACCAAGATCATACACCATTCAGACAGATGAGGGTGCTGTTCTGAGAAGAAATCGTCGAGATCTTCTCATGGGACCAGCCACAGCAGGTTAAGAGACTGATACTGTTGAACAACCTGATCACACAGCTGAGAACACATCATCTGAGGCAACAACTCAGATTCAAGGACAATCAATCAGAAAATCCTCAAGACACGTGAAGCCTCCTGAGAGACTCATTGAGCAAATTTAAGGACTATTGTTATAGAAGGAAGTAATATTATCTTATTCTTTCTTCAAGTTTTAGCGTATTGACATATTTCATGTGAACACACAAAGCAAGGTTAAAAAACCTTGATCATGATAATGATAATGTAAGTTCATTAAGTGTTACAGTTAAAATGCAGATTAATACAAAGAAAACATGTTGTTAGTTAAAAGTAAAATACTTTTGTTTTAAGAAAAGGAGATGTAATGATATCAGCAAATAGAGATGGTATTTGCCTGTTCGATTATGATGCCTTAATAGCATGTTTGCATGTATTGATTGCTTGTGCCTGACCAAGCAGAGGGCATGTGACCGAGACAAGCAAGGCAGTGGAGTTTAGTTTCAGTTTCATTCTAGATGCATCACTAGCATCGTGTCTCCTGTAAAAGCTGTATAAAAGAGTTGAACAAGCTTTAGATTAAAAGACATTCTCTTTCATAAATGTCTCATCATTGAACCCACAAAGAAATCAATACAGTGAGTGTGATTCATTGATCTGTGTACTACAAGTGAGTGTGTAAGGTGAGTGTGAATCATTGATTTGTACACTACAAGCGTGAGAGTGTAAGGCAAGTTTGATTTATTGATCTGCACAGTGCCAGTGAGTGTGTAAGGTGAATGCAGTTCATTGGTCCGTACGCTGCAAGTGATTTTGTAAGGTGAGTGTGAATCATTGATCTGTACAATGCCAGTGAGTGTGTAAGGTGAGTCTGATTTATCGCTCTGGACACTACCAGTGAGAGTGTAAGGTGAGTGTTAATCGTTGAGCTGTACACCACCAGCGTGAGTGTGTAAGGTGACTGTGAATCATTGATCTGTACACTACCAGGGCGTGTGTAAAAGGAGTGTGATTCATTGATCTGTACACTACCCACATGCATGTTTAGGGTGAGTGTGATTCATTGATCTGTGCACTACAAGTGAGCGTGTAAGGTGAGTGTGAATCATTGATTTGTACACTACAAGTGTGAGAGTGTAAGGCGAGTTTGATTTATTGATCTGCACAGTGCCAGTGAGTGTGTAAGGTGAATGCAGTTCATTGGTCCGTACACTGCAAGTGATTTTGTAAGGTGAGTGTGATTCATTGATCTATAAACTACCAGTGAGTGAGTAAGCTGAGTGTGATTTATTGTTTTGTACACTACCAGTGAGTGTCTAATGTGAATGTGATTCATTGATTTGTACACAATCTGCATGAGTTTGGAAAGTGAGTGTGATTAGTTGATCTGTACACTACCAGCGAGTGTGTAAGGTGAGTGTGATTCATTGACCTGTACACAACTGGAGTGTGTGTGTAAGGTGAGTGTGATTTGTTGATCTGTACACTAACAGTTAGTGTGCAGGGTGAGTGTAATTGATTGATCTGTACACTGCCAGTGAGTGTTTAAGGTGAGTTTGATTCATTGACCAGTACACTACCCATGTGAGTGTGTAAGAAGAGTGTGATTCATTGATCTGTACACTACCAGTGGTTATGATTAATTGTTCTGTGCACTGTCGGTGAGTGTCTAATGTGAGTGTGATTCATTGATTTGTTCACTACCAGTGAGTGTGCAAGGTGAGTGTGACTCATTGATCTATACACTGCCAGTGAGTGTGATTCATTGATAGGTACACTTCCAGCATGAGTGTGTCTGAGTGTGATTCATTGATCTGTAAACTATCAGTGAATGTGATGCATTGACCTGTACACTACCAGTGTGAGTGTGTAACATGTGTGTGATTCATTCATTTGTACACTACCAGCAAGTGTGTGTAACGTGAGTGTGATTCCTTCATCTGTACACTACCAGTGATTGTGTATGGTGTGTGTTATTTATTGATCTGTACCCTACCAGTGAGTGTGTAATGTGAGAGAGATTCATTGACTTGTACACTACCAGCGTGAGTGTGTAAGGTGCGTGTGATTTATTGATCTGTACACTACCAGTGAATGTGAATGTGAACGTGATTCATTGATCTGTATACTACCAGTGAGTGTGCAGGATGAGTGTGATTCATTGATCCATACACTACTAGTGAGAGTGTAAGGTGAGTGTGAATCATTGATCTGTACACAACTCGTGAGTGTGTATGTTGAGTACATTTAATTGATCTGTACACTACCAGTGAGTGTGTAAGGAGGGTGTGGTTCATTGATCTGTACACTACCAGTGAGTGTGTAAGGTGAGTGTGATTCATTGCTTTCTACACTGCCAGTGTGAGTGTGAGGCGAGTGTGATATATTGATCTGTGCACTACCAGTGAGTGTGAAGTTGAATTATATTAATTGATCTGTACACTACCAGTGAGTGTGTAAGGTGAGTGTGATTAATTGACCTGTACACTACCAGAGTGAGTGTGTTAGGTGAGTGTGATTCATTGATCTGTGCACTACCAGTGAGTGTGTAGTGTGAGTGTAATTGATTGATCTCTACACTACCACTGAGTGTTTAAGGTAAGTTTGTTTCATTGACCTGTACACTACCCACATGAGTGTGTAAGGTGAGTGTGATTCATTGAACTGTACACTACAAGTGAGTGTATAAGGTGAGTGTGATTCATTGATCTATACACTACCAGTGAGTGTGTAAGTCGAGTGTGCTTCATTGACATGTACACTACCCACATGAGTGTGTAAGAAGAGTGTGATTTATTGATCTGTACACTACCAGTGAGTGTGAAGGTGAATGAGATTTATTGATCTGTACACTACCAGCGAGTGTGTCAGGTGACTATGATTAATTGATCTGTGCATTGTCTGTGAGTGTGTAACGTGAGTGTGATTTATTGATCTGTTCACTACCAGTGAGCATGCAAGGTGGGTGTGATTCATTGATCTATACACTGCCAGTGAGTCTGTAAGGTGAGTGTGATTCATTGGTCTATACACGACCAGTGCATGTCTAAAGTGAGTGTGATTCATTGACCCGTACTCTGCCAGTGAGTGTGCAAGGTGACTGTGATTTATTGATCTGTACACTACCAGTGAGTGTGATTCATTGATCTGTACAATACCAGTGAGTGCGTAAGGTAAGTGTGATTGACCTCTACACTACCAGTGTGAGTGTGTAAGATGTGGGTGATTTCTTTCATTTGTACTCCAACAGCATGTGTGTGTAAGTTGAGTGTGATTCATTCATCTGTACACTACCAGTGATTGTGTATGGGGTGTGTTATTTTTTGATCTGTACACTACCAGTGAGTGTGCAGGGTGAGTGTGATTCATTGATTCGTACACTACTGGTGAGTGTGTAAGGTGAGTGTGATTCATTGATTTGTACACTGCACATGAGTGTGTAGGTTGAGTGTGTTTCATTGATCTGTACACTACCTGCATCACTGTGTAAGGTGAGTGTGATTCATTGATCTGTACAATGCCAGTGAGTATGTAAGGTGAGTGTGATTCATTGACCTTTACACTAGCCGTGAGTGTGTAAGTTGAGTGTTTTTCATTGATCTGTACACTACCAGCATCAGGGTGGAAGGTGAATGTGATTCATTGATATGTATTTTTCAGTGTGTGTGTAAGGTGAGTGTGATTCATTGTTCTCTAAAGTACCAGTGAGTGTATATGGTGAGTTGATTCTTTGATCTGTGCACTACCACCGAGTTTGTAAGGTGAGTGTGATTCTTTGATCTGTACGCTACCAGTGTGAGTATGTAAGGTGAGTGTGATTCATTGATCTGTACACTACCAGCGTCAGTGTGTAAGGTGAGTGGATTCATTGATGTGTGCACTACTAGTGTATGTGTAAGGTGAGTGTGATGCTTTGATATGTGCACTACCAGTGTGTGTATGTAATTTGAGTGTTTTTCATTGATCTGTACACTACTGGTGAGTGTGTAAGGTGAGTGTGATTTATTGATCTGTACACTACCCATGATTGTGTAAATTGAGTGCATTTCATTGGTCTGTACACTACCAGCGTCAGTGTGTAAGTTTCTTGTGATTCATTGATCTGTACACTACCAGAGGCTTTGTAAGTGGAATGTGACTAATTGATCTGCACACTTCTAGTGCGTGTATAAGGTGAGTGTGATTCATTGATCTATACACTACCAGTGAGAGTGTAAGGTGAGTGTAATTCATTGATCTATACACTACCAGTGAGTGTGATTCACTGATCTGTACACTAACAGCATGCATGTGTAAGTTGAGTGTGATTCGTTGATCTGTACACACCAGTGAGTTTGGAAGGTGAGTGTGATTCATTGATCTGTGCACTACCAGTGATTATGTAATGTGAGTGTGATCCACTGATTTGTACACTACCGGTGAATGTGTGTGTAAGGTGGGTGTGATTCATTTGTCTGTACGCTGCCAGTGAGTGTGAAAGGTGAGTGTGATTCATTGATCTATACACTGCCAGTGAGTGTGTATGGTGAGTGTGATTCATTGATCAATAGACTACCAGTGAGTGTGTAATGAGAGTGTGATTCATTGATTTGTACACTACCAGTGTGCATCTGTAAGTTGAGTGTGATTCATTGATCTGTACACTACCGGTGAGTGTTTAAGGTGAGTGTGATTCATTCATCTGTACACTACCAGTGTCAGTGTGTAAGGTGAGTGTGATTCATTGATCTCTACACTACCAGTGAGTGTGTAAGGTGAGTGTGATTCATTGATCTGTACACTTCCAGTGCATATGTAAGGTGTGTGTGATTCATTGATTTGCACAATACCAGTGAGTGTGTAACATGAGTGGTATTCATTGATCTATGCACTACCAGTGAATGTGTAAGGTGAGTGTGATTCTTTGATCTGTACACTAGTAATTGTGTAAGTTGAGTGTGTTTCATTGATCTGTACACTACCAGCATCTGTGTGTAAGGTGAATGTGATTCATTGATCTGTACACTACCAGTGAATGTGTAAGGGGAGTGTGAATCTTTCATTTGTACACTACCTGCCTGAGTGTGTAAGCTGAGTGAGATTTATTGTAATGTACAGTATCAGTGAGTGTGAAGGTGAGTGTGATCCATTGATCTGTACAATACCAGTGAGTGTGTAAGGTTAGTATGATTCGTTGATCTGTGCACTGTCTGTGTGTGTTTAAGTAGAGTGTGATTCATTGATCTGTACACTACCAGTGAGTGTGATTCATTGATGTGTACATTACCAGCATACGTGTGTAAGTTGAGTGTGATTCATTGATTTGTACACTACTAGTGAGTGTTTAAGGGCAGTGTGATTCATTGATATGTGCACTACCAGTGATTATGTAATGTGAGTGTGATTCAATGATTTGTACACTACCAGTGTGTGTGTAAGGTGAGTCTGATTCATTCATCTGTACACTATCAGTGAGTGTGTACGGTGATTGTTATTCATTGTTCTGTACACTACCAGTGAGTATGTAAGTTGTGAGTGATTCATTGACCTGTACACTACCCAGGTGAGTGTGTTAGGTGAGTGTGATTCATTGATTTGTACACTACCAGCGTGTTTGTGTAAGGTCAGTGTGATTTTTTTCATCTCTACACTACCAGTGAGTGTGAAGGTGAATGTGATTCATTGATTTGTACACTTCCAGTGAGTGTGCCAGGTGAGTGTGATTCATTGATGTATACACTGCCAGTGAGTGTGCAAGATGAGTGTGATTCATTGATCTGTACACTACCAGTGATTGTGATTCATTGATCCGTACACTACCAGCATGAGTGTGTATCTTGAGTGTGATTCATTGACCTGTACACTACCTGCGTGAGTGCGTAAGATGAGTGTGATTCATTGATCTGTGCACTATGAGTAAGAGTGTAAGGTGAGCGTGATTCATTCATTTGTACACTACCAGCATGTTTAAGGCGAGTGTGATTCACTGACCTATTCACAGCCAGTGATTGTGTAAGTTTAGTATGATTCATTGATCCGTACACTGCCAGTGAGTGTGCAAGGTGAGTGTGATTCCTTGATTTGTAAACTACCAGTGTGTGTGTAATGTGAGTATGATTTATTGATTTGTTCAGTACCCATGAGTGTGTAAGTTGACTACTTTTCATTGATCTTTACACTACCAGTGTCAGTGTGTGAGGTGAGTGTTATTCACTGATCTGTACACTACCAGTGAGAGTGTAATTCATTAATCTGTACACTTCCTGTGCGTATGTAAGGCGAGTGTGATACATTGATGTGTACAGTACCAGTGAGAGTGTAAGGCAAGTGTGATTCATTGATCTGTATAATACCAGTGAGTGTGTAAGGTGAGTGTGATTCATTAATCTGTGCAGTACCAGTGAATGTGTAAGGTGAGTGTGATTCTTTTATCTGTACATGATCAGTGTGAGCATGTAAGGTATGTGCGTTTAATTGAGCTGTACACTACTTGTGTGAGTGTAAGTTGAGTGCATTTCAATTTTCTGTACACTACCAGCATCAGTGTGAAACGTGAGTGTGAATCATTGATCTGTACAATACCAGTGAGTGTGAACAGTGAGTGTGATTCATTGATATGTGCACTTCCAGTGAATGTGAAAGGTGAGTGTGATTCTTTGATCTGTACACTACAAGTAAGTGTGTAATGTGAGTATGATTCATTGAGCTGCACACTTCCAGTGCATGCGTAAGGTGAGTCTGATTCATTGATATGTACAGTACCAGTGAGAGTGTAAGTTGAGTGTTATTCATTGATTTGTACACTACCAGCCTGTGTGTGTAAGGTGAGTGTGATTTATTGAAATGTACAGTACCAGTGAGTGTGAAGGTGAAGTGTGATTCATTGAACTGTACATTACCAGTGAGTGTGTAAGGTGAGTGTGATTCATTGATCCATACACTGCCAGTGAGTGTGCAAGGTGAGTGTGTTTCATTGATCTGTACAATACCAGTCTGTGTGTAATGTGAGTGTGATTCATTGATTTCTACACTACCAGTGTGAGTATGTAAGGTTAGTGTGATTCATTGATCTGTACACTTCCGGTGAGAGTTTAAGATGAGTGCATTTCATTGATCTGTACACTACCAGTGTCCATATGTAAGGTGAGTGTGATTCAATTAGCTGTACACTACCAGTGTGTGTGCAAGGGGAGTGTGATTCATTGATTTGTACACTACCAGTGAGTCATAAGGTGAGTGTGATTCATTAAACTATACACTGCCAGTGAGTGTGTAAAGTGAGTGTGCTTCTTTGATCTGTACACTGCCAGTGAGTGTGTAAGGCGAGTGTGATTCATTGATTTGTACAACATCTGCATGAGTCTGTAAAGTGAGTGTGATTTATTGATCTGTACACTACCAGTGAGTGTGAAGGTGAATGTAATTCAATGATCTGCACACTACCAGTGAGTGAGTAAGATGAGTATGACTCATTGATTTTTGCACTGTCGGTGAGTGTTTAAAGTGAGTGTGATTCATTGATCTGTACACTACCAGTGTGAGTATGTAAGGTGAGTGTGATTCATTGATCTGTACACTACCAGTGTGAGTAGGTAAGGTGAGTGTGATTTATTGATCTGTACATTACTGGTGAGTGTATAAGGTGAGTAAGATTTATTGATCTGTACACTACGAGTGTGAGTATGTAAGCTGAGTGTGATTCATTGATCTGTACACTCCCAGTGAGTGTGTATGTTGAGTGTGATTCATTGATCTGTACACTACTAGCGCATGTATAAGGTGACTGTGAATCATTGATCTGTACATTACCCGGGAGTGTGTAAGGTAAGTGATTCATTGATCTGTACGCTACCAGTGCATGTGTAAGGTGAGTGTGATCCATTGATCTGTACGCTGCCAGTGAGTGATTTAGGTAAGTGTGATTAATTTAGTTGTACACTACCACAATGAGTGTATAAGGTGAGTGTGATTCATTGACCTTTACATGGCCAGTGAGTGTGTAAAGTGAGTGTGATTTATTGATATGTACACTACCAGTGAGTGTGTTGGGTGAGTGTGATACATTGATCTGTTCACTACCAGTGAGTGTGTAAAGGTGAGTGTGATTTATTGATCTGTACAATACCAGTGAGTGTGTAACGTGAGTGTGATGCATTGATCTATAAACTGCCAGTGAGTGTCTAAGGTGAGTGTGATTCATTGTTCTGTACACTGCCAGTGAGTGTGCTAGGTGAGTGTGATTAATTGATATATACACTACCAGTGAGAGTGTGTAAGGTGAGTGTGAATAGTTTATCTGTACACTACCAGCGAGTGTGCAAGGTGTGTGTGATTCATTGACATCTACACTACCAGTGAGTGTAAGGTGAGTGTGATTCACTGATCTGTACACTGCCAGTGATTATGTAATGTGAGTGTGCTACACTGATTTGTACACTACTAGTGTGTGTGTGTGTGTGTGTGTGTGTAAGATGAGTGTGATTCATTCATCTGTATGCTGCCAGTGAGTGTGTAAGATCATTGTGATTCATTGAAGCATACAATGCCAATGAGAGTGCATGGTGAGTGTGATTCCTTGATCAATAGACTACCAGATAGTGTGTAATGTGAGTGTGATTCATTGATCTGTACACTACCAGCATAAGTGTGTAAGGTGAGAGTGTTTCATTGATTTGCACACTACCAGTGTGAGTGTGTAAGGTGAGTGTGGTTTATTGATCTGTACACTACCAGTGAGTGTGAAGGTGAAGGTAATTAATTGATTTCTACACTACTAGTGAGTGTGTCATGTGAGTACGATTCATTGATCTGTGCACTTTCGGTGAGTGTGTAACGTGAGTGTGATTCATTGATCTGTTCACTACCAGTGACTGTGCAAGGTGAGTGCGATTCATTGATCTATGCACTGCCAGTGAGTGTGTAACGTGAGTGTGATGCATTGATCTATACATTGCAAGTGAGTGTCTAAGGTGAGTGTGATTCATTGTTCTGTGCACTGCCAGTGAGTGAGCAAGGTGAGTTTGTGTCATTGATTTGTGTACTACCAGTGAGTGTGTAAGGTGAGTGTGATACATTGATCAGTAGATTATCAGTGAGTGTGTAAGGTGAGTGTGTATCATTGATTTGTACACCACCATCCTGATTTTGTAAGGTGAGTGTGATTCATTGATCTGTACACAACCGGTGAGTGTGTAAGGTGAGTGTGATTCATTGATCTATACTCTACCAGTGAGTGAGTAAGATGAGTGTGCTTTATTGTTTTGTACACTACCAGTGTGTAATGTGAGTGTGATTCTTTGATTTGTACATAATCCGCATGAGTTTGTAAAGTGAATGTGATTAATTGATCTGTAAACTACCAGTGAGTGTGTAAGGTGAGTGTGATTAATTGACCTGTACACTACCAGAGTGAGTGTGTTAGGTGAGTGTGATTCATTGATCTGTGCACTACCAGTGAGTGTGTAGTGTGAGTGTAATTGATTGATCTCTACACTGCCACTGAGTGTTTAAGGTAAGTTTGTTTCATTGACCTGTACACTACCCACATGAGCGTGTAAGGTGAGTGTGATTCATTGAACTGTACACTACAAGTGAGTGTATAAGGTGAGTGTGATTCATTGATCTATACACTACCAGTGAGTGTGTAAGTCGAGTGTGATTCATTGACATGTACACTACCCACATGAGTGTGTAAGAAGAGTGTGATTTATTGATCTGTACACTACCAGTGAGTGTGAAGGTGAATGAGATTTATTGATCTGTACACTACCAGCGAGTGTGTCGGGTGACTATGATTAATTGATCTGTGCATTGTCTGTGAGTGTGTAACGTGAGTGTGATTTATTGATCTGTTCACTACCAGTGAGCATGCAAGGTGGGTGTGATTCATTGATCTATACACTGCCAGTGAGTCTGTAAGGTGAGTGTGATTCATTGGTCTATACACGACCAGTGCATGTCTAAAGTGAGTGTGATTCATTGACCCGTACTCTGCCAGTGAGTGTGCAAGGTGACTGTGATTTATTGATCTGTACACTACCAGTGAGTGTGATTCATTGATCTGTACAATACCAGTGAGTGCGTAAGGTAAGTGTGATTGACCTCTACACTACCAGTGTGAGTGTGTAAGATGTGGGTGATTTCTTTCATTTGTACTCCAACAGCATGTGTGTGTAAGTTGAGTGTGATTCATTCATCTGTACACTACCAGTGATTGTGTATGGGGTGTGTTATTTTTTGATCTGTACACTACCAGTGAGTGTGCAGGGTGAGTGTGATTCATTGATTCGTACACTACTGGTGAGTGTGTAAGGTGAGTGTGATTCATTGATTTGTACACTGCACATGAGTGTGTAGGTTGAGTGCGTTTCATTGATCTGTACACTACCTGCATCACTGTGTAAGGTGAGTGTGATTCATTGATCTGTACAATGCCAGTGAGTATGTAAGGGGAGTCTGATTCATTGATCTGGACACTGATGGTGAATTTGTTAGGTGTGTGTGATTCATTAATCTGTGCACTGTCAGTTAGTGTGTACGGTGAGTGTGATTCATTGATTTGTGTACTACCAGTGAGTGTGTAAATTTGAGTTTGATTCATTGATCAATAGATTACCAGTGAGTGTGTAAGGTGAGAGTGATTCATTGATTTGTACACCATCAGTGTGAGTATGTAAGGTGAGTGTGATTCATTGACCTTTACACTAGCCGTGAGTGTGTAAGTTGAGTGTTTTTCATTGATCTGTACACTACCAGCATCAGGGTGGAAGGTGAATGTGATTCATTGATATGTATTTTTCAGTGTGTGTGTAAGGTGAGTGTGATTCATTGTTCTCTAAAGTACCAGTGAGTGTATATGGTGAGTTGATTCTTTGATCTGTGCACTACCACCGAGTTTGTAAGGTGAGTGTGATTCTTTGATCTGTACGCTACCAGTGTGAGTATGTAAGGTGAGTGTGATTCATTGATCTGTACACTACCAGCGTCAGTGTGTAAGGTGAGTGGATTCATTGATGTGTGCACTACTAGTGTATATGTAAGGTGAGTGTGATGCTTTGATATGTGCACTACCAGTGTGTGTATGTAATTTGAGTGTTTTTCATTGATCTGTACACTACTGGTGAGTGTGTAAGGTGAGTGTGATTTATTGATCTGTACACTACCCATGATTGTGTAAATTGAGTGCATTTCATTGATCTGTACACTACCAGCGTCAGTGTGTAAGTTTCTTGTGATTCATTGATCTGTACACTACCAGAGGCTTTGTAAGTGGAATGTGACTAATTGATCTGCACACTTCTAGTGCGTGTATAAGGTGAGTGTGATTCATTGATCTGTACAGTACCAGTGAGAGTGTAAGGTGAATGTGATTCATTGATCTGCACACTACCAGTGAGAGTGTAAGGTGAGTGTGATTCATTGATCTGTACATTACCAGCATGAGTGTGTAAGGATAGTGTGAATCATTGATCTGTATACTACCAGAGAGTGTGTAAGTTGAGTGTGATTCATTGATCTGTACACTACCTGTGAGTCAGTAAGGAGTGATTCACTGACCTGTATACTACCCACATGAGTGTGTAATGTGAGTGTGATTCATTGATCAGTACACTACCAATGAGTGTGTAAGGTGAGTTTGATTAATTGATTTGTACCCACCAGCATGAGGGTGTAAGGCGAGTGTGATTTATTGATCGGTACACTACCAGCGAGTGTGATGGTGAATGTGATTCATTGATCTGTACACTACCAGTGAGTGTGTCAGGTGAGTATAATTCATTGATCCGTACACTGCCAGTGAGTGTGCAAGGTGAGTGTGATTCATTGATCTGTACTCTACCAGAGAGTGCATAAGGTGAGTGTGATTCATTGATCTGTACACTACCAGAGAGTGTGTAAAGTGAGTGTGATTCATTGACATGTACACTACTGGCATGAGTGTGTAAGGTTAGTGTGATTCATTGACCAGTACACTACCCACGTGAGTGTCTAAGGAGATTGTGATTAATTGATTTGTGCACTACCAGCATGTGTGTGTAAGGTGAGTGTGATTCACTCATCTGTACACTGCCAGTGAGTCTTTATGGTGAGTGTTCTTCATTGATCTGTACACTACCAGTGAGTGTGTAAGGTGAGCATGATTCATTGACCTGTACACTAACCGCATGCATGTGTACAGTGATTGTGATTCATTGATTGGTGCAGTAACAGTGAATGTGTCAGGTGAGTGTGATTTATTGACCTGTACACTACCAGTGCGTGTTTAAGTTGAGTTTGATTCATTGATTTGTACACTACCAGCCTGGTTAATATTAGTGTAATTCATTGTTCTGTACACAATCAGTGAGTGTGATTCATTGATGTATGCAGTGCCTGTGGGTGTGTAAGGTGAAAGTGATTCTGTGATCTATATACTGCCAGTGAGTGTGTAAGGTGAGTGCGATTCATTAAACTGTACGCTACCAATGAGTGTAACATAGAAACATAGAAACATAGAAGATAGGAGCAGGAGTAAGCCATTCGGCCCTTCGAGCCTGCTCCGCCATTCAACGAGATCATGGCTGATCATCCAAACCCTAGCACCCGGTCCCTACACCGACAGCCATCCCACCCAAGCCCTATCCCCGTAACCCCGCGTATTTAATCCCCCCTAACACTAAGGTTCAATTTTTTTTATCATGGCCAATCAACCTAACCCGCACATCTTTGGACTGTGGGAGGAAACCGGAGCACCCGGAGGAAACCCATGCAAACACGGGGAGAATGTGCAAACTCCACACAGACAGTCACCCGAGGCTGGATTTGAACCCGGGTCCCTGGCGCTGTGAGGCAACAGTGCTAACCACTATGCCACCGTGTATGCCACTATGCCACTAAGCTGAGTGTGATTCATTGATCTGTACACTGCCAGAGAGTGTGCAAGTTGAGTGTGATTCATTGATCTGTACAATGCCAGTGAGTGTGTAAGGTGAGTGTGATGCATTGACCTAAACACTGCCAGTGATTGTGCAAGGTGAGTGTAATTCATTGATCTATACACTACCAGTGAGTGTGATTCACTGATCTGTACACTAACAGCATGCATGTGTAAGTTGAGTGTGATTCGTTGATCTGTACACACCAGTGAGTTTGGAAGGTGAGTGTGATTCATTGATCTGTGCACTACCAGTGATTATGTAATGTGAGTGTGATCCACTGATTTGTACACTACCAGTGAATGTGTGTGTAAGGTGGGTGTGATTCATTCGTCTGTACGCTGCCAGTGAGTGTGAAAGGTGAGTGTGATTCATTGATCTATACACTGCCAGTGAGTGTGTATGGTGAGTGTGATTCATTGATCAATAGACTACCAGTGAGTGTGTAATGAGAGTGTGATTCATTGATTTGTACACTACCAGTGTGCATCTGTAAGTTGAGTGTGATTCATTGATCTGTACACTACCGGTGAGTGTTTAAGGTGAGTGTGATTCATTCATCTGTACACTACCAGTGTCAGTGTGTAAGGTGAGTGTGATTCATTGATCTCTACACTACCAGTGAGTGTGTAAGGTGAGTGTGATTCATTGATCTGTACACTTCCAGTGCATATGTAAGGTGTGTGTGATTCATTGATTTGCACAATACCAGTGAGTGTGTAACATGAGTGGTATTCATTGATCTATGCACTACCAGTGAATGTGTAAGGTGAGTGTGATTCTTTGATCTGTACATTAGTAATTGTGTAAGTTGAGTGTGTTTCATTGATCTGTACACTACCAGCATCTGTGTGTAAGGTGAATGTGATTCATTGATCTGTACACTACCAGTGAATGTGTAAGGGGAGTGTGAATCTTTCATTTGTACACTACCTGCCTGAGTGTGTAAGCTGAGTGAGATTTATTGTAATGTACAGTATCAGTGAGTGTGAAGGTGAGTGTGATCCATTGATCTGTACAATACCAGTGAGTGTGTAAGGTTAGTAGGATTCGTTGATCTGTGCACTGTCTGTGTGTGTTTAAGTAGAGTGTGATTCATTGATCTGTACACTACCAGTGAGTGTGATTCATTGATGTGTACATTACCAGCATACGTGTGTAAGTTGAGTGTGATTCATTGATTTGTACACTACTAGTGAGTGTTTAAGGGCAGTGTGATTCATTGATATGTGCACTACCAGTGATTATGTAATGTGAGTGTGATTCAATGATTTGTACACTACCAGTGTGTGTGTAAGGTGAGTCTGATTCATTCATCTGTACACTATCAGTGAGTGTGTACGGTGATTGTTATTCATTGTTCTGTACACTACCAGTGAGTATGTAAGTTGTGAGTGATTCATTGACCTGTACACTACCCAGGTGAGTGTGTTAGGTGAGTGTGATTCATTGATTTGTACACTACCAGCGTGTTTGTGTAAGGTCAGTGTGATTTTTTTCATCTCTACACTACCAGTGAGTGTGAAGGTGAATGTGATTCATTGATTTGTACACTTCCAGTGAGTGTGCCAGGTGAGTGTGATTCATTGATGTATACACTGCCAGTGAGTGTGCAAGATGAGTGTGATTCATTGATCTGTACACTACCAGTGATTGTGATTCATTGATCCGTACACTACCAGCATGAGTGTGTATCTTGAGTGTGATTCATTGACCTGTACACTACCTGCGTGAGTGCGTAAGATGAGTGTGATTCATTGATCTGTGCACTATGAGTAAGAGTGTAAGGTGAGCGTGATTCATTCATTTGTACACTACCAGCATGTTTAAGGCGAGTGTGATTCACTGACCTATTCACAGCCAGTGATTGTGTAAGTTTAGTATGATTCATTGATCCGTACACTGCCAGTGAGTGTGCAAGGTGAGTGTGATTCCTTGATTTGTAAACTACCAGTGTGTGTGTAATGTGAGTATGATTTATTGATTTGTTCAGTACCCATGAGTGTGTAAGTTGACTACTTTTCATTGATCTTTACACTACCAGTGTCAGTGTGTGAGGTGAGTGTTATTCACTGATCTGTACACTACCAGTGAGAGTGTAATTCATTAATCTGTACACTTCCTGTGCGTATGTAAGGCGAGTGTGATACATTGATGTGTACAGTACCAGTGAGAGTGTAAGGCAAGTGTGATTCATTGATCTGTATAATACCAGTGAGTGTGTAAGGTGAGTGTGATTCATTAATCTGTGCAGTACCAGTGAATGTGTAAGGTGAGTGTGATTCTTTTATCTGTACATGATCAGTGTGAGCATGTAAGGTATGTGCGTTTAATTGAGCTGTACACTACTTGTGTGAGTGTAAGTTGAGTGCATTTCAATTTTCTGTACACTACCAGCATCAGTGTGAAACGTGAGTGTGAATCATTGATCTGTACAATACCAGTGAGTGTGAACAGTGAGTGTGATTCATTGATATGTGCACTTCCAGTGAATGTGAAAGGTGAGTGTGATTCTTTGATCTGTACACTACAAGTAAGTGTGTAATGTGAGTATGATTCATTGAGCTGCACACTTCCAGTGCATGCGTAAGGTGAGTCTGATTCATTGATATGTACAGTACCAGTGAGAGTGTAAGTTGAGTGTTATTCATTGATTTGTACACTACCAGCCTGTGTGTGTAAGGTGAGTGTGATTTATTGAAATGTACAGTACCAGTGAGTGTGAAGGTGAAGTGTGATTCATTGAACTGTACATTACCAGTGAGTGTGTAAGGTGAGTGTGATTCATTGATCCATACACTGCCAGTGAGTGTGCAAGGTGAGTGTGTTTCATTGATCTGTACAATACCAGTCTGTGTGTAATGTGAGTGTGATTCATTGATTTCTACACTACCAGTGTGAGTATGTAAGGTTAGTGTGATTCATTGATCTGTACACTTCCGGTGAGAGTTTAAGATGAGTGCATTTCATTGATCTGTACACTACCAGTGTCCATATGTAAGGTGAGTGTGATTCAATTAGCTGTACACTACCAGTGTGTGTGCAAGGGGAGTGTGATTCATTGATTTGTACACTACCAGTGAGTCATAAGGTGAGTGTGATTCATTAAACTATACACTGCCAGTGAGTGTGTAAAGTGAGTGTGCTTCTTTGATCTGTACACTGCCAGTGAGTGTGTAAGGCGAGTGTGATTCATTGATTTGTACAACATCTGCATGAGTCTGTAAAGTGAGTGTGATTTATTGATCTGTACACTACCAGTGAGTGTGAAGGTGAATGTAATTCAATGATCTGCACACTACCAGTGAGTGAGTAAGATGAGTATGACTCATTGATTTTTGCACTGTCGGTGAGTGTTTAAAGTGAGTGTGATTCATTGATCTGTACACTACCAGTGTGAGTATGTAAGGTGAGTGTGATTCATTGATCTGTACACTACCAGTGTGAGTAGGTAAGGTGAGTGTGATTTATTGATCTGTACATTACTGGTGAGTGTATAAGGTGAGTAAGATTTATTGATCTGTACACTACGAGTGTGAGTATGTAAGCTGAGTGTGATTCATTGATCTGTACACTCCCAGTGAGTGTGTATGTTGAGTGTGATTCATTGATCTGTACACTACTAGCGCATGTATAAGGTGACTGTGAATCATTGATCTGTACATTACCAGTGAGTGTGTAAGGTGAGTGTGATTCATTGATCCATACACTGCCAGTGAGTGTGCAAGGTGAGTGTGTTTCATTGATCTGTACAATACCAGTCTGTGTGTAATGTGAGTGTGATTCATTGATTTCTACACTACCAGTGTGAGTATGTAAGGTTAGTGTGATTCATTGACCTGTACACTTCCGGTGAGAGTTTAAGATGAGTGCATTTCATTGATCTGTACACTACCAGTGTCCATATGTAAGATGAGTGTGATTCAATTAGCTGTACACTACCAGTGTGTGTGCAAGGGGAGTGTGATTCATTGATTTGTACACTACCAGTGAGTCATAAGGTGAGTGTGATTCATTAAACTATACACTGCCAGTGAGTGTGTAAAGTGAGTGTGCTTCTTTGATCTGTACACTGCCAGTGAGTGTGTAAGGCGAGTGTGATTCATTGATTTGTACAACATCTGCATGAGTCTGTAAAGTGAGTGTGATTTATTGATCTGTACACTACCAGTGAGTGTGAAGGTGAATGTAATTCAATGATCTGTACACTACCAGCGTAAGTGTGTAAGGTGAGAGTGATTCATTGATTTGCACACTACCAGTGTGAGTGTGTAAGGTGAGTGTGGTTTATTGATCTGTACACTACCAGTGAGTGTGAAGGTGAATGAGATTTATTGATCTGTACACTACCAGCGAGTGTGTCAGGTGACTATGATTAATTGATCTGTGCATTGTCTGTGAATGTGTAACGTGAGTGTGATTTATTGATCTGTACACTACCAGTGAGTGTGAAGGTGAATGTAATTCCAATGATCTGTACACTACCAGCGTAAGTGTGTAAGGTGAGAGTGATTCATTGATTTGCACACTACCAGTGTGAGTGTGTAAGGTGAGTGTGGTTTATTGATCTGTACACTACCAGTGAGTGTGAAGGTGAATGAGATTTATTGATCTGTACACTACCAGCGAGTGTGTCAGGTGACTATGATTAATTGATCTGTGCATTGTCTGTGAATGTGTAACGTGAGTGTGATTTATTGATCTGTACACTACCAGTGAGTGTGAAGGTGAAGGTGATTAATTGATTTCTACACTACTAGTGAGTGTGTCATGTGAGTATGATTCATTGATCTGTGTACTTTCGGTGAGTGTGTAATGTGATTGTTATTCATTGTTCTGTACACTACCAGTGAGTATGTAAGTTGTGAGTGATTCACTGACCTGTACACTACCCAGGTGAGTGTGTTAGGTGAGTGTGATTCATTAATTTGTACACTACCAGCGTGTTTGTGTAAGGTCAGTGTGATTTTTTTCATCTCTACACTACCAGTGAGTGTGAAGGTGAATGTGATTCATTGATTTGTACACTTCCAGTGAGTGTGCCAGGTGAGTGTGATTCATTGATGTATACACTGCCAGTGAGTGTGCAAGATGAGTGTGATTCATTGATCTGTACACTACCAGTGATTGTGATTCATTGATCTGTACACTACCAGCATGAGTGTGTATCTTGAGTGTGATTCATTGACCTGTACACTACCTGCGTGAGTGCGTAAGATGAGTGTGAGTCATTGATCTGTGCACTATGAGTAAGAGAGTAAGGTGAGCGTGATTAATTCATTTGTACACTACCAGCATGTTTAAGGCGAGTGTGATTCACTGACCTATTCACAGCCAGTTATTGTGTAAGTTTAGTGTGATTCATTGACCCGTACACTGCCAGTGAGTGTGCAAGGTGAGTGTGATTCCTTGATTTGTAAACTACCAGTGTGTGTGTAATGTGAGTGTGATTTATTGATTTGTTCAGTACCCATGAGTGTGTAAGTTGACTACTTTTCATTGATCTTTACACTACCAGTGTCAGTGTGTGAGGTGAGTGTTATTCACTGATCTGTACACTACCAGTGAGAGTGTAAGGGGAGTGTAATTCATTAATCTGTACACTTCCTGTGCGTATGTAAGGCGAGTGTGATACATTGATGTGTACAGTACCAGTGAGAGTGTAAGGCAAGTGTGATTCATTGATCTGTATAATACCAGTGAGTGTGTAAGGTGAGTGTGATTCATTAATCTGTGCAGTACCAGTGAATGTGTAAGGTGAGTGTGATTCTTTTATCTGTACATGATCAGTGTGAGTATGTAAGGTATGTGCGTTTAATTGAGCTGTACACTACTTGTGTGAGTGTAAGTTGAGTGCGTTTCAATTTTCTGTACACTACCAGCATCAGTGTGAAACGTGAGTGTGAATCATTGATCTGTACAATACCAGTGAGTGTGAACAGTGAGTGTGATTCATTGATATGTGCACTTCCAGTGAATGTGAAAGGTGAGTGTGATTCTTTGATCTGTACACTACAAGTAAGTGTGTAATGTGAGTATGATTCATTGAGCTGCACACTTCCAGTGCATGCGTAAGGTGAGTCTGATTCATTGATATGTACAGTACCAGTGAGAGTGTAAGTTGAGTGTTATTCATTGATTTGTACACTACCAGCCTGTGTGTGTAAGGTGAGTGTGATTCATTGAACTGTACACTACCAGTGAGTGTGTAAGGTGAGTGTGATTCATTGATCCATACACTGCCAGTGAGTGTGCAAGGTGAGTGTGTTTCATTGATCTGTACAATACCAGTCTGTGTGTAATGTGAGTGTGATTCATTGATTTCTACACTACCAGTGTGAGTATGTAAGGTTAGTATGATTCATTGATCTGTACACTTCCGGTGAGAGTTTAACATGAGTGCATTTCATTGATCTGTACACTACCAGTGTCCATGTGTAAGGTGAGTGTGATTCAATTAGCTTTACACTACCAGTGTGTGTGCAAGGGGAGTGTGATTCATTAATTTGTACACTACCAGTGAGTCATAAGGTGAGTGTGATTCATTAACCTATACACTGCCAGTGCTTCTTTGATCTGTACACTGCCAGTGAGTGTGTAAGGCGAGTGTGATTCATTGATTTGTACACTACCAGTGAGTGTGTAGTGTGAGTGTGATTTATTGATCTGTACACTACCAGTGAGTGTGAAGGTGAATGTAATTCAATGATCTGCACACTACCAGTGAGTGAGTAAGATGAGTATGACTCATTGATTTTTGCACTGTCGGTGAGTGTTTAAAGTGAGTGTGATTTATTGATCTGTACACTACCAGTGTGAGTATGTAAGGTGAGTGTGATTCATTGATCTGTACACTACCAGTGTGAGTAGGTAAGGTGAGTGTGATTTATTGATCTGTACATTACTGGTGAGTGTATAAGGTGAGTGAGATTCATTGATCTGTACACTACGAGTGTGAGTATGTAAGCTGAGTGTGATTCATTGATCTGTACACTCCCAGTGAGTGTGTATGTTGAGTGTGATTCATTGATCTGTACACTACTAGCGCATGTATAAGGTGACTGTGAATCATTGATCTGTACATTACCCGGGAGTGTGTAAGGTAAGTGATTCATTGATCTGTACGCTACCAGTGCATGTGTAAGGTGAGTGTGATCCATTGATCTGTACGCTGCCAGTGAGTGATTTAGGTAAGTGTGATTAATTTAGTTGTACACTACCACAATGAGTGTATAAGGTGAGTGTGATTCATTGACCTTTACATAGCCAGTGAGTGTGTAAAGTGAGTGTGATTTATTGATATGTACACTACCAGTGAGTGTGTTGGGTGAGTGTGATACATTGATCTGTTCACTACCAGTGAGTGTGTAAAGGTGAGTGTGATTTATTGATCTGTACGTTACCAATGAGTGCGTAATGAGTGTGTGCTTCCTTGACCTGTACGCTGCCAGTGAGTCTGTAAGGCGAGTGTGATTGAGTGATCTGTACAATGCCAGTGAGTGTGTAAGGTGAATATGGTCCATTCATCTGTACCAGCGTGATTCTGTGAGGTGTGTCTCATTACTCTGTACACTACCAGTGAGTGTGTAAGGTGAGTGTGAATCATTGATCTGTACATTGCCAGTGAGGGTGTAAAGTGAGTGTGATTTATTGATCTTTGCACTACCAATGAGTGAGTAAATTGTGTGTGATTCATTGATCTGTACAATGCCAGCGAGGGTGTATGGTGAATGTTAATCATTGATATTTACACAAGCAGTGCGTGTGTAAGGTGTGTGTGACTGTACTATACCATTGAATAGGTAAGGTGAGTGTGATTGAGGGTGTAAAGTGAGTGTGATTCATTGATCTGTATACTACCAATTCGTGTGTTGGGTGAGTGTGATACATTGATCTTTTCACTACCAGTGAGTGTGTAAAGGTGAGTGTGATTCATTGATCTGTACATTACCAAGGAGTACATAAGGAGAGTGTGCTTCCTTGACCTGTACGCTGCCAGTGAGTCTGTAAGGCGAGTGAGATTGAGTGATCTGTACAATGCCGGTGAGTGTGTATGGTGAGTGGGATTCATTGATCTGCTCATTGCCAGTGAGTGTGTAAGGTGAATATGGTCCTTTATCCTGTACCAGCGTGATTCTGTGAGGTGTGTGTGTGTCTCATTACTCTGTACACTACCAGTGAGTGTGTAAGGTGAGTGTGAATCATTGATCTGTACATTGCCAGTGAGGGTGTAAGGTGAGTGTGATTCATTGATCTGTACAATGCCAGTGAGCATGTAAGGTGAATGTGATTCATTGATTTTTACACAAGCAGTGCGTGTGTAAGGTGGGTGTGACTGTACTATACCAGTGAGTGGGTAAGGTGAGTGTGATTGAGAGTGTAAGGTGAGTTTTATTCATTGATCTGTACACTGCCAGTGAGTTAGTAAAGTGCGTGTGATTCATTGATCTATACATTACTATTAAGTGTGTAAGGTGAGTGTGATTTATTGATCTGTACACTACCAGTGAGTGTGTGTGATTCACTGATTTTTAAACAACCAGTGTGTGTGTAAGGTGATTGTGATTCATTGATCTGTACACTGCCAGAGAGTGTGTAGGTGGCTGTGATTCATTGATCTTTACACGGCCAGTGTGTAAGGTGAGTGTGATACATGGATATGTACACTAACAGTGAGTGTGTAATGTGAGTGTGATTCATTGATCAGTATACTACTAGCACGAGTGATCAGTATACTACTAGCACGAGTGTGTAAGGTGAGTCTGATTCATTTATCTGTACATTACCAGGGTGTATGTAGGTGGCTGTGAATCATTGTTTTGAATGCTACCAGTGCATGTGTAAAGTGAGTGTGATTCAATGATTTGTACACTGCAACCATGAGTGTGTAAGGTGAGTGTGAATCATTGAATCGTACACTACCAGTGAGAGTGTAAGCTGAGTGTGATTCATTGATCTGTACACTACCAGTGAGTGTGTAAGGTGAGTGTGAATCATTGATCTGTACATTGCCAGTGAGGGTGTAAAGTGAGTGTGATTTATTGATCTTTGCACTACCAATGAGTGAGTAAATTGTGTGTGATTCATTGATCTGTACAATGCCAGTGAGGGTGTATGGTGAATGTTAATCATTGATATTTACACAAGCAGTGCGTGTGTAAGGTGTGTGTGACTGTACTATACCATTGAATAGGTAAGGTGAGTGTGATTGAGGGTGTAAAGTGAGTGTGATTCATTGATCTGTGTACTACCAATTCGTGTGTTGGGTGAGTGTGATACATTGATCTTTTCACTACCAGTGAGTATGTAAAGGTGAGTGTGATTCATTGATCTGTACATTACCAAGGAGTACATAAGGAGAGTGTGCTTCCTTGACCTGTACGCTGCCAGTGAGTCTGTAAGGCGAGTGAGATTGAGTGATCTGTACAATGCCGGTGAGTGTGTATGGTGAGTGGGATTCATTGAACTGCTCATTGCCAGTGAGTGTGTAAGGTGAATATGGTCCTTTATTCTGTACCAGCGTGATTCTGTGAGGTGTGTGTGTGTCTCATTACTCTGTACACTACCAGTGAGTGTGTAAGGTGAGTGTGAATCATTGATCTGTACATTGCCAGTGAGGGTGTAAGGTGAGTGTGATTCATTGATCTGTACAATGCCAGTGAGCATGTAAGGTGAATGTGATTCATTGATTTTTACACAAGCAGTGCGTGTATAAGGTGGGTGTGACTGTACTATACCAGTGAGTGGGTAAGGTGAGTGTGATTGAGAGTGTAAGGTGAGTTTTATTCATTGATCTGTACACTGCCAGCGAGTTAGTAAAGTGCGTGTGATTCATTGATCTATACATTACTATTAAGTGTGTAAGGTGAGTGTGATTTATTGATCTGTACACTACCAGTGAGTGTGTGTGATTCACTGATTTTTAAACAACCAGTGTGTGTGTAAGGTGATTGTGATTCATTGATCTGTACACTGCCAGAGAGTGTGTAGGTGGCTGTGATTCATTGGTCTTTACACGGCCAGTGTGTAAGGTGAGTGTGATACATGGATATGTACACTAACAGTGAGTGTGTAATGTGAGTGTGATTCATTGATCAGTATACTACTAGCACGAGTGATCAGTATACTACTAGCACGAGTGTGTAAGGTGAGTCTGATTCATTTATCTGTACATTACCAGGGTGTATGTAGGTGGCTGTGAATCATTGTTTTGAATGCTACCAGTGCATGTGTAAAGTGAGTGTGATTCAATGATTTGTACACTGCAACCATGAGTGTGTAAGGTGAGTGTGAATCATTGAATCGTACACTACCAGTGAGAGTGTAAGCTGAGTGTGATTCATTGATCTGTACACTACCAGTGAGTGTGTAGGCGGCTGTGATTCATTGATCTTTACATGGCCAGTGAGTGTGTAAGGAGTGTATGCTTTGGTGACCCGTACGCAATCATTGAGTGTGTAAGGTAAGTTTGATTGAGTGATCTGTACACTGCCAGTGAGTGTGTATCGTGAGTGTGATTCATTGACCTGTACACTACCACCATGATTGTGTAAGGTGAGTGTGATTCATTGAACTGTACACTAATAGTGAGTGTGTAAGATTAGTGTGATACATTCATCTGTACACTACCAGTGAATGTGTAGGTGGCTATGATTTATTGATCTTTACACGGCCAGTAAGTGTGTAAGATGTGTGTGATTCATTGATCTGTACGTTTCCAATGAGTGTGTAAAGAGAGTGGTATTCGTTGACATGTATGCTGCTAGTGATTGTGTAAGGCGAATGTGATTCAGTGATCTGTACACTGCCAGTAAGTGTGTAAGATGAGTGCGATTCATTGATCTGTACACTGCCAGTGAGTGTGTAAGGTGTGTGTGATTCATTGATCTGTACATGGCCAGTGAGTGTGTAAGGTGAGTGTGATTTATTGATCTGTACATGGCCAGTGAGTGTGTAAGGTGAGTGTGATTTATTGATCTGTACACTACAAGTGAGTGGTTAAGGTTTGTGTGATTCGTTGACCAGTATGCTGCCAGTGAGTGTGTAAGATGAGTGAGATTCAGAGGTCTGTACACTGCTAGTGAGAGTGTAAGGTGAGTGTGATTCATTGATCTGTACATGGCCAGTGAGTGTGTAAGGTGAGTGTGATTTATTGATATGTACACTACTAATGTGAGTGTATAAGGTGAGTGCGATTCATTGATCTATACACTACCAGTGAGTGTGTAAGGTGAAAGTGATATAGTGATATGTACACTACTGGTGTGAGTGTATAAGGTGCATGTGATACATTGATCTGTACATTAACAGTGAGTGTGTAAGATGAGTGTGATACATTGATCTGTACACTACCAGTGAATGTGTATGGTGGGTGTGATTCATTGATCTGTACATGGCCAGTGCGTGTGTAATGTGAGTGTGATCCATTGATCTGTACACTACCAGTGTGTGTGTTAGATGAGTGTGATTCATTGTGCTGTACTTTACCACTGAGTGTGTAAGGATACAGCGATTCATTGATATGTACCTTACCAGTGAGTGTGTAAGGATTGTGTGATTTGTGGTCCTGTACGCTGCCAGACAGCATGTAAGGCGAGTGAGATTCAGAGGTCTATACACTGCCGGTGAGTGTGTAAGGTTAGAGCTATTCATTGTTCTGTACACTACTAGTGTGAGTGTATAAGGTGAGTGTGATTAATTGATTTTGATTCAACCAGTGAGCGTGTAAGGTAAGTGTATGGAGATATACACTACCAGTGAGTGTGTAAGTTGAAAGTGATACATTTATCTGTACACTACTGGTGTGAGTGTATAAGGTGCATGTGATACATTGATTTGTACATTAACAGTGAGTGTGTAAGATGAGTGTGATACATTGATCTGTACACTACAATTGAGTGTGTATGGTGGGTGTGATTCATTGATCTGTACACAGCCAGTGCATGTGTGTAAGGTGGGTGTGATTCATTGATCTGTACACTACCACTGAGTGTGTAAGGATACAGTGATTCATTGATATGTACCTTACCAGTCAGTGCGTAAGGATTGTGTGATTTGTGGTCCTGTATGCTGCCAGTCAGCGTGTAAGGTGAGTGAGATTCAGAGGTCTGTATACTGCCGGTGAGTGTGTAAGGTTAGAGTGATTCATTGTTATGTACACGACTAGTGTGAGTGTATAAGGTGAGTGAGATTCATTGATCTATAAACTACCACTGAGTGTGTAAGGTGAAAGTGATACATTGATCTGTACACTACTGGTGTGAGTGTATAAAATGCCTGTGATACATTGATCTGTACAATACCAGTGAGTCTGTAAGGTACGTGTGATACATTGATCTGTACACTACAAGTGAGTGTGTATCGTGGGTGTGATTCATTGATCTGTACACGGCCAGTGAGTATTTAGGGTGAGTGTGATTTATTGATCTGTACACTACCAGTGAGTGTGTGAGGTGAGTGTGATTCATTGACTTGTACATTTCCAGTGAGTGTGCAAGGAGTGTGTGATTCGTTGACCTGTACGCTGACAGTGAGTTTTTGTAGAGTGGGCTTCTTTTAACTGGTTTAAGGTAATTCACCTGGTCTGCAGCCTTTGCCTGCACTCTGACCAATTCCAAATAAACCAATTTTAAAACAGCGGTTTCGAATCGCTACCCCACCTTCCAGTTCTGACTGCAGGACTTATAATTAATGATATTAAAACGGACACATGGTTTGGATGAGAGAAAAATCAAGTCTTATTAACTACAAGAAACTATAATCAAATATCAAACTATACCACATGAACACAGTAATTAATGTAAAATTGCTTAAATGGGGGAATGCAGACGGTAAAAACGAGGGATAAGTGACTACAATGTTGATTAAACAATCTTAGCAATATCCCCTTAATTACCATCCCCACTCACTGGCAATGTACAGATCAATGAATCACACTCACTGAACTAAATCTTGTCATTCATGTGGAAATGACTTATGAAATGATAATGGGCGGCTTGCTGGTGGCGCTGTCCAGGGAGAGTATAAATACTCGGGCATGGGCCCAGCTTACTCAGGACATTCTTTAACAGGAACTAGTGAAGTACACACCTAGATCTCCATGTTGAAAAACAGTTGATTAATGTCTTGTTTAATACTTAGACTAAGTGCAAAGTAGTTTTCTTACGTCTCTCAGCTTACACAGTCATTGCTAGTATACAGATCAATGAATCACACTCACCTTACACTCTCACTGGTAGTGTATGGTATAAAGATTCACACTCAGCTTACACACTAACTGGTCGTGCACAGGTCAATAAATCATACTCACCTTACACACTCACTGGTATTGTACAGATCAATGAATCACACTCAACTTAAACACTCATTGCTAGTGTACAGATCAATGAATCACACTTACCTTACACACCCCCTGGTACTTTACAGTACAATGAATCACACTCACCTTACACACATACTGGTAGTGTACAGATGAACGAATCACACACACCTTACACTCTCATTGGCAAAGTACAGATCACTGAATCACACTCGCCTCACACACTCACAAGCATCGTACAAGTCAACAAATCACACTCTCCTTACACACTCACTGGTATTGTACAGATCAATGAATCACACTCACCTTAAACACTCATTGATAATGTACAGGTCAATGAATCAAACTCACCTTACACACTCACTGATATTGCGCGCATCAATGAATCACTCTCACATTACACATTCACCGGCAGAGTACAGATCAATGAATCACACTCGCCTTACGCATTCACTGGCTGTGTACAGATCAATGATTGACACTCACCTTACACACTCACTGGTAGTGTACAGAGTAATGTATCACACTCATCTTACATATTCACGATAGTAGCATACAGATGAATGGATCAAATTTACCTTACACACTCACTGGCAATGTACAGATCATTGAATCACACTCACTGAACTAAATCTTGTCATTCATGTGGAAATGACTTATGAAATGATACTGGGCGGCCTGCTGGTGGCGCTGTCCAGGGAGAGTATAAAATCTCGGGCACGGGCCCAGCTTGCTCAGGACATTCATTAACAGGAACTAGTGAAGTACACAACTAGATCTCCATGCTGAAAAACAGTGGATTAAAGTCTTGTTTAATACTTAGACTAAATGCCTAGTAGTTTTCTTACATCACTCAGCTTACTCACTTTGCTAGAGCACAGTTCAATGAAACACACTCACCTTACACTCTCACTGGTAGTGTATGGTATAAAGATTCACACTCACCTTACACACTCACTGGCCGTGCATAGGTCAATGGATCATACTCACCTTACACACTCACTGGTATTGTACAGATCAAAGAATCACACTCAACTTAAACACTCATTGCTGGTGTACAGATCAATGAATCACACTCACATTACACAGTCACTGGCCGTGTACAGAACACTGAATCACACTAGCCTTACAGACTCACTAGCAGTGAACAGGTCAATGAATCACACTCTCCTTACACACTCACTGGTAACATACAGATCAATGAATCACACTCACCTTACACACTCACTGGTAGGGTACAGACCAGTGAATCACACTCACCTTACACACTCACTGGTAGGGTACAGATCAGTGAATCACACTCACATTACACAGTCACTGGCCGTGTACAGAACACTGAATCACACTAGCCTTACAGGCTCACTAGCAGTGAACAGGTCAATGAATCACACTCACCTTACACACTCACTGGTAGGGTACAGATCAGTGAATCACACTCACCTTACACACTCACTGGCAGTTTACAGATCAGTGAATCACACTTACATTACACTCTCACTGGTAGTGTAAAGCACAATGAATCACACTCACCATACACACTCATTGGTAGTGTACAGATCAATGAATCACACCCATTGTACATACTCACCGGCAGAGTACAGATCAACAAACACTCGCCTTGCACATGCACTGGCAGTGTACAGATAAATTACACACTCACCTTACACACTCACTCGTAACATTCAGATCAATTAATCACACTCACCTTACACACTTACTGGTAGTGTACAGATCAGTGAATCACACTCACCTTACACACTGGCTGTTTACAGATCAATGAATCACACTTACGTTACACTCTCACTGGTAGTTTAAAGCACAATGACTCACACTCAACTTTCACACTCACTGCTATTATAAAGATCAATGAATCACACTCACCATACACACTCATTGGTAGTGTACAGATCAATGAATCACACCCATTGTACATACTCACCGGCAGAGTACAGATCAACGAACAACACTTGCCTTGCACATACACTGGCAGTGTACAGATCAATGAAACAAACCCACCATAAACACTCATTGGTAGTGTACAGGTCAATGAATCACAGTCACTTAGCGCACTCAGTGGCAATGTACAGATCAATGAATCACACTTACCTTACACCCCCCTGGTAGTGTACAGTACAATGAATCACACTCACCTTACACACTCACTGGTAGTGTACAGATGAACGAATCACAGACACCTTACACTCTCACTGACAAAGTACAGATCAATTAATCACACTCGCCTTACACATTCACCAGCAGTGTAGGTATAAATGATTCACACTCACCTTACACACTTACTGGTAATGTGCAGAGCAAAGAATCACACTTACCTTACACATTCACTAGCAGTGTACAGATCACTGAATCACAATTGCCTCACACACTCACTAGCAGCATAAAAGTCAACGAATCACACTCTCCTTACACACTCACTGGTAACATACAGATCAATGAATCACACTCACCTTACACATTCACCGGCACTGTACAGATCAATGAATCACACTCACCTTACACGCTCACTGGCAGTGTAGAGATCAATGAATAACACCCAACTTACACATTCACTGGCAGAGTACAGAACAATGAATCACACTCACCTTACACATTCACTGGCAGTCTACAGATCAATGATTCACACTCACCTTAAACACTCACTGGCAGTGTGCAGAGTAATGAATCACACTCACCTTATACACTCACGCTGGTAGTATACAGATGAATGTATCAAGTTCACTTTACACACTCACTGGCAGTGTACAGATCAATGAATCACACTCACCTTACACGCTCACTATTATTGCACAGATCAAGGAATCACACTCACCTTATACACTCATTGCTAGTGTACAATCAATGAATCACACTCACATAACGCTCTCACTAGTAGTGTACAGTATAATGATTCACACTCACCTTACACACTCACTGGTTATGTACAGGTCAATGAATCATACTCACCTTACACACTCACTGGTATTGTACAGATCAATGAATCACACTCACCGTAAACACTCATTGATAGTGTACAGATCAATGAATCACACTCACATTACACATTCACTGGATTGTACAGATCACTGAATCACACTATCCTTACACACTCACTAGCAGTGAACTGGTCAACGAATCACACTCTCCTTAGACACTCACTGGTAACATACAGATGAATGAATCACACTCACCTAACATACTCACTGGTAGTGTACAGATAAATGCATCGCACTCACCTTACACGCTCAGTAGCAGTTTACTGATCAACAAATCACACTCACATAACACATTCACTGCCAGTGTACTGTTCAAGGAATCACACTCACCTTACAGACTCATGCTGGTAGAAAACATGAATATATCACATTCACCTTACACACTCACAGGTAGTGTACAGATCAATGAATTACACTTACCTTACATGCTTACTAGCAGTGTACTGATCAATGAATCACACTCACATTACACATTCACTGGCAGTATACAGTTCAATGAATCACACTCACCATACACGCTCACTAGTATTGCACAGATCAAAAAATCACACTCACCTTACACACTCATTGCTAGTGTACAGAGCAATGAATCACACTCAGATTACACTCTGGTAGTGTATGGTATAATGAGTCACACTCACTGGTTGTGTATAGGTCAGTGAATCATACTCACCTTACACACTCACTGGTATTGTACAGATCACTGAATCACACTCACCATAAACACTTATTGATAGTGTACAGATCAATGAATCACACTCACATTCCACATTCACTGGCAGTGTACAGATCACTGAATCACACTATCTTTACACACTCACTAGCAGCGAACAGGTCAATGAATCACACTCTCCTTAAACACTCACTGGTAACGTACAGATCAATGAATCACACTCACCTAACACACTCACTGGTAGTGTACAGATAAATGAATTGCACTCACCTTACACAGTTACTGGTAGTGTAGAGATCAATGATTCACACTCACCTTACACGCTCACTAGCAGTGTACTGATCAATGAATTACACTCACAACACATTCGCTGGCAGTGTACTGTTCAATGAATCACACTCTCCTTACGGACTCACGCTGGTAGTAAACAAATGAATGGATCACATTCACCTTACACACGCACTGACAGTGTACAGATCAATGAATTACAGTCACCTTACACGCTCACTAGCAGTATACTGCTCAATGAATCACACTCGCATTACACATTCACTGGCAGTGCACAGTTCAATGAATCACAATCACCTTACACACCCACTGATGTAAAAAAATCAATGAATCACACTCACCTTACATGCTCACTGTTATTGCACAGATCAAGCATTCACACTCACATTACACACTCACACTGGTAGTTTACAGATGAATGGATCACATTCACCATACACTCTCACTGGCAATGTACAGATCAATGAATCACACCCACCTTACACAATCACCGGCAGTGTACAGATCAATGATTCACAATAACCTTACAAACTCACTGATGGTGTGCAGTGTAATGAATCACAATCACCTCACACTCTCACTGCCAATGTACAGATCAATGTTTCACACTCACCTTACCCATTCACTGGTATGGTACAGATCAATGAATCACAGCCATATTACACACTCACTGGTAGTGTGCAGATCAATGAATCACACTTACCTTAAACATTCGTCGGCAAAGTACAAATCAATGAATCACTCTAGCCTTACACACTCACTGGCACTCTACAGGTCAATGATTCACACACACATTACTCACTCACTGGTAGTGTACAGAGTAATGAATCACACTCACCTTACACACTCACGCTGGTATTGTACAGAAGAATGGCCGACACTTGTGCAGTTGTTTGGGTGTAAGGCCGAGACTGATGTCTATCTTTATTTGTGTAAGGCCGAGACTGATGTCTATCTTTATTTGTGTAAGGCCGAGACTGGTGTCTTTCTTTCTTTTTGTAAGGCCGAGACTGGTATTTTTGTGTGTTTGGAGGGGGCTTCTCCACATGAGCATGTAATGTGGGAAGGGCAGAGGTTTTCAATAAATTTTTGTTGTTAAATTGCAGTGTGCATGGTTTTTTGGTCAAGTCCTGGTTGCCCTGCTTGGCTGAGGGCTTGTGGAGCGGCTACATTCATCTGCTGACATTGGCACAAGCCAGTCCCTGAGAGGGGGCCTAGAACCGATGTTCAATAAGCCGGCGACGGGCGGCCCTTGCACTTTGTGCCTCCCTCCTGTGCTGGTCCTCCTCCTCCTCCTGCTCCTCCTCCTCAGGTGGTCCTCCAATGTGTGGTGGCAGTGGCTGAGTCCTGCGGATAGCCAGGTTGTGCAGCATGCAGCAAACGACGACGAAATGGGAGACTCGCTCCGGCGAATACTGCAGTGCTCCCCCGGAACGATCGAGACAGCGGAACCGTTGCTTCAGGACGCCGATTGTTTGTTCGATGATGTTCCTGGTCGATTGATGGCTCTCGTTGTATCGCTCTTCAGCAGGGGTGCTGGGCGCACGGAGCGGGGTCATCAGCCAGGTACACAAAGGATAGCCTTTGTCCCCGATAAGCCATCCTCGTGGGTGAGGCTGGGCCTGGAACATGTCTGCCACAGAAGTCTGTCGGAGGATGAAGGCATCGTGGCTGCTGCCTGGAAAGCGGGCATTGACAGCTAGGATGAGCTGCCTGTGGTCACACACCAGCTGTACGTTCAGCGAATGGTAGCCCTTCCGGTTGCGGTAATCCTTGGCATTCTCCAGAGGTGCCCGCAAAGCCACATGCGTGCAGTCAATGGCGCCCTGCACCATGGGGAAGCCCGCGAATGCTGCAAAGCCCATTGCACGCTGTTGCTGCTTGGCAAGGGCCATGGAGAAGGAGATGAACTGACGTCTCCTTTTGAAAAGGGCATTGGTCACCTGGCGGATGCAGCAATGCACGGCGAACTGGGAGATGTTGGCAATGTCACCAGTAGCGGCTTGGAAGGAGCTGGTGGCATAAAAGTTGAGAGCCACCGTCACCTTCACTGCCACCGACAGAGACGTCCTGCACCTCAGCTGTGGCTGCAGATCACCGGCAAGCAGCTGGCAGATCTCTGTGACCACGTCCCTTCTGAATCGCAGCCTCCGAACACACTGCTCCTCAGACATCTGGAGATAGGAGAACTGCTGGCGGTATACCCTGGGTGGGTAAGGCCTCCTTTGCCGACGCCTGTTGCCCCCTCTCCATCTAGCCAGGGCTGCCAGTCTCTCATGGCGTCTCTGAGCCCTTTGGATGTAATTGAGAAAGTTAGCGTTTACACCCATTGCAGCCCCCATAATATGCTGGCAAACAATGAGATGTCAATGAAGGCAAAAACTTTTTGAAAGCTGTGGCCTGAAGCCAGAAGTACCTGTCCGAGTGTTGGGCCAAAGCAGAAAGCTATCTACCTTGGTCTCTCTCCAAAGATCCGTTTCGCAAGAAGGTGTGCTGCAAAATGGCAGCGTTTTATATTGCAGGATGAGTGCCCTTTAATTTGCGCCCCCCACGCCCCGCATCGGCTGAGCACCGTTCCACTTCACAGTCGCTAGGGGCGCCAGGCGCACAATGGGGCGGCGCAACTGAAGTTCCGGTTGGGGGCACACAAAGGGCGTTGCACGAGGAAATGACGTCATGATCTGCGCGCGCAGCTGAGCGCGCGCAAAAACTTTGCGCCGCCGCTAAATCTCTAGTGAAGTTGGGGCGAGGCGCAGTTTGCGCTTCGCCCGGGCGCAAGCCGCCTCGCGCCCGGAATCTACTCCTCCTAAGGCGTTAACGGCTGGCGCAACCAACTGAATTTCTAGGCCAATGAATCATACTCCTCTGAGACACTGGTATATGGATCAATTAATTACACTCAGATTAAATACTAATTTGTAGTGTACAGATCAATGAATCACACTCACCTTACACTCTCACTGGCAATGTACAGATCAATGAATCATACCCACCTTACACAATCACCAGCAGTGTACAGATCAATGATTCACAATAACCTTACAAAGTCACTGGTGGTGTGCAGAGTAATGAATCACACTCACCTTACACACTCACACTGGTGGTGTACAGATGAATGGATTGCATTCACCTGACACACTCACAGGCAGTGTACAGCTCAATGAATCACATTCACCTTACACATTCACTGGCTACGTACAGATCACTGAATCACACTCGCCTTACACATTCACTAGCAGTGTACAGGTCAACGAAACTCAATCACCTTAGACACTCCCAGGCAATGTACAGATCAATGATTCACACTCACCTTTCACACCATCTGGCAGTGCAGAGAGTAATGAATCACACTCACCTTACACAATCATGGTGGCAGTATATACAAATAAATGGATCACACTCACCTTATACACTCACTGGTAGTCTACAGCTGTATGAATCACACTCACCTTACACACTCCCAGGTAATGTACAGATCAATTAATTACACTCACCTTACACACTTGTGCTGGTAGTGTACAGATCAATGAATCACACTCACGGTATGCACAAACTGGCAGCTTACAGGTCAGTGGATCACACTCAATTTACACACTCACTGGCAGTGTACAGATCAAATATTCACACTCAACTTACACACTCACTGGAAGCATACAGATTAATGAATCACACTCATCTTACACACTCACTGGTAGTGTACAGATGAATGGATCATACTCACCTTACACACACATGGTGGTAGTATACAAATCAACGAATCACGCTCACCATACACACTCAATGGCAGCATACAGATCAATTGCTCATCCTCAGCTTACACACCCACTGGCAATGTACAGATCAATGAATCACTTTCACCTCACACACTCTGTCGTAGTATAGAGATCAATGGATCACACTCACTTTACAAACTCACTGGCAGTGCACAGATCAATGAATCACACTCACTGTACACACTCACTGATTGTGTGCAGATCAATGAATCACACTCACAATACACACTCAATGGTGTACAGATCAATGGATCATACTCACTGTCATGAATCTCATAATCGAGAAACTACCTATGAAATAACACTGGACGGCCAGCTGGTGGCGCCGTCCAAGGAGTATAAATACTCGGGCGTTGGCCCCAGCTTTCCAGGGACATTTTGTAAGACAAGGAGCTAGTGGATACAACTCGACTTCCAGGTTCTGAAATAAGTTGATTAAAGCCTTGCTTTATGCTCAAACCAAGTGCATAGTGAGTTTTATTACATCACTCACCTTACGCATTCACTGGCTGTGTACAGATCAATGAATCACACTCGCCTTACACGCTGACTGGTATTGGACAGATCAATAAATCAAACTCACCTTACACACTCACTGATATTGCGCGCATCAATGAATCACTCTCACATTACACACTCACTGGTAGTGTACAGATCACTGAATCACACTCACTTTACACACGCACTGGCACCATACAGGTCAAGGAATCCCACACTTCTTACAAACTTAGAAGTCATGGTGGTAGTATACAAATCAATGAATCACACTCACCGTACACACTCATTGGTTGTGTGCAGATCAATGAATCACACTCACCATACACACTCAATGGCAGCATACAGATCAATGGATCGTACTCACCTTACGCATCACTGGTAGTGTACAGATCAATGAATCACACTCACCTTACACACTTACAGGTAGTATACAGATCAATAAATCACACTCGCCTTACACACTTAATGATAGTGTACAGATCAATTAATCACACTCACCTTACACACTGACTGGTGAGTGTGATTCAGTGATTTGTATACTACCACCATGATTGTGTAAGGTGAGTGAGATTCATTGATCTGTACACAGCCAGTAAGTGTGTAAGGTGAGTGTGATTAATTGATCTGTACATTACTAGTGAGTGTGTAAGGAGCGTGTGATTCAGTGACCTGTACGCTGCTAGTGAGTGTGTAAGGTGAGTGTCATTCAGTGATCTGTACACTGCCAGTGAATGAGTAATGTGAGTGTGAATCATTGATCTGTACACTGCTGGTGAATGTGTAAGGCAAGTATGATTAATTGTACTGTACTCTGCCAGTGAATGTGTAAGGTGGATGTGAATCATTCAGTGATCTGTACACTGCCAGTGAATGATTAAGGTGCATGTGATTCATTGATCTTTACACTGCAAGTGAGTGTGTATGGTGAGTGTGATTCATTGATCTCTACACTGCCAGTGAGTTTGTAAGGTGGGTGTGAATCATTGATCTGTACACTGCCAGTGAATGTGAAGGCGAGTGTGATTAATTGATCTGTACTCTGCCGGTGAATGTGTAAGGCGGGTGGGATTCATTGATCTGTACATTGCCAGTGAGAGTGTAAGGTGAGTGTGATTCATTAGTCTGTACACTACCAATGAGTGTTTAAGCTGAGTGTGATTCATTGATGAGTACACAAGCAATGAGTGTGCAAGGTGAGTGTGATACATTGAGCTGTAAAATACCAGTGAGCATGCAAGGTAAGTGTGATTGCTTGATTTTTACACAGGCAGTGAGTGTTTAAGGTGAGTGTGATTCATTGATCTGCACTCTATAAGTGAGTGTGTAAGGTGAGTGTGATTCATTGCTCTGTGCATTTCCAGTGAGTGTGTAAGGAGACTGGGATTCATTGACGTGTAAGCTGCCAGTGAGTGAGTAAGGTGAGTGTGATTCCATGATCTGTACACTCCCAGTGAGTTTCTAAGGTGAGTGTGATTCATTTAACCAGACACTATGGCCTAGAAATTCAGTGGATAGCGCCAGCCGTTAACGCCATAAGAGGGGTCTACTTCCAGCGCTAGGCACTTTGCGCCCGGGCGCAGCGCGATCCGTGCCGACGCCCAAATTCAGTTGACATTTAGCGCCAGCGCAAAGTGTTTGCGCCCGCTCAGGTGCGCGCGCAGCTTATGATGTCATATCGTCGCGCAACGCTGTTTGTGCGCCCCAAACCTGAAATTCAGTGGCGCCCGCCCAATGTGGGCGTGGCGCTGCTAAGAACTGTGAAGTGGAACGCAACAGAGGCCCTGTGCGCCTCGGGGAGCGCCAATTAAAGGGCACTTACACTGACCTATAAAGCCCAGCCATTTTGTTGCAATGACTTTACTGCTTTGGATTTCTGGACAGAGACCAAGGGACAGAGCTAACTGATTTGGGACAACATAGGAGAGGTATTTTTGGCTTCTGGCCAGTGCTTTGACATTTGACTCATTGTGATTTCACTGTTTTCAACTTCATTATGGGGGCTGTATGGGGGTGCAACCCTGAGTTGCAGCATTATGTGCGAAGGGCTCGCAGACGCTGTGAGAGAGGGCCAGCCATGCCTAGACGCAGAGGGGCCATCAGGCGTCGGCAACATAGGCCTTACACACTCAGGCAATACCGGCAGCAGGTGTCCTATCTCACCATGACTGCGGCGCATTGTGTTAAGAGGCTGCGCTTCAGAAGGGAGGTGGTTGCAGAGATCTGCCAGCTGCTTCAGAGATCTGCGTCCACAGCTGATGTGCAGGACGTCTCTCTCGGTGGAAGTGAAGGTCACGGTGGCTCTGAGCTTTTATGCAAGCGGCTCCTTCCAAGCCGCTGCTGGGGACATAGCGAACATCTCCCAGTTTGCCGCGCATCGCTGCATCCGGCAGGTCACCGATGCACTTTTCGCGAGGAGACACCAATTCATCTCCTTCCCCATGACCCGACAGAGGCAGGAGCAGCGTGCAGTCGGATTTGGCAGGTTCGCGGGCTTCCCCATGGTGCAGGGCGCTATTGACTGCACGCATGTGGCTATGCGGGCACCTATCCACAATGCCGAGGATTACCGCAACCGGAAGGGCTACCATTCCCTCAATGTACAGCTGGTGTGTGACCACAGGCAGCGCACCCTAGCTGTCAATGCCCGCTTCCCAGGAAGCAGCCACGATGCATTCATCCTGCGCCAGACTACTGTGGCTGACATGTTCGAGGCACAGCCTCCACCAAGGGGATGGCTTATTGGGGACAAGGGCTACCCTTTGTGTACATGGCTCATGACCCCACTCCGCGCGCCCAGGACCCCAGCGGAGGAGGCATACAACGAAAGCCATCAAGCCACAAGGAACATCATAGAGCAAACGATAGGCGTCCTCAAGCAACGGTTCCGCTGCCTGGATCATTCCGGCGGCTCTCTACAGTACTCGCCAGATAGAGTCTCCCAGTTCGTCGTCGTGTGCTGCATGCTGCACAACCTGGCTATCCGCAGGACTCAGGCACTGCCACCTGACATTGCACCACCACCTCAGGAGGACGAACAGGAGGACCATGAGGAGGAGGAGGAGGAGGAGGAGGAGGAGTACCAGCCCAGGAGGGAGCCACAAGGTCCAAGGGCCATCCGCCGGCGGCTTATTGCTCGACACTTCTAGGCCCCCTGTCAGGGAATGGGCTGTGGAAATGTACGCACCTGAAGGCAGCCGCTCCGCAAGCCCTCAGCCGCTTAACGCAACAACCACTTGAAACATGACACCTGGACATGCTGAATAAATAAAACGCTTTATTTCACAAACTCAGGGCCCTTCCCACATGAAACAGAAAAACAGACAAGAGCCCCAAAAAACAGTCAAAAACATCTGTTGCTCCCAAAACCTGGGGAGGACTTACAAAACTTGGCCATCCAAATGGCCTTCAACATCGGCCTTACAAAAATAAGGGCCCCCCTCCACAACACAAACACCCCCATAAAAACAAACAAGGCCTTGATCTTCGGCCTTCCCAAAATAATCCCCCCCAAAACACAAGCCCCCCCATATATAAAAAACCGCTCTCACCACACTCTAGTGGGTGTGCCGAGAGGGCGAGTCCTTAGACAGCCTTCCCTGGCCCCTGCCCGACCTGCTGCTCCGCCTCAACCTGGGCCCTGTGGCAGGGGCAAGGCTGGGGGAAGGCGCATGAGGGCCCCGAGGTGTGTCGGCAGATGCCCTTGGGGGTCGGCCTAGACGACGCACGTCCCAGGAGGGGCCGGCTGCTGACTGCTGCAGCTGTCGCTGGCCAGCATCAGTGCCAGCAGCAGCTCGTCGCACCTTGGCTGGGGGAATGGCAGTGTCGGCTGCACCAAGGGGGGCAAGCTGGCTGATGGCAGGCGCGCGATGTTCGCCAGAGACACTGGCACTCGGCCGGCCTGGCAGTGCAGCAGGCGCAGCTATCTGGTGGAGGCCAGACCGCTGTGCTGCAGCAGGGCGGCGGGTGCCGTGGCGAAGCCTCTGCGCCACAGCGAGTGTGGCAGAAGTGAGTGCCCGAACTGCCCTGGTATGTGGCCGCATCAGCTGTGCCAGTGTCTGGACGGCACCACTCATCTCGCGAGTCGCGTCCTGCACTGCCGCGAGATGCTGGACACCCCTGTCATGGGCTGCCGCGAGTTGTTCCACCCCCCTGGCCTGTGATTCCCCGAATGCGACCACACTCTGAGCCAGGGACTGAATGACCTGAGGCATCTGGTCCACAACCCCCATGAACTCCTGGTGGCGCCGCTCAGAGGCCGCCGAGATCTCTTCGAGGAGGCGCACCTCCTGGGCGAGGACCCTCTCCGGACTGGAGGGAGGACTCTCCCTCTGGGGAGAAGGCGGCCGAGCTGGCCGAACCCTCCCGCCTGCCTCAACCCCACTGGGCCCAGGATCTGCCCTCCCCTGCAACACCTCCTCCCTCTGGGGAGCAGGCCGGCGTGCTGCCGGACCCTTCCCGCGTGCCTCAACCCCACTGGCCACAGGATCTGCCCTCCCCTGCAACACTTCCCCCTGGCTCTCCTGCAGGTCAGACATCCCCCCTCCATTACCATCCCCTGGCGCGGCTGAGGGTTCCCCCGATGTGCCACCTTCCTCCTGGTCCTCGTCGTCCTCCTCCTCCAAGGGCCTGGCACTCGGAGCTTCAGGGACCACCTCCTCCTCAGCAGCTGAAAGCAGGAAGGCATAAGAGTAGCTTTAGAGTGAGGACACGGCATCAGCGAGGGAGGCCTGAGTGGTGGCATTATGCGCATTTGTCGGTCAGTGGGAAAGGATCTAGATCTGAAGCGCTAGGGCAACGAGAGAGGTCCAACCGGTCATGTCCTTACCAGTGGGTTCCAGTACAGAGTCCGCATCTCCGATCGCAACAGGGCCAGTCACCCGGGAACGCATGAGTCCAGCCACGCTCTCCTCCAGATCAGTGAGCGCCTGGTACTGGGGACGGCCTCCACCGGTGACAGTCTGGCTCCTCAAATTCCTTGCCAGCTTGGCCTGCAAGAGAAAGGACGGACTCTAAGTACAGTGTGGTGCCCTGTTGCTGTGTGCACTGCCTCCCATGGTGGAATAGCTTGGCCAGTGTGGTGCCCTGTTGCTGTGTGCACTGCCTCCCATGGAGGAATAGCTTGGCCAGTGTGGTAAGTGCAGAAAGTGCTATTGATGATCATGCCAGTGCCATTGCTGCGGGAGGAGGGCTGCCCATTAGGCCTTTGAGGGCCCTTTGCCCATAATGTGAGGTTCACATGCAAGGATGAGGAGGACACTGGAAAGGGTACTCACCTTCACCAACCGAGTGAGGTCGTTGAACTTCTTGCGGCATTGGTCCGCACTCCTGGGGACATCGCAGGTGGATGACACCCTGCGGGCGATTCTCCTCCAGGCTTTCCTGTACTCGCTCCTGGGAGCCTTGTTGCCACTGTCCGGGCACAAGATCTGTCTTTTGTCCTCCACACCATTAATGAGCACCCTCAGAGCATGCTCGGAGAAGCGCTGCGCTCGTTCACGGGCCCTCTCCATGTCTCCTGGCGCTATTTTGGCCCACCAGCAGTGTTGAGGCCTAGCTGCAGGGCTCCAGTATGCAGGGCGTGGCAGCAGTCAAAGTCGACCCTTCCCCCTTTAAGAGCAGGCCGGCGTCAGGGTGTCTGCTGTCAATCAAAACATGACCGCACCTGCGCTGCGCCCGGCCTCGGCGTTATCAGGCTGCATCGCCGGATTAGCGCCTGAACAGAGCATTGCAACGCCAGTTTCAGCGCTCGGCCAAACTCTTGGCCAACTCGACTGAATTTCGGCGAGGTGGCCTGCACTTTCCGGCGGGCGCTAACTTTAGCGAGCGCCCGACTTTAGTGCCCCAAAAGTGTCTAGACTGAATTTCTAGGCCTATCAGTGAGTGTGAACAGGGTGTGTGTGATTAATTGATCTGTACACTGCCATTGAGTGTGTAAGGTGAGTGTGATTCATTGATATGTACACTGCCAGTGAGTGTGTAAGGTGAATGTGATCCATTCATCGGTACACTACCAGCGTGAATGTGCAAGGTGAGTATGATTCATTACTCTGTACATTACCAGTGAGCGTGTAAGGCGAGTGTGAAACATTGATCAGTACACTGCCGGTGAATGTGCAAGGCGAGTGTGATTCATTATACGAGACATTTCCAGGGAGTGTGTAAGGTGAGTGTGATTCATTGATCTGTACACTCCCAGTGAGTGTGTAAGGAGACTGGGATTCGTTGACGTGTAAGCTGCCAGTGAGTGAGTAAGGTGAGTGTGATTCCATGATCTGTACTCTCCCAGTGAGTTTCTAAGGTGAGTGTGATTCATTGAACCACACACTATCAGTGAGTGTGAATAGGGTGTGTGTGATTAATTGATCTGTACACTGCCAGTGAGTGTGGAAGGTGAGTGTATTTCATTGATCTGTACACTGCCGGTGAGTGTGTAAGGTGAATGTGACCCATTCATCTGTACACTAACAGCGTGAATGTGCAAGGTGAGTATGATTCATTACTCTGTAGATTACCAGTTAGCGTGTAAGGTGAGTGTGATTCATTGATCAGTACACTGCCGGTGAATGTGCAAAATGAGTGTGATTCACTATACGATACATTTCCAGTGAGAGTGTAAGGTGAGTGTGATTCATTGATCTCTACGTTACCAGTGAGTGTGTAAGGAGAGTGCGATTCATTGACCAGTATGCTGCCAGTGAGTGGGTAAGGTGAGTATGATTTGGTGATCTGTACATGGCCAGTGAGTGTGTAAGGTGATTTTGATTCATTGATCTGTACACTGCAAGTGAGTGTGTAAATTGAATGTGATCCATTCATCTGTACACTACCAGCGTCAGTGTGTATGTTGAAAGTTATTCATTATGCAGTACACTACCAGTGAGTGTGCATTGGTGCGTGAATCAAGTTTCTGTACACAGCCGGTGAATGTGTAAGGCGTGTGTGATGCATTGATCTGTAATCTGCCGGGTGGTCTGTAAGGTCGGTGTGATTCATTGATCTGTACACTTCCAATGAGTGTTTAAGTTGAGTGTGATTCATTGATCTGTACAAGACTAGTGAGTGTGTAAGGTGAGCATGATTCATTGATCTGTACACTACCAGTGAGTATGAATCATTATACGTACACTACCATTGAGAGTGTAAGATGAGTGTGATTCATTGATCTGTTCATTACCAATGAGTGTTTATGGTGAGTTTGATTCACTGATCTTTACACTACCAGTGAGTGTTCAAGGTGAGTGTGATTCATTGTATTGTACACTACCAGTGAGAGTGTAATGCAAGTGTGATTCATTGATCTGTTCACTGCCAGTGAGTGTATAAGCTAAGTGTGATTCATTGACCTGTACCCTACCAATAAGTGTGCAAGGGGATTGTGATTCATTGATCTGTATGTTACCAGTGAGTGTGTAAGGAGAGTGTGATTTTTTGACTTGTATGATGCTAGTGAGTGTGTATGGTGAGTGTGATTCCATGATCTGTACACTACCAGTGAACGTGTAAGGTGAGTGTGATTCATTGATCTGTACATTGCCAGTGAGTGTGTAAGGTGAATGTGATCCATTCATCTGTATACTACCAGCGTGAGTCTGTAAGGTGAGCGTGATTCATTACTCTGTACACTAACAGTGAGTGTTTAAGGTGAGTGTGAATCATTGATATGTACACTGCCGGTGAATGTGTAAGGCGAGTGTGATTCATTGATCTGTATTCTGCCAGTGAGTGTGTAAGGAGAGTGTGATTTGTTGCCCTGTTCACTGCTAGTGAGCGTGTAAGGCTATTGTGATTCATTGATCTGTACACTGGCAGTGATTGTGTAATGTGAGTGTGATTAACTGATCTGTACATTGCCAGTGAGTGTGTAAGATCAGTGTGATTCATTGACCTGTACACAGCCAGTGAGTGTGCAAGGTGAATTTGATCCATTCTTCTGTATACTACCAGTGTGAGTGTGTAAGGTGAGTATGATTAATTGACCTGTAAAGGACCAGTGAGTGTTTAAGGTGAGTTTGAATCATTATACCGTACATTACCGGTGAGAGTGTAAGGTGAGTGTGATTCAATGCGCTGTCCACTAGCAATGATTGTGCAAGGTAACTGTGATTCCTCGATCTGTGCAATAACAGTGAGCAAGTAAGGTGAGTGTGATTAATTGATTTTTATACAACCAGTGAGTGTGTAAGGTGAGTGTGAATCATTGATCTGTAAACTGCCAGTGATTGTGTAAGGTGAATTTGATCCATTCATCTGTATACTACCAGCATGAGTGTGTAAGGTGAGTGTGATTCATTACTGTGAACACTACCAGTGAGTGTATAAGGTGAGTGTGAATCATTGATCTGTACACTGCCAGTGAATGTGTAAAGCGAGTGTGATTCTTTGATCTGTACTCTGCCGGTGAATGTGTAAGTTGGATGTGATTCATTGACCTGTACATTATCAATGAGTGTTTAAGGTAAGTGCGATTCATTGATCTGTACAATACCAGTGAGAGTGTAAGGTGAGCGTTATTCATTGATCTGTACAATACCAGTGAGTGTGTACGGTGTGTGTGATTCATTGATCTGTACACTGCCAGTGAATGTGTATGGCGAGTGTGATTCATTGAACGGTACACTACCAGTGAGTATGTATGGTGAGTGTGAGTCATTGATCTGTACACTGCCAGTGAGTGTGTAAGGTGAGTGAGATTCATTGATCAGTATACTGCTAGTGAGTGTGTAGGGTGAATGAGATCCATTCATCTGAACACTACCAGTGTGAGTGTGTAAGGTGAGTGTGATTCATTGATCTGTACACTACTAGTGAGGGAATCAGATGATTGTGAATTATTGATCAGTACACTGCCAGTGAATGTGTAAGGTGAGTGTGATTCATTGGTCTGTACACTGCCAGTGAGTGTATAAGGTGAAAGTGATCCATTCATCTGTACACTACCAGCGTGAGCGTGTAAGGTGAGTGTGATTAATTGATCTGTACAATACCAGTAAGCATGTAAGGTGAGTGAGATTCATTGATTTTTGCACAACCAGAGTGTGTGTAGGGTGACTGTGATGCATTGATCTCTACAATACCAGTGTGTTACGTCCGTGAATAATTGAGACACGGACAGCAGGAGTGAACAAAATAAGTCTTTACTGGTGGAAGTCAATAGTGAAACTAAAAACACAGAGGCTCACTAGCGCCTTTTATACAGGGGTGGTCACTGCCGGTACTGCAGTCTGAGACCAGTTATTCTCTTAAAGGTACATACACAACAATTCCTCCCCTTTTAGATGAACAGTACATAACATTCATTTAACAACTAAATGATAACTAATTACAATCACAATTACTGTTGCTAGATACATTGGTTAAGTTTAAGCAATTATAAGTTCAGTCTTTGAGGAGGCTTCCTGATTCTGTCTGGATAACGCCTCTTTGGGGTATCAGGTTCTTCTGGCAATGTTGAGTCGGGATCAATGTCGTTGTTTGGTTCATCTGCTTCCAATATTACCGGTTCTGCGGTAGCTGCAATTGGAACGTCGATTTCATTACCAGGTGTATCAGATCGTGGTGTGGAGTTGACGTTTTCCAGTGACTCTAGAATCTGGTCAGCATGGCATCTTACAATGCTCTCCCCAACGTCCACGGTATACATGAGAGGTCCTTGTCGTGTACAAATCGTTCCTGGCTGCCATTTCTCAGTGCGGTAGTCCCGGGCCAAAACTGGTTGACCTATCTTAAAACTCCTGGTCGGCCTTTCATTCATATTCTGAAACTGCCTGTTCTCCACATCTCTTCAGACGTTTGGCTTAACCAAATCCAAGCGGCATCGTAGTCTTTGATTGAAGAACATCATGGCTGGAGTTTGGTTGGTAACCGCATGTGTCGCATTCCGGTAGGCAAACAAGAAGTTGTCCACCTTGTGTTGTAGGGGTATATCTTCATTACACATTGCCTTGATAGCCTTCTTGAATGTTTGGACAAACCTCTCGGCCAATCCATTAGTGGCTGGATGATATGGGGCAGATGTGTAATGCTTAACACCATTGTTCTTTAAGAACCTCCGGAACTCTTCAGACACAAACTGTGGTCCATTGTCAGAGCAAATCTGTTCAGGCAGCCCATTCCTGGCGAATATGGTTCGTAAAACTGTGATAGTTTTTTCCGTGGTGGTTGAGGACATTTTTATTACCTCTGGCCACTTTGAATGTGCATCCACCGCAATTAAAAACATCGAGTCCATGAAGGGACCAGCAAAATCAATGTGCACCCTTTGCCATGGAGATGAGGGCCACTCCCATGGATGCAGAGGAGCTTGTGGTGGGGCGTTTTGGACCTTCTGGCATCCTGCACAGCTCTTGGTCATCTCTTCGATTTCTCTATCGATTCCCAGCCACCACACAAACGCTCTGGCTAAGTTCTTCATTTTTACCCCACCCAGATGACCCTCATGAAGCTCATTGAGCACTCTATCCGTCAACTTAGGTGGAATTACTACTCTGGATCCACACATCAAGGTTCCTCTGTGCACTGACAGCTGTTCTCTTCTCGGCGAGAATGCTGGCAGCAGTGGTTTGACATGTGCTGGCCATCCCTTCACCGTTAAATCATAGACCCGTGATAGTGTCGGGTCATTCCGTGTTTCCTTTTTGTTGTCGCTGGTCTTCTTCCCAGACCTGCAAACTCGTGCAATGTGTCCCATCTTCCCGCATTGCCTGCATACTTTGTCTTTGGACCAGCAGTCCTGGTCATGGTTAGTTCTGCCGCAGCGATAACATTTTGCAAATCCCCGTGTCATTTCGTGGGTGCCGTATTCCTGTGGTTTTTGTTGAATTTCTGCAGCTCCCCTGGCTGCTGCTTCATACGATACTGCCACGCTGAAAGCCTTATCTAGCGTCAGCTCTTGCTCTGAGAGTAACTTCTTCTGTGTTCCTTCACTCAGGAGTCCACAGACAAATTTGTCCCGTAGGGTATCTGCCAGTCCTGCTCCGAACTGGCAGTGCTTTGATAGCTTGCGTAGTTCTGTAAGATACTCAGCATTGCCCTCATCTTTGTGCTGAGTTCTCCTGTGGAATTTAAATCTTTCTGCTATCAACAGCGGTGCAGGGTTTAAGTGTTCCTGTAGGACAGCAACAATTTCGTTAAAACTCTTCGCCTTCGGTTTGGCTGGAGTAATCAGGTCCCGCAATAGGCCGTACGTTCTAGCGCCCATTAAGTTTAGCAATATCGATGCCTTTTTCCCCTCCGCTATTTTGTTTGCCTCGAAATATACCTCGACTCTTTCCACATACGTGGTCCAGTCCTCTATTGTATTGTCAAAAGCAGTGATACAGCCAGTCTTCGGCATCTTGCAAATCTAAAATGGCGCCTCCCGCGCTTTGCCTTCTTCCCCGATTTAACAAAATGGCGCCTCCCGCGCTTTGCCTTCTTCCCCGCTGTTGTTAGCGCTGCTTTCCACGGTTTCTTGCGCGTTTAATATTGATTTTTTTTCTTTTATTATTTTCCCATCGTGGAGTGGACCCTCTGGGACACTTCCCTCCCTCTTCTTAGATCCGAACGCTGCCCGGCTTCGAAGCACCGGCCGCGCCCTGTGTGCTCCATCCTCTCTCTCTCTCTTTGCTTCCCGACTCGCTGCCCAGCCCCGTTGAAAAGCCACCCGATCGAGCTCTAGCCCGCCGCAGCCCAGGAAGGATCAGTGCACTACCTGCCACCAGCCCGATTAGCTGGGAAACCACAGGCCGAGGAACCAAGCCTGGCTCTGGACAGTCTCTTCTGCAAGTTTTCAATCCGACGATTTGGAGGGCGGTTGCCCACAGTCGACACCCGTTTCTCGAGTGTCTTTGGATTTTATTTATTTATTTATTTTTTCTTTCTTCTGGCTTCGACCTTCAATAATGTCGTCTGAGGTGCTGCCGAGTTGCAGGTAAGTTCGTTTCTTACTCGTCGCCAGTGTTACGTCCGTGAATAATTGAGACACGGACAGCAGGAGTGAACAAAATAAGTCTTTACTGGTGGAAGTCAATAGTGAAACTAAAAACACAGAGGCTCACTAGCGCCTTTTATACAGGGGTGGTCACTGCCGGTACTGCAGTCTGAGACCAGTTATTCTCTTAAAGGTACATACACAACACAGTGAGAATGTAAGGTGATTGAGATTCATTGCTCTGTACTCTAAAAGTGAGTTTGTAAGGTGAGTGTGATTCATTGAACAGTACACTGCCAGTGAGTGTTTAAGGTGAGTGTGATTCATTGATCTGTACACTGTCAGTGAGTGTGTAAGGTGACTGTGAATCATTGATAAGTACACTGCCAGTGAACGTGTAAGGGGAGTGTGATTTGTTGTTCGGTACACTGCCGGTGAGTGTGTAAGGTGAGTGTGATTCATTGATCTGTACAATACCGGGGTGACTATGTAAGGTGAGAGTGATTCGTTGATCTGCATATTACCAGTGAGTGTCTAAGGTTAGTGTGGTGCATTGATTGTTACACAATCAGTGAGTGTGTAAGGTGAGTGTGATTCATGGTACTGTACACTACCAGTGAGTGCTTAAGGTGAGATTGGTTCTATGATCTGTACACTGCCAGAGATTGTGTAAGGTGAGTGTGATTTGTTGAGCTGTGCATGGACAGTTGGTGTGTAAGGTGAGTGTGATTCAATCATCTCTACACTACCAGTGTGAGTGTGTAAGTTGAGTGACATTAATTGCTCAGTGCCCTACCAGTAAGTGTGTAAGGTGAGTGTGATCAATTCATCTATAAACTACCAGTGTGAGTGTAGAAGGTGAGTGTGATTCACTGCTCTGTACACTAACAGTGAGTGTGTAAGGTGAGTCTGATCCATTCGTCTGTACACTAACAGCATGAGTGTGTAAGGTGAATGTGATTCGTTGCTCTGTGCACTAGTGGTGAGTGTGTAAGGTGAGTGTTAATCATTGATCTGTACACTACCAGTGAGTGTGTAAGGTGTGTGTGATTCATGGTATTGTACAGTACAAGTGAGCATGTAAGGTGAGTGTGAATCATTGATCTGTACACTACCAATGAGTGTGTAAGATGAGTGTCATTAATTGATCTGTAAAATACCAGTGAGCATGTAAGGTGAGTGTAATTCATTGATTTTTGCACAACCAGAGTGTGTGTAACGTGAGTATGATTCATTGATCTGTACAATACGTGTAATATCTATACAATACAGTGAGCATGTAAGGTGAGTGAGATTCATTGCTCTGTACACTAAAAATGAGTTTGTATGGTGAGTGCGATTCATTGATCTGTACACTGCCAGTGAGTGTTTAAGGTGAGTCTGATTCATTGATCTGTAGACTGTCAATGAGTGTGTAAGGTGACTGTGAATCATTTATAATTACACTGCCAGTGAATGTGTAAGGGGAGTGTGATTTGTTGGTCGGTAAACTGCCGGTGAGTGTGTAAGTTAAGTGTGATTCGTTGCTCTGTACACAACCAGTGAGTGTGTATGGTGAGTGTGATTCAATGATCTGTACGCTACCAGTGAGTGTGTAAGGTGAGTGCGAATCACTGATCAGTACACAACCAGTGAGTGTGTAAAGTGAGTTTGATTCATGGTACTGTACACTAACAGTGAGAGTGTAATGTGAGTGTGATCCATTGATCTGTACACAACCGGTGAGTGTGTAAGGTGAGTGTGATTCATTGACCTGTACTCTACCGGTGAGTGTGCAGGATGAGTGCGATTCATTGTTCTGTACACTACTAGTGTCAGTGGGTAAGGTGACTGTGTATCATTGCTCTGTGCATTAGCAATGAGTGTGTAAGGCGAGTGTGATTCATTGATCTGTACACTACCAGTGAGTGTGTAAGGTGAGTGTGAATCATTGAACTGTACACTATCAGGTAGTATGTACGGAGTGTGATTCATTGACCTGTACACTACCGGTGAGTGTGTAGGATGAGTGTGATTCATTGACCTGTACACTACTAGTGTGAATGGGTAAGTTGACTGTGAATCATTGCTCTGTACATTAGCAATGAGTGTGTAAGGCGAGTGTGATTCATTAATCAGTACACCACCAGTGAATGTGTAAGGTGAGTGTGAATCATTGATCTATACACTATCTGTGAGTGTGTAAGGTGTGTGTGATTCATTTCTCTGTACAATACCAGTGAGCATGTAAGGTAAGTGTGATTCATTGACCTGTACACTACCAGTGAGTGTTTAAGGTGAGTGTGATTAATCGATCAGTACACTGCCAGTGAGTGTGTAAGGTGAGTGTAATTCATTGATCTGTATACTGCCAGCGAGTGTGTAGGGTGAATGCAATCCATTCATCAGTACACTACCAGTGTGAGTGTGTAAGGTGAGTGTGATTCATTGACCTGTACACTACCAGTGAGGGTGTCAGATGATTGTGAATTATTGATCAGTACACTGCCAGTGCATGTGTAAGGTGAGTGTGATTCGTTGGTCTGTACACTGCCAGTGAGTGTGTAAGATGAGCATGATCCATTCATCTGTATACTACCAGTGTGAGTGGGTAAGTTGAGTATGACTCATTATGCTGTACACTACCAGGGATTGTGTATGGTGAATGTGATTCACTGACCTGTAAACTACCAGTGAGAGTGTAAGGTGAGTGTGAATCATTGATCTGTAAACTACCAGTGAGTGTATAACGTGAGTGTGATTCATGGTACTGTACACTACCAGTGAGAGTGTAAGGTGAGTGTAATTCCTTGATCTGTACACTATCAGCGAGTGTTTAAGATGAGTGTGATTCATTGGTCTGTACACTACCAGTGAGTGTGTATGGTGAGTGTGATTCATTGATCTATACACTGCCAGTGAATGTGTAAGACGAGTGTGAGTCATTGGTCGGTACACTGCTGGTGAGTGTGTAAGGTGAATCTGATTCATTGAACTGTACACTACCAGTGAGTGTGTATGGTGAGTGTGTTTCATCGATCTGTACACTGCCAGTGAGTGTGTAAGGTGAGTGTGATTCATTGATCTGTACACTGCCAGTGATGGTGTAAGGTCAGTGTGATCCATTGATCTGTAGACTACCAGCATGAGTGTGCATGGTGAGTGTGATATATTACTCTGTACACTACCAGTGTGTTTGTAGGGTGAGTGTGAATCATTGATATGTAAACTGCTTGTATGTGTGCAATGCAGTCCAAAGATGTGCAGGTTAGGTTGATTGGCTATGATAAATTGACCCTTAGTGTTAGGGGGATTAAATACGTGGGGTTACGGGGATAGGGTGGGATATGTGTTGTAGGGGTTACGGGGATCGGGTGGGATATGTGTCGGTGCAGGCTCGATGGGCCGAAATGGCCTCTATCTGCACTGTGGGGTTTCTGTGATTCTGTGAATGCGAGTGTGATTCATTGATCTGAACACTGCCAGTGAGTGTATAAGGTGAGTGTGATTCATTGATCTGTACACTGCCAGTAAATGTGTAAGGTGAGTGTAATTAAATGATCTGTACACTAAAAATGAGCATGCAAGGTGGGTCTGAGTCATTCTCTCTACACTGCCCATGAGTGTGTAAGGTGAGTGTGATTCGTTGGTTTGTATACAACCAGTGAATGTGTAAGGTGAGTGTGATTTGTTGAACTGTACATTACTGGTGAGTGTGTAAGGTGAGTATGATTCATTGATCAGTACACTACTAGTGGGAGTGGATAAGATGAGTGTGATGCATTGCTCTGTACATTACCAGTGAGCATGTAACACGAGTGTGATTATTTGACCTGTACACTACCAGAGAGTGCGTAAAGTGAGTGTGAATCATTGATCTGTAAACTACCGGTGAGTGTGAAAGGTGAGTTTGATTCATTGATCTGTACATTATCAGTGAGTTTGTAAGGTGAGTGTGATCCATACATTTGTACACTACCAGCATGAGTGTGTAAGTTGAATGTGATTCAATACTCTACTCTATGAGTGAGAGTGTAAGGTGAGTGTGAATCATTGATCAGTACACTTCCAATGAATGTGTAAGGCGATTGTGATTCAATGATCTGCAGTGTGGTGCATTGATTTTTACAAAACCAGTGAGTGTGAAGGGTGAGTATGAATCATGGTACTGTACACTACCAGTGAGTGCTTAAGGTGAGAGTGGTTCTATGATCTGTACACTGCCTCAGAGGGTGTAAGGTGAGTGTGATTCATTGATCTGTGCACGTACAGTGGGTGTGTATGGTGAGTGTGATCCATTCATCTCTACACTACCAGTGTGAGTGTGTAAGGTGAGTGAAATTAATTGTTCAGTACACTACCAGTAAGTGTGTAAGGAGAGTGTGATCCATTCATCTGTACACTACCAGTGTAAGTGTTTAAAGTGAGTGTGATTCACTGCTCTGAACACTACCAGTGAGTGTGTAAGGTAAGTGTGATCCATTCATCTGTACACTACCAGCATGAGTGTGTAAGGTGAATGTGATTTGTTGCTCTGTACACTAGCGGTGAGTGTGTAAGGTGAGTGTGAATCATTGATCTGGACACTACCAGTGAGTGTGTAAGGTGAGTGTGATTCATGATACTGTACAGTACAAGTTAGCATGTAAGGTGATTGTGAATCATTGATCTGTACACTACCAATGAGTGTGTAAGATGAGTGTCATTCATTGATCTGTAAAATACCAGTGAGCATGTAAGGTGAGTGTGATTCATTGTCCTGTACACTACCGGTGAGTGTGCAGGATGAGTGCGATTCCCTGTTCTGCACACTACTAGCGTCAGTGGGTAAGGTGACTGTGAATCATTGCTCTGTACATTACCAGAGAGTGTGTAAGGTGAGTGTGAATCATTGATCTGTACACTATCTGTGAGTATGTAAGGTGAGTGTGATTCATTGACCTGTACACTACCGGTGAGTGTGCAGGGTGAGTGTGATTCATTGAACTGTACACTACTAGTGTGAATGGGTAAGTTGACTGTGAATCATTGCTCTGTACATTAGCAATGAGTGTGTAAGGCGAGTGTGATTCATTAATCTGTACACTACCAGTGAATGTGTAAGGTGAGTGTGAATCATTGATCTATACACTATCTGTGAGTGTGTAAGGTGACTGTGATTAATTTCTCTGTACAATACCAGTGAGCATGTAAGGTGAGTGTGGTTCATTAATCTGTACACAACCAGTGAGTGTGTAAAGTGAGTGTGATTCATCGATCAGTACACTGCCAGTGAGTGTGTAAGGTGAGTGTAATTCATTGGTCTGTACACTGCCAGTGAGTGTGTAGAGTGAATGTGATCCATTCATTGGTACACTACCAATGAGTGTGTAAGGTGAGTGTAATTCATTCATCTGTAAAATACCAGTCAGCATGTAAGGTGAGTTTTGATTCATTGATTTTAACACAACCAAATTGTGTGTAAGGTGAGTTTGACTCATTGATCTGTACACTACCAGGAAGTGTGTAAGGTGAGTGTTAATCATTGATTTGTACAATACCAATGAGTGTTTAAGGTGAGTGTGATTCATTGCTCTGTAAAATACCAGTGAGTATTTAATGTGAGTGTGATTCAATGATTTTTATAAAACCAGAGTGTGTGTAAGGTAAGTGTGATTCATTGATCTGTACAATACCAGTGAGCATGTAAGGTGAGTGAAATTCATTGATCTGTACATTAGTGGTGAGTGTGTAAGGTGACTGTGATTCATTGCTCTGTACACTACCAGCGTGACTGTGTAAGGGGAGTGTGATGCATTGATCTGTACATTACCAGGGAGAATGTAAGTTGCGTGTGATTCATTGACCTGCACATTAGCAGTAATTGTCTAAGGTTAGTGTGGTGCATTGATTTTTACACAACCAGTGAGTGTGTTAGGGGAGTGTGATTCATGGTACAGTACACTACCAGTGAGTGCTTAAGGTGAGTGTGATCCATTCATCTCTATACTACCAGCGTGAGTGTGTAAGGTGAGTGTGATTTGTTGCTCTGTACAATACCAGTGAGTGTGTAAGGTGAGTGTGAATCATTGATCAGTACACTACCAGTGAGTGCTTAAAGTGAGTGTGGCTCTATGATCTGTACACTGCCAGTGAGTGTTTAAGGTGAGTGTGAGCCATTCATCTGTATACTACCAGCTTTACTGTGTAAGGTGAGTGTCATTCATTGCTCTGTACACTACCAGTGAGTGTGTAATGTGAGTGTGATCCATTCATCTGTGCACTACCAGCGTGAGTGTGTAAGGTGAATGTGATTCTTTGCTCTGTACACTACCACTGAGTGTGTAAGGTGAGTGTGAATCATTGATCTGTAAACTACCAGTGAGTCTGTAAGGTGAGTGTGATCCATTCATCTGTACACTACCAGCGTGAGTGTGTAAGGTGAATGTGATTCTTTGCTCTGTACACTACCACTGAGTGTGTAAGGTGAGTGTGAATCATTGATCTGTAAACTACCAGTGAGTCTGTAAGGTGAGTGTGATCCATTCATCTGTACACTACCAGCCTGAGTGTTTAAGCTGACTGTGTTTCACTGCCCTATAAACTACCAGTGAGTGTGTATGTTGAGTGTGAATCATTGATTTGTACACTACCAGTGAGTGCTTAAAGTGGGTGTGATCCATTCATCTGTACACTACCAGCGTGAGTGTGTAAGGTCAATGTGATTTGTTGCTAAGTACACTACCAGTGAGTTTGTAAGATGAGTGTGATTCATGGTACTGTAAAGTTCAAGTGAGAGTGTAAGGTGAGTGTGATTCATTGATCTGTACACTACCATTGAGTGTGTAAAGTGAGTGTCATTCATTGATCTGTAAAATACCAGCAAGCAAGTAAGGTGAGTGTGATTCATTGGTTTTTACACAAGCAGAGTGTGTGTAAGGTGAATGTGTTTAATTGATCTGTACACTGTCAGTGAGGGTGAAAGGTGATTGTGAATCATTGATCTGTACCCTACCAGTGAATGTGTAAGGCGAGTGTGACTTTTTGTTCTGTACACTGCCGGTGAGTGTGTAAGGTGAGTGTGATTCATTGATCTGTACACTACCAGTGAGTGTGTATGTTGAGTGTGATTCATTGATCAGTACACTACCAGTGGGTGTATAAGGTGAGTGTGAATCACTGATCTGTACACTACCAATGAGTGTGTAAATTGAGTTTGATTCATGGTACTGTACACTACCATTGAGAGTGTAAGTTGTGTGTGAATCATTGAACTGTACACAACCAGCATGAGTGTGTAAGGTGAGTGTGATTCATTTATCTGCACACTACCAGTGATTGTGTAATGTGAGTGTGATTAATTGACCTGTACACTACCAGTGAGTGTGTAAGGTAAGTGTGATTCATTGATCTGTACACTACTAGTGTGAGTGGGTAAGTTGAGTGTGATTTATTGATCCATACATTACCAGTGAGTGTGTAAAGTGAGTGTGATTCATCGATCAGTACACTGCCAGTGAGTGTGTAAGGTGAGTGTAATTCATTGGTCTGTACACTGCCAGTGAGTGTGTAGAGTGAATGTGATCCATTCATTGGTACATTACCAATGAGTGTGTAAGGTGAGTGTAATTCATTCATCTGTAAAATACCAGTCAGCATGTAAGGTGAGTGTGATTCATTGATTTTAACACAACCAAATTGTGTGTAAGGTGAGTTTGACTCATTGATCTGTACACTACCAGGAAGTGTGTAAGGTGAGTGTTAATCATTGATTTGTACAATACCAATGAGTGTTTAAGGTGAGTGTGATTCATTGCTCTGTAAAATACCAGTGAGTATTTAATGTGAGTGTGATTCAATGATTTTTATAAAACCAGAGTGTGTGTAAGGTAAGTGTGATTCATTGATCTGTACAATACCAGTGAGCATGTAAGGTGAGTGAAATTCATTGATCTGTACATTAGTGGTGAGTGTGTAAGGTGACTGTGATTCATTGCTCTGTACACTACCAGCGTGACTGTGTAAGGGGAGTGTGATGCATTGATCTGTACATTACCAGGGAGAATGTAAGTTGCGTGTGATTCATTGACCTGCACATTAGCAGTAATTGTCTAAGGTTAGTGTGGTGCATTGATTTTTACACAACCAGTGAGTGTGTTAGGGGAGTGTGATTCATGGTACAGTACACTACCAGTGAGTGCTTAAGGTGAGTGTGATCCATTCATCTCTATACTACCAGCGTGAGTGTGTAAGGTGAGTGTGATTTGTTGCTCTGTACAATACCAGTGAGTGTGTAAGGTGAGTGTGAATCATTGATCAGTACACTACCAGTGAGTGCTTAAAGTGAGTGTGGCTCTATGATCTGTACACTGCCAGTGAGTGTTTAAGGTGAGTGTGATCCATTCATCTGTATACTACCAGCTTTACTGTGTAAGGTGAGTGTCATTCATTGCTCTGTACACTACCAGTGAGTGTGTAATGTGAGTGTGATCCATTCATCTGTGCACTACCAGCGTGAGTGTGTAAGGTGAATGTGATTCTTTGCTCTGTACACTACCACTGAGTGTGTAAGGTGAGTGTGAATCATTGATCTGTAAACTACCAGTGAGTCTGTAAGGTGAGTGTGATCCATTCATCTGTACACTACCAGCGTGAGTGTGTAAGGTGAATGTGATTCTTTGCTCTGTACACTACCACTGAGTGTGTAAGGTGAGTGTGAATCATTGATCTGTAAACTACCAGTGAGTCTGTAAGGTGAGTGTGATCCATTCATCTGTACACTACCAGCCTGAGTGTTTAAGCTGACTGTGTTTCACTGCCCTATAAACTACCAGTGAGTGTGTATGTTGAGTGTGAATCATTGATTTGTACACTACCAGTGAGTGCTTAAAGTGGGTGTGATCCATTCATCTGTACACTACCAGCGTGAGTGTGTAAGGTCAATGTGATTTGTTGCTAAGTACACTACCAGTGAGTTTGTAAGATGAGTGTGATTCATGGTACTGTAAAGTTCAAGTGAGAGTGTAAGGTGAGTGTGATTCATTGATCTGTACACTACCATTGAGTGTGTAAAGTGAGTGTCATTCATTGATCTGTAAAATACCAGCAAGCAAGTAAGGTGAGTGTGATTCATTGGTTTTTACACAAGCAGAGTGTGTGTAAGGTGAATGTGTTTAATTGATCTGTACACTGTCAGTGAGGGTGAAAGGTGATTGTGAATCATTGATCTGTACCCTACCAGTGAATGTGTAAGGCGAGTGTGACTTTTTGTTCTGTACACTGCCGGTGAGTGTGTAAGGTGAGTGTGATTCATTGATCTGTACACTACCAGTGAGTGTGTATGTTGAGTGTGATTCATTGATCAGTACACTACCAGTGGGTGTATAAGGTGAGTGTGAATCACTGATCTGTACACTACCAATGAGTGTGTAAATTGAGTTTGATTCATGGTACTGTACACTACCATTGAGAGTGTAAGTTGTGTGTGAATCATTGAACTGTACACAACCAGCATGAGTGTGTAAGGTGAGTGTGATTCATTTATCTGCACACTACCAGTGATTGTGTAATGTGAGTGTGATTAATTGACCTGTACACTACCAGTGAGTGTGTAAGGTAAGTGTGATTCATTGATCTGTACACTACTAGTGTGAGTGGGTAAGTTGAGTGTGATTTATTGATCCATACATTACCAGTGAGTGTGTAAGGCGAATGTGATTTGTTGATCTGTAAACCACCAGTGAGTCAGTAAGCTGACTGTGAATCATTGATCTGTACACTGCCAGTGAGTGTTTAAGGTGAGTGTGATTCATTGAGCTGTACATTATCAGTGAGTGTGTAAAGTGAGTGTGATTCGTTGATCTGTAAACTACCAGTGAGTCGGTAAGCTGACTGTGAATCATTGATCTGTACACTGCCAGTGAGTCTGTAATGTGAGTGTGACTCATTGATCTCTGCAATACCAGTGATGGTGTAAGGTCTATGTGATCCATTGATCTGTAGACTACCAGCATGAGTGTGTATGGTGAGTGTGATTCATTGCTCTGTACACGACCAGATGGTGTGTAAGATGATTGTGATACATTGACCTATGCACTACCAGTGAGTGTGTAAGGCATGCCTGAATCATTGATATGTACACTGTCCATGAGTTTGCAAGGCGAGTGTGATTCATTGTTCTGTACACTGTCTGTGATTGTGTAACACGAGTGACAATAATTCATTTGTACACTGCCCGTAAGTGTGTAAGGCGTGTGTGATTTGTTGATCTGTACACTGCAAGGGAGTGTTTAAGGTAGGGCTGAGTCAATGAGTGTGTAAGGCACGTGTGATCTGTACACTGTCAGTGACTGTGTAAGGTGAGTGTGATTCATTGATCTGTACTCTGCCAGTGAGTGTTTAGGGGGAATGTGCTCCATTCATCTGTACACTATCAGCGTGAGTGTGTAAGGTGAGTGTGATACATTACTCTGTACTCTACCAGTGAGCCTGTAAGGTGAGTGTGAATCATTGGTCTGTACACTGCCGGTGAATGTGTAAGGTGAGTGTGATTTGTTGATCTGTACTCTGCCAGTGAGTGTGTAAGGTGGGTGCGATTCATTGATCTCTACATTGCTAGTGAGAGTGTAAGGGCAGTGTGATTCATTGATCTTTACACTACTTGTGTGTGAGCAAGGTGAGTGTGATTCATTGTACTGTACACTACCAATGAGTGTGATTCAATGATCTGTACAATACCAGTGAGTGTGTCAGGTGAGTGTGGTTCATTGATCTGAACACTACCAATGAGTGTGCAAGGTGAGTGTGATTCATTGATCTGTACAATACCAGTGAGCATGGACTGTGAGTGTGATTAATTGATTTTACACAACCAGTGAGTGTATAAGGTGAGTGTGATTCATTGTTCGGTACACTACCAATGATTTTGTTATGTGGGCGTATTTCATTGATCTGTACAATACCAGTGAGTATGTCAGGTGAGTGTGATTAATTGTACTGTACACTACCAGTGAGAGTGTCAGGTGAGTGAGATTCATTGATCTGAACACTACCAATGAGTTTGTAAGGTGAGTGTGATTAATTGATCTGTGCTATACCAGTGAGTATGGACCGTGAGTGTGATTAATTGATTTTACACAACCATGTATGGTGAGTGTGATTCATTGATCTGTACATAACCAATGAGTGTGTAAGGTTAATGAGATACATTGATCTGTAAACTACCAGTGAGTGTGTAAGGTGAGTGTGATTCATTGATCTGTACACTACCATTGAGGATGTAAGATGAGTGTGATTCATTGATCTGTACACTGCCAGTTAGCGTGTAAGGTGAGTGTGATTCATTGATCAGTGCACTACAAGTGAATGTGTAAGGTGAGGGTGGTTAATTGATCTGTACAATACCAGTGAGCGGGTAAGGTGAGTGTCTTTCATGGATCTTTACACAGCCAGTGAGTTAGTAAGGTGAATGTGATTCATTGATCTGTACACTACCATTACATGTGTAATGCGAGTGTGATTTATTGATTTGTACACTACCAGTGAGTGTGTAAGGTCAGTGTGATTACTTGATTAGAACACAGCCATTGAGTGTAGGGTGAATATCCTCCATTCATCTGTACACTAACAGCATGAGTGTGTAAGGTAAGTGTGATTCATTGATCTGTACAATACCAGTGAGCATGGACTGTGAGTGTGATTAATTGATTTTACACAACCAGTGAGTGTATAAGGTGAGTGTGATTCATTGTTCGGTACACTACCAATGATTTTGTTATGTGGGCGTATTTCATTGATCTGTACAATAACAGTGAGTATGTCAGGTGAGTGTGATTAATTGTACTGTACACTACCAGTGAGAGTGTAAGGTGAGTGAGATTCATTGATCTGAACATACTACCGGTGATTGTGTCAGGTGAGTGTGATTCATTGATCTGAACACTACCAATGAGTTTGTAAGGTGAGTGTGATTAATTGATCTGTGCTATACCAGTGAGTATGGACCGTGAGTGTGATTAATTGATTTTACACAACCATGTATGGTGAGTGTGATTCATTGATCTGTACATAACCAATGAGTGTGTAAGGTTAATGAGATACATTGATCTGTAAACTACCAGTGAGTGTGTAAGGTGAGTGTGATTCATTGATCTGTACACTACCATTGAGGATGTAAGATGAGTGTGATTCATTGATCTGTACACTGCCAGTTAGCATGTAAGGTGAGTGTGATTCATTGATCAGTGCACTACAAGTGAATGTGTAAGGTGAGGGTGGTTAATTGATCTGTACAATACCAGTGAGCGGGTAAGGTGAGTGTCTTTCATGGATCTTTACACAGCCAGTGAGTTAGTAAGGTGAATGTGATTCATTGATCTGTACACTACCATTACATGTGTAATGCGAGTGTGATTTATTGATTTGTACACTACCAGTGAGTGTGTAAGGTCAGTGTGATTACTTGATTAGAACACAGCCATTGAGTGTAGGGTGAATATCCTCCATTCATCTGTACACTAACAGCATGAGTGTGTAAGGTAAGTGTGATTCATTACTCTGTACATTACTATAATGTATATACCTTTAAGGGGGGAACTATCTTTTACAGCTCATGTATACTGCAGTACCGGCAGTGACCACACCTGTATATAGTACTGAGTAGTAATCTGTACAGATCAGTTCCAGTGTGAGCCACGTTGAGTAAACACCTGTTGTACCGTTCTCCTGCAGTCTGTGTCTTATTATACACAGACACAACATTGGCGACAAGGCAAGTTCGAACCTACCTGCAACTCTGCATCATATCCCGGGGATTCGTTCCTGGAGATCAGTGGATTGGAGGTCAAGGCCAGAGACTCGGGCGTCGACCACGGGCAACCGCCCAGTCATCCGGCAGAGACTCGAGAATTGCGGGGGAGGCTGTCGAGAGCCAGGCTTGGCTTCCCAGTCGAGGTGGTCCAGCGAAACAGGCTGGCAACAGGTAATGCGCAGGCCCTTCCCGGACAGCGGCGGGCTAGAGCCCGACCGAGTGGCACAGCAAAGGGCCGAGCAGCGTTGATGGGGGAGAGAGAGAGAGGGCAGAGCGCACAGGGCGCAGCCGGTGTTCAGGGGCCAAGCAGCGTCGAAGAGAGGGAGCAAGAGATGCGCAGAAACCCGCGAGGCGCCGCCATTGCCACGAGGACCGCCGAGAGCGGCGTTGGCAGCAGCGCAGGAGAAGCGCGCGAAGCCTACAGGGCGCCGCCATTGCCACGAGAACCGCCGGGAGCGGCGTTGGCAGCAGCGGGGGAGGAAGGAAAGCGCGGGAGACGCCATTTTAAGCCATTAGGAGATGCCATTTTAAACCACACCCAAAATGCCGAAGAGTGGCAGTATCACCGCATTTGACAATGACTTCGAAGATTGGACTACATATGTCGAACGAATAGAGGTATACTGCAAGGCAAATGAGGTGTCAGATGACAAGAAAGCGTCGGTATTGTTAAATTTAATGGGTGCAAAGACGTATGGTTTATTACGAAATCTAGTAACCCCAACGAAACCAATGGAAAAGAGTTTTGAAGACATAGTAACGATACTACAGGAACATTTAAAACCCACACCGCTGCTGATAGCAGAAAGATTCAAGTTTCACAAACGGAACCAGCATAAGGATGAAAGCAATGCTGATTATTTAACAGAACTGCGCAAACTATCGAAACACTGCCAGTTTGGAGCGGGACTGGCAGATACCTTAAGGGACAAGTTTGTGTGTGGGCTTCAAAGTGAAGGAACCCAGAAACGGCTTTTATCTGAAAAGGACCTTATGCTGGAAAAGGCTTTCAGCATTGCGGTATCATATGAAGCAGCAGCACGGGGTGCTGCAGAGATATAACAGAGACCGCAAGAATATGGCACAAACGAAATGTCATATAGAACAGAGAAGTGCTATCGCTGCGGCAGAACAACACACGACCAGAATGATTGCTGGTTCAAAGACAAAGTGTGCAGAAAGTGTGGAAAAGTAGGACACATAGCACGAGTCTGCAGGTCGGGAAAGAAAACCAGCAATAAGAAACCTACCAAAGAAAAGTACAAGAAGGTACATAAGATGACGGAGAATAGTTCAGACGAACAAAAGAGTGATAACGACTCTGAAAGCAGGGAACTGAGTTGTCTGAAACTACATAATGTGATCATAACGGAGGATCACCGAACCATTTGGGTCACTCTCAAGTTAGCAGGAGTCTAGGTAAAGATGGAATTCGACACAGGATCAGCCCTAACAGTCATAAACCGACGGGACTACGAGCGGCTATTCTCACACATACCCTTGAGAGACACAAAAATTATTTTGAAGACGTACACGGGGCAAAAAGTCTACCCCAAAGGAAAAATAAAGGTGACCGTTATATATAACGGTAAGGAAACACCAAAACTAGACCTGTATGTATTGCAAGATGGCAGACCACCATTACTGGGACGTGAATGGATCCGGAAAATACAACTGGATTGGCATTCCATACAGGCACTGACTGTGGCTGACAAAAAGGATGACGACGTCACACCTGGGCGACTGTCAAAGATCCGAACTGACGTGAAAGAAGTTTTCCAGCAAGGACTCGGAACACTAAAAGGCATGACAGCGATGATTAAAATTGAAGAAAACGCAAGCCCAAAATTTTTTAAGGCCAGACCGGTACCTTATGCGATCTGCCCAGCCGTCGAAGCAGAGCTGGAGAGTCTGGAACGTTCAGGTGTACTGTCCAAGGTAGACTGGAGTGAGTGGGCTACACCCATCGTCCCTGTGATGAAAAAGTCGTTGAGCAGCACGCCTGGGGAACCAAGGAAGGTTCGCATCTGTGGGGACTTTAAGGTAACAGTGAACCCGGTCCTTCCCACCGTACAATATCCACTTCAGCGGATTGAAGATATTTTCGCCTCGCTATCTGGAGGGAAACGCTTCACTAAGATTGATCTGGCCCAGGCGTATCTGCAAATGGAGGTAGAAGAAGCATCAAAAAAATACCTCACAATCAACACCCATAAAGGTCTCTACCAATACAACCGGCTGGTATTCGGGGTAGCATCAGCTCCGGATATTTGGCAGAGGGCAATGGAACAAGTCCTGCAAGGGATCCCAGGGACCCAGTGTTATTTGGACGACATCCTGGTCACGGGCGAAAATGACAGTGATCACCTTGCCAACCTGGAGCAGGTGCTCACTAGATTGCAGGAATATGGGCTCCGAGCTAACCGCCCCAAATGCGAGTTTTTTAGAAAACAGATCTCGTATTGTGGCCACGTTATCGATAAAGAGGGGTTACATAAGTCCCCAGAGAAGATTGAGGCAGTAGTCAAGGCTCCAGCACCGGAAAATGTGTCACAACTGAGGTCGTTCCTCGGGCTGGTAAACTACTACCATAAGTTCTTGCCAAATTTGTCTACAATACTACACCCACTGAACACCCTACTGCAAACTGGGGTGCCATGGAAGTGGAGTGACGAATGTAGATGAGCTTTCCAGAAGAGCAAAACACTAATCACATCGAAAGAGGTATTGGCCCATTACAACCTGGCATTACCAATTCGGTTGGCATGTGATCCGTCACCCTACGGCATTGGAGCGGTGCTGTCGCACAAACTCTCGGATGGCTCAGAGAGGCCAATAGCCTTTGCGTCACGATCACTAACCTCAGCCGAGCGTAACTACGCCCAGATTGACAGGGAGGTCCTCAGCCTAGTGTGGGGAGTGAAAAAGTTCAATCACTATCTGCACGGGCAGAAATTCACCTTGCTGACTGATCACCAGCCTCTTGTCTCCATTTTTAATCCGAAGAAGGGCGTTCCGGTGATGACTGCACAACGACTACAAAGATGGTCACTTTTTCTAGGGGCGCACCACTATGAGATTGAATATAATCTCATAGTGGTGCGCCCCGAGACCGGAGAGGCACCGGAGCTGCAAGGGATCACCAGAGGCGGCGGAGGATAAAAGGAGCAGCCCGAGGCAGCGAGGCCCAGAGCCCCGAGACCGGAGAGGCACCGGAGCTGCAAGGGATCACCAGAGGCGGCGGAGGATAAAAGGAGCAGCCCGAGGCAGCGAGGCCCAGAGCCCCGAGACCGGAGAGGCACCGGAGCTGCAAGGGATCACCAGAGGCGGCGGAGGATAAAAGGGAGCAACCCGAAGCAGCGAGGCCCAGAGCCCCGAGACCGGCGCGGCACCGGAGCTGCAAGGGATCACCAGAGGTGGCGGAGGATAAAAGGAGCAGCCCGAGGCAGCGAGGCCCAGAGCCCCGAGACCGGAGAGGCACCGGAGCTGCAAGGGATCACCAGAGGCGGCGGAGGATAAAAGGGAGCAACCCGAGGCAGCGAGGCCCAGAGCCCCGAGACCGGAGAGGCACCGGAGCTGCAAGGGATCACCAGAGGCGGCGGAGGATAAAAGTGAGCAACCCGAGGCAGCGAGGCCCAGAGCCCCGAGACCGGAGAGGCACCGGAGCTGCAAGGGATCACCAGAGGCGGCGGAGGATAAAAGGAGCAGCCCGAGGCAGCGAGGCCCAGAGCCCCGAGACCGGAGAGGCACCGGAGCTGCAAGGGATCACCAGAGGCGGTGGAGGATAAAAGGGAGCAACCCGAAGCAGCGAGGCCCAGAGCCCCGAGACCGGAGCGGCACCGGAGCTGCAAGGGATCACCAGAGGCGGCGGAGGATAAAAGGGAGCAACCCGAGGCAGCGAGGCATACCAATCCAGGTTCCGGTAGAGAGGTAAAAAGTAATCCAAGTGTGACGTCAGCAGGAAGCAGGTAAGTGATTGGTTGGTGAGTATTTCTCTCTTTTCAATACAAGCTTGAATTCTGTGGTGTTAAATTTCTAGGGTCTCTGTGGTGTAGTGGGGACAATTGGTAAATAAAGCGCCCTAGAGTATACCTGTAACTGGGGTATTGAATAAATTTTTTAATTAATTAAAGGAGTAAGTCATGGCAGGAGAGCTCAGCCCCGTGTTCTGCTCCTCTTGCTCCATGTGGAAAGTCAGGGACGCTGCCAGTGTCCCTGACGACCATGTGTGCGGGAAATGCATCCAGCTGCAGCTACTTGTAGACCGCATTGCGGCGCTCGAGCTGCGGGTGGATGAGTTTTGGAGCATGCGCGATGCTGAGAGGGTCGTGGATAGCACGTTTAGCGAGTTGTTCACGCCGCAGAGTAGGGCTGCACAGGCAGAAAGAAATTGGGTGACCATCAGGCGGAGCAACAGAGGCAGGCAGGAAGTGCAGGGAACCCCTGCGGACATCCCCCTTTCAAACAGGTATACCAAGTTGGATACTGTTGAGGGGGATGACTCAGCAGGGGAAGGCAGCAGCGGCCAGCTTCCTGGCACCAGGGGTGCTTCTGCTGCTCAGAAAGGGAGGAAAAAGAGTGGGAGAGCAATAGTGGTAGGGGATTCTATCGTAAGGGGAACAGATAGGCGTTTCTGTGGCCGCAAACGTGACTCCAGGATGGTTTGTTGCCTCCCTGGGGCCAGGGTCATGGATGTCACTGAGCAGCTACAGGGCATTCTTAAGGGGGAGGGTGAGCAGGCAGAGGTTGTGGTCCACATTGGGACCAACGACATAGGTAGGAAGGGGGATGAGGTCCTGCATCAAGAATTTAGGGAGCTAGGTAACAGATTAAAGAGCAGGACCTCAAAGGTTGTAATCTCTGGATTACTCCCAGTGCCACGTGCTAGTGAGTATAGGAATAGGAGGATAGAACAGATGAATGCGTGGCTAAAGAGTTGGTGTAGGAGGGAGGGTTTTACTTTCCTGGATCACTGGGCCTGCTTCTGGGAAAGGTGGGACTTGTACAAGTCGGACGGGTTGCACCTGAACCAGAGCGGGACAAATATCCTTGCGGGGAGGTTTGCTAGCACTGTTGGGGGGGGTTTAAACTAACTTGGCAGGGGGATGGGATACAGAGGGGAGCTGAAATAGGGGGTGATGTGCTGCCAATTATAGAGAAAAAAACAAGTCAGCTTGGTAGACAGGGCAAATATATAAGGGCAAGGCTGGATGGCATCTATTTTAATGCAAGGAGTCTTGCAAATAAGGTAGATGAACTGAAGGTGTTGATAAACACATGGGAGTATGATATTGTTGCTATCACGGAGACATGGTTGAGGGAGGGGCAAGACTGGCAGCTCAATATTCCTGGGTACAGAATCTTCAGGCGAGACAGAAGGGGAGGTATAAGGGGAGGGGGTGTCGCAATATTAATTAAGGAGTCAATTACTGCAGTAAGGAGGGATGATATATTAGCAGGTTCCTCTAATGAGGCCATATGGGTGGAGCTTAAAAACAAAAAGGGGGCAAGCACTTTGCTGGGAGTGTACTATAGGCCTCCAAACAGTCAGGGGGAGATAGAGGAACAGAGATGTAGGCAAATCTCAGAGAAATGTGCAAATAATAGGGTAATAATAATGGGGGATTTCAACTTCCCCAATATTAACTGGGATAGTCAGAGTGTGAAAGGCTCAGAGGGTGTAGCATTCTTAAAGTGCATCCAGGAGAGCTTTTTGAGCCAGCATGTAGAAAGTCCTACAAGAGAGGGGGCGGTACTAGACCTAATTCTAGGGAATGTGGCCGGCCAAGTGGAAAAAGTGCTAGTAGGTGAGCACTTTGGTGACAGTGACCATAATATGGTGAGATTTAAGGTGGTCATGGAAAAGGACAGGGATGGGCCGGAAATAAAGGTTCTAAATTGGGGGAAGGCCGATTTTAATAGGATAAGGCAGGATCTGGCCAAAATGGACTGGGATCAGCTACTTGTAGGAAAATCCGCATCGGAGCAATGGGAGGCTTTCAGAAGGGAGATTGAGATCATACAATGGCAACATGTTCCCGTAAAGGTCAAGGGTGGTTCCAAAAACCACAGGGAACCTTGGATGTCAGGGGATATATGAGAATGGATTAGGAAAAAAAGGAGGGCTTTTGGCAGATACAAAAGGCTAAAGACGGAGGAAGCCCTAGAGGAGTACAAAAAGTGCAGGGGGATACTTAAAAAAGAAATTAGGAGATCAAGGAGGGGCCATGAAATAACACTGGTGAGCAAATAAAGGAAAATCCTAAGATGTTTTATAAGTATATTAAGGGTAAGAGGATAACTAGGGAAAAAATAGGGCCCATTAGGGACAAAAGTGACAATCTGTGTGTGGAGCCGGAAGATGTAGGAGGGGTTCTAAATGAATTTTTTGCATCTGTTTTCACTATGGAGAAGGACGATGTAGACATAGAAATAGGGCGGGGGGACTGTGATATGCTCGAACATATTAACATCGAGAGGGAGGAGGTATTGGCGGTTTTAGCAGGCCTAAAAATGGATAAATCCCCAGGCCCGGACGACATGTATCCCAGGCTGCTGTGTGAGGCAAAGGAAGAGATTGCGGGGGCTCTAACACATATATTCAGGACCTCTCTGGCCACAGGGGATGTGCCAGAGGACTGGAGAACCGCTAATGTAGTACCATTATTCAAGAAGGGAAGTAGGGAAAAACCGGGGAACTACAGGCCAGTGAGCCTAACATCAGTGGTAGGAAAATTATTGGAAAAAATTCTGAGGGACAAAATTAGTCTCCACTTGGAGAGGCAAGGATTAATCAGGGATAGTCAACATGGCTTTGTCAAGGGAAGATCATGTCTGACTAATTTGATTGAATTTTTTGAGGGGGTGACTAGGTGTGTGGATGAGGGTAACGCAGTGGATGTGGTATACATGGATTTCAGTAAGGCCTTCGATAAAGTCCCGCACAGGAGACTGGTCAAGAAGGTAAGAGCCCATGGAATCCAGGGTGCCTTGGCACATTGGATACAAAACTGGCTTAGTGGCAGAAGGCAGAGGGTGATGGTCGAAGGTTGTTTTTGTGACTGGAAGCCTGTGGCCAGTGGGGTACCACAGGGATCGGTGCTGGGTCCCTTGCTGTTTGTGGTCTACATTAATGACTTGGATATGAATGTAAAAGGTATGATCAGTAAGTTCGCGGATGATACAAAAATTGGTAGGGTGGTAAATAGCGAGGAGGGTAGCCTCAGTCTGCAGGACGATATAGATGGGTTGGTCAGATGGGCGGAACAGTGGCAAATGGAATTTAACCCGGAAAAGTGCGAGGTGATGCACTTTGGGGGGACTAACAAGGCAAGGGAATACACTATGAATGGTAAGACCCTAGGCAAGACGGAGGGTCAGAGGGATCTGGGTGTGCAAGTACACAGATCCCTGAAGGCGGCGGAACAGGTGGATAAGGTGGTAAAAAAGGCATATGGGATACTTGCCTTCATTAGCCGAGGCATAGAATATAAAAGCAAGGAGGTTATGATGGAGCTGTATAAAACACTGGTTAGGCCACAGCTGGAATACTGTGTGCAGTTCTGGTCGCCACACTACAGGCAGGATGTGAACGCTTTGGAGAGGGTGCAGAGGAGATTCACCAGGATGTTACCAGGGCTGAAGCGCTTCAGCTATGAAGAGAGACTGGGCAGATTGGGTTTGTTTTCCTTGGAGCAGAGGAGGCTGAGGGGGGACATGATTGAGGTGTACAAAATTATGAGGGGCATAGATAGGATGGATACTGAGGAGCTTTTTCCCGTAGAAGGGTCAATAACTAGGGGGCACAGATTCAAGGTAAAGGGCCGGAGGTTCAGAGGGGATTTGAGAAAGAACTTTTTCACCCAGAGGGTGGTTGGAGTCTGGAACTCACTGCCTGAAAGGGTTGTGGAGGCAGGAACCCTCACAACATTTAAGAAGCATTTGGATGAGCACTTGAAATGCCATAGCATACAAGGCTACGGACCAAATGCTGGAATATGGGATTAGATTAGACAGGGCTTGATGGCCAGCGTGGAAACGATGGGCCGAAGGGCCTCTGTTGAGTCTGTATGTCCCAGTTAGGTTTAGGATCAATCACTGGACACAGACAACAAGAATAACTTTTAACAGGTCTTTACTATTCGAAGGTCAGGGCTGAACTGCCCAGCAAATCCTTGCACAACACTTATATACCGGTGTGGTCACCTCCGGTATTACAGTATTACAGTATACAGCAGCCAAGAGAAAGTAGTACATCTCTTAAGGTAGTTCTCTTAAGGTGGAACAGGTTACATACACCACAATCCTCCCTTTTTAGCTTAACAGTTATATCCCTATTTAACATAACATAATAATATATATATATATACAACTTCATGCAAAACAGTTCAAAGATTCAGTCTCTGAGGAGGCCTCCTGATTCGAGTTGGATAACGCCTTTCAGGGGTCTTTGATTCTCGTTGCTGGGGTGACTCATCTAGTTGGTCTCTTATGGATTGGACATCATCATCAGGTACATTCACTTCTGAGGTGGATGCTTCAGGTTCACTAACTTCTTTCACGGTTGTCTCTGCCGTAACCATGGGTTCGACCCTTGTTCTCGATTCTACCAGTTGGTCAGCATGACGCCGTATTACATTTTCACCAATATCTACCATGTACATCAGGGGTCCTTGTCTGGCCCGAATTGTTCCAGATTGCCATTTCTCGTTTTTATAGTCCCGGGCTAACACTGGTTGTCCTATTTTGAAACTCCGAGTGGTCTTGTTATTTATATGCTGGAACTGTTTGTTTTCAACTTCCCTCCGCACATTTGGTTTTAACAAGTCCAACCTGGACCGCAACCTCCTGTTGTAGAACATCATGGCAGGACTTTGGTTTGTCACTGCATGAGTGGCGTTTCGATATGCCAGTAGGAATTTGTCCACCTTGTGTTGTAGTGGAATCTGATCTTCGCTCATGGCCTTTATTGCTTTTTTAAACGTTTGTACAAATCTCTCGGCCAACCCGTTTGTAGCCGGATGATATGGGGCAGAGGTATAATGTTTCACCCCATTCTTCTTCATGAATCCCTGGAATTCTTCTGACACGAACTGCGGTCCGTTGTCTGAACATGTTTGTTCTGGCAATCCATTTCTCGCAAATATCGTTCTTAACACCGCGATCATCTTTTCCGAGGTAGTGGTAGTCATCTTAATCACTTCTGGCCATTTAGAATGTGCGTCCACCGCAATTAAAAACATGGAGTCCATGAAAGGACCAGCAAAGTCAACATGTACACGTTGCCATGGGGTTGAAGGCCATTCCCATGGATGCAGCGGTGCAATCGGAGGTGCATTTTGCACTTTTTGGCACCCTGAGCAGCTTTTCGTCAGCTCCTCTATCTGTTGGTCGATACCCGGCCACCACACATAAGCCCTAGCAAGGCTTTTCACCTTGACTCCCCCCAGATGACCTTCATGCAGTTCCTTTAGAACTCTCTCTCTTAACTTAGGAGGAATAATCACCCTTGTTCCATACATCAATGTTCCTTGACAGACGGACAGCTGTTCTCGTCTTGCTGAGAATGCCGGTAACAGTGGATCACCATGTGCTGGCCATCCCTTCACTGTCACTTCGTAGACCCTGGACAGTGTCGGGTCGTTCCTGGTTTCTCTTTCAATACTTGCATTGGTGACTGGTAAACATTCGATGATGGTCGAGTGAAATAACTTAACAGGGTCAACCGTCGGTGCCTCCTCCTCTGTAGGTAGTGGCAGGCGCGACAGCCCATCAGCATTACCATGCTGCTTTGTACCTTTGAATTCTATCTGATATTGATGTGCCCCTAGGAAAAGGGACCATCTCTGGAGTCTCTGTGCTGTCATCACCGAAACACCCTTCTTAGGGTTAAAAATGGATACCAACGGCTGGTGGTCTGTCAGAAGCGTAAACTTTTGGCCCTGCAGGTAATGATTAAACTTCTTTACTCCCCACACAAGGCTGAGAGCCTCCCTATCTATCTGAGCATAATTGCGCTCAGCGGAGGTCAATGATCTGGATGCGAACGCAACTGGCCTCTCCTGGCCATTTGGCAACTTGTGTGAGAGTACTGCCCCAATACCATATGGAGAAGCATCACAAGCCAAACGAATAGGCAGCGTTGGGTTGAAGTGAGCCAACACTTCCTGAGGTGATCAATGCCTTGCTTTCGCGAAAGGCCCTCTTACAGTCCTCGCTCCACTTCCATGGTACTCCCTTCTGCAAAAGAGCGTTCAGCGGGTGCAGCACCGTGGATAAATTTGGCAGAAACTTATGGTAATAGTTAATCCACCCTAGAAACGACTTCAATTGGGATACATTATCCGGAGCGGGAGCCTTCACAACAGCTTCAATCTTGTCAGGAGACTTATGAAGCCCCTCCTGGTCAATGACATGACCACAGTACGAGATCCGCTTCTGAAAGAATTCACATTTCTGGCGATTAACTCGAAGACCATATTCTTTCAATCTGGTGAGCACCAGTTCCAAGTTTGCAAGGTGTTCCTCGTCATCGTCTCCTGTAATCAGAATATCGTCCAGGTAACATTGTGTACCTGGAATTCCCTGTAATACCTGCTCCATGGCCCTCTGCCAAATTGCTGGAGCCGATGCCACTCCAAAAACCAGTCTATTATACCGGTACAAGCCTCTATGCGTGTTGATCGTGAGATACTGGCGTGACTCTTCCTCAACTTCCATCTGTAAGTACGCCTGCGCCAGGTCTATCTTGGTGAAGTGTTTCCCGCCAGACAATGAGGCGAAGATATCCTCAATCCGTGGAAGCGGATACTGCACCGTGTGAAGCACCGGATTAACAGTGATCTTGAAATCACCACAGATGCGAACCTTCCACGGTTCCCCCGGCTTGTTGCTCAATGAACGCTTCATGTCTGGGACAATGGGCGTGGCCCACTCACTCCAGTCTACCTTAGACAGTACTCCTGAACGTTCTAGCCCTTCCAGCTCAGCTTCCACAGCAGGTCGTATTGCATAAGTGTCAGGGTTGGGGAGCCACGGGGCCATGTAGATACGGGGCCGTGCTCTCCGGGCAAGGTAGGTTCTGGACCCAAGTGCAGAAACCAGGCTAGAGGCAGGTATACAATCTTAAGGAACAGTACTTTATTCATTACTTAACTAGATTCACACATAACTAGATTCATACAAGGAACACAACAGCATACGTAAGAACTCGAGACAGGAACACCACATCATACATAGAACTCGAGAGAAGAACAATATACATAGAACTCGAGACAAGTTACAAAACGGCTAGTCAGGAATAAGAACTCAGGACAGCTTCCATGAGGCAACATACTTGTCCATACTGAGCTGGGATAAGCTTACCACAAGCGCAACCAGCTTGCCGAGACGGGACTCGAGACAAGCTATCACGAGGGGCTGCCGCAGGGGTAACAGGCTTCTCAATAGAGCTCAAGACAAGCGCCAGCATGGCAACACGCCAGTCCAGTCCAGCACCTTATCAAGACTAAGAAAACAAGGACACAAAATTAGTTACATCTTAAATACAGAGCTCGAGAATACATCTTAAATACAAAACTCGAGAATACATCTTAAATACAAAGCTCGAGAGAACTATGGCAACCAACTAGTTAAAGCCAGGAGCCACAGAGCAAGGGCTAGTCCCCCCGGTTACCCGGCTAGGACTGAGCAAGGAATGAAGCAACCACAGAACTTATATACCAAGAAAACCAGGTGCAACCCATGAACAGCTAACAGGCCGTTAAGCATAAACACAGGAGGCTAGGAAACAATTAACAAAGGGCTAGAAAACAAACAAGTGAAGGTGCCATCTAGAGGTTACAGAATGAACTGACTGGCACCCTCACAATAAGGTACCGGTCTGGCTTTGAAAAATTTCGGGTTTGCATGTTCTTCAATCTTGATGTTTGCCATAATTCCTCTCAGTGTTCCCAGTCCTTGTTGGAACACCTCTTTAGCATCGTCCAATATTCTGGACAATCGTTTAGGTTTGACATCTTTTGTACCGGAATCTACCGTTAGTGCTTTTAAGGAATGCCAGTCCATATTTATTTTCCTAATCCACTCCCGTCCCAGTAGTGGTGGACCTCCCTCAGGTAGCACATATAAGTCCATTCCTCGGCTTTCTTTGCCCTTGTGGACCACCTTTACCTCTATCTTCCCGATGGGGTATACTCTTTGCCCCGTGTATGTTTTCAATACAATCTCCGTATCCCGTAGAGGAATATGTGGGAATAACCTTTTGTAATCTTTCTTATTCATGACCGTCAATGCCGATCCAGTGTCCAATTCCATCTTCACTTGGACTCCTGCTATCTGAAGTGTGACCCAAATTGTTTGGAGGTCTGCTTCCTTACCAACATTGTGTACTCTTAGACTACCCAGTTCATTACTGCTGGCGTCTGAATCTGACTTCTGTTCGTTCGAACTGTTCTCTGTCACCTTGTGTACCTTTTTGTACTTTTCCTGCGGTGACTTTTTGTTGCTGGTCTTCTTTCCTGACCGGCATACTTTAGCTATGTGACCAAGCCTGCCACATTTTCTGCATTCCTGATTTTTGAACCAGCACTGGTTCTGATCGTGTGTTGTCTTTCCACAACGATAACATTTTACTGTACTCAAGACCATTTGATTGGTACAGAGTTCCGGTGACCGTAGCTGCATTTCCGCAGTGCCTCTTGCTGCGGCTTCTTGCGATGCTGCAATAGTGACAGCTTTATCAAGCGTCAAATCATTCTCTTCAAGCAGTCGCTTTTGTGTTCCTTCTTTTAACAATCCACACACAAATTTATCTCTCAGCGCATCTGCTAGCCCTGTCCCAAACTGACAGTACTTCGACAGCTTACGTAGTTCAATTAAAAATTCAGCATTGTTTTCGTCTTTCAACTGCGTTCTTCTGTAAAATTTAAATCGTTCCGCTATCATCAGCGGCATGGGGTTTAAATGATTTTTCAGGACAGTAACAATATTCGCGAAGGTCTGATCCGCCGGTTTAATTGGTGATAGAAGGTGCTTCAATAGCCCGTATGTCTTCGCCCCCATTGAGCTTAATAAGGTATATAATGCTTTCTCATCATCTGGTACCTTATTTGCTTTACAATAAACTTCCATGCGTTCTACATACGTGGTCCAATCTTCGACATCACTATCAAAGGTATTAATGCTCCCATGTTTAGGCATCCTTGCAAGTTTTTTTTTTTTAAATGGCGGCTTCCCGCGCGTGCCTTCTTCCCCCGCCTACTAAAATGGCGGCTTCCCGCGCTTGGCGGTCTTTCCCGCGCTCGTCTTCTTCCCCCGCCGACTACAATGGCGGATTCCCGCGTTTGCCTTCTCCCGCTGGCTGCAATGGCGATTGCCTTGCTGCTGCCGTTCTTGCCTCCCCAGCGGTTCTCACTCCCCGACGCTGCTTTGCCCTGCAGCCCCGCTTGCAGCCCGGTCCTTTACACCGGCTGCGTTTGAATTCTCCGCGGCTCTCGTGCCTTAAGCTTCTCAACTCCCCGACGCTGTTCTGCCTCGCAGCCCCGCTCGCAGCCCGGTCCTGTACACTGGCTGCGTTTGAGTTCTCCGCGGCTCTCGAGCCTTAAGCTGCCCCAGACGCTGCACCTCTCGGCCTCGATTGCAGCCCGGCCCTTACTACCAGCCGTGGTCGAGCTCTCCGCCCTTATTCCTCCGTTTTCCCTCCCCTACTCCACAGTCAACGCGGCCGACTTTCTGCTCGTGTTGCTGATCGGCTTACCCACCACCGTGGTAGAAGGGATGAACACTGCCTGTCGCTGATGGAGGGCTTCGTGGTCAGAATTCTTTTTCTTTTTAACCCGGGTTCTCGATGTCTCCCGTGCGATGGTGCTCAGCAGGATGATGAGGGTGGATGCCTCTTCTCGACGCCCGTTTTGAGGACGAAGCTGCCTTGGATGTAAATTTGCCGCAGGGTAAGATCAGACTCGTCGCCACTGTTGAGTCTGTATGTCCCAGTTAGGTTTAGGATCAATCACTGGACACAGACAACAAGAATAACTTTTAACAGGTCTTTACTATTCGAAGGTCAGGGCTGAACTGCCCAGCAAATCCTTGCACAACACTTATATACCGGTGTGGTCACCACCGGTATTACAGTATTACAGTATACAGCAGCCAAGAGAAAGTAGTACATCTCTTAAGGTAGTTCTCTTAAGGTGGAACAGGTTACATACACCACAGCCTCTATCCGTGCTGTATAACTCTATGACTCTATGACTCTATAAGGGCACGAAACAGCATGGAAATGCTGATGGGCTATCATGCCTGCCACTGCCTACTGCGGAGGAAGCACCAGCAGTGGATCCTGTCGAAATATTCCATTCGACTATAGTTGAATACCTACTGGTAACTAACGCTTGTATCGAAAAGGAAACCCGAAATGACCCGACACTGTCTCGGGTATATGATTTGACGGTGAAGGGATGGTCAGCACATGGCGACTCACTTTTGCCAGCATTCTCGACAAGGAGAGAACAGCTGTCAGTGTGCCGGGGGACCTTGATGTGTGGATCCCGAGTGGTAATTCCACCCAAGTTAAGGGATAGAGTGCTCAATAGCTTCATGAGGGTCATCTGGGAGGGGTAAAAATGAAAAGCCTAGCCAGGCCTTATGTGTGGTGGCCGGGAATCGATAAACAAATCGAGGACCTGACCAAGAGCTGCTCAGGATGCCAGAAAGTCCAAAATGCACCACCACAGGCCCCTCTACACCCATGGGAGTGGCCCTCATCTCCATGGCAACGGGTGCATATTGATTTTGCTGGTCCATTCATGGACTCAATGTTTTTAATAGCCGTGGATGCGCACTCGAAATGGCCTGAGGTCATCAAAATGTCCTCCACCCCCACGGAGAAAACTATTGCAGTCCTACGGACCATTTTTGCCAGGAATGGCTTGCCAGAACAGATTTGCTCCGACAACGGACCACAGTTTGTGTCCGAAGAGTTCCAGAGGTTCTTGAAAAAGAATGGGGTAAGGCATTACACATCCGCCCCGCATCATCCAGCCACAAATGGATTGGCTGAGAGGTTCGTACAAACCTTTAAGAAGGCAATAAAGGCTATGTACAATGACAACATTCCGCTGCAGCACAAGGTGAACAATTTCCTGTTCGCCTACCGGAATGCGACACATGCAGTCACAAACCAGGCCCCAGCCATGATGTTCTTTAACTGAAGGTTAAGATCTCGCCTGGATTTGCTCAGACCAAATGTACGAAGAGATGTTGAGAGTAAGCAATTCCAGCACATCCATGAGAAGCCAACAAGGAGCTTCAATGTAGGGCAACCAGTCTTGGTCCGCGACTACCGAACAGAAAAATGGCAGCCAGGAACGATATGCATGGCAGCGCCCACTAATGTACACAGTGGACGTTGGGGAGAGCATCGTGAGACGCCATGCTGACCAGATCCTAGAGTCACAGGGACAAGTCAACCCCATGCCTCGCCCATATGTACCTGGTGATGAACCCAATGTACAGGTCGCACCTACCCCAGAAACAGTAGCATCGGAAGCTGATGAACCAACCGACGACAGGGGGCCAGAATCGCCTCCGCACCAAGAGCAAGACACTCGGGAAAGGCACTATCCAGAAAGGATCAGGAAGCCTCCCCAAAGACTGAATATATAAATAGACTATTTTCAGCTAATGTTGCATGTTAAAAGTGTTAATTGTAATTAGTTTGATATTTAATTGTTAAATGAGTGTTATGGTACTGTTAATCTAAAAGGGGAGGAATTGTAATGTATATACCTTTAAGGAGGGAACTATTTTTTACAGCTCATGTATACTGCAGTACCAGCAGTGACCACACCTGTATATAACACTGAGTAGTAATCTGTACAGATCAGTTGCAGTGTGAGCCACGTTGAGTGTACCGTTCTCCGCAGTCTGTGTCTTATTATACACGGACGTAACAAATCTGTTTGTGGATTATGGAGTTTCCTGCTCAAATTCGGCTGTCCTCAAACGTTTGTCACATCCTCTGCCTGATTCACGACGATATGCAAGCCGTGATCCTGACCAACTGATCCACCACTGACCCAATTCATGTACAGACAGGAGTCAAGCAAGGCTCTTCTCGATTTTCCTTGCTGCAATGCTCCATGTTAGGGGGGATTAAATACGTGGGGTTACGGGGATAGGGCTTGGGTGGGATGGCTGTCGGTGTAGGGACCGGGTGCTAGGGTTTGGATGATCAGCCATGATCTCGTTGAATGGCGGAGCAGGCTCGAAGGGCCGAATGGCCTACTCCTGCTCCTATCTTCTATGTTTCTATCTCACCCTCAGTACTCGGTAAGCTCCACGCTGGAGTGGAGCTAATCTACAGAACAAATGGGAAACTGTTCAACCTCCGTTACTTCCAGTCCAGACCCAAGGTCGTCCCATCCACTGTCATCGAATTACAGTATGCAGACGACGCTTGCGTCTGCGCATACTCGGATGTCGAACTCCAAACCATCGTCAGTACCTTCACCGAAGCGTACGAGAGCATGGGCCTTACACTAAACATCCGTAAGACAGAGGTCCTCTACCAAACTGCCACCGCCATACAGTACTGCCCCCGATTATCAAAATCCACGACGAGGCCTTGGACAACGTGGACCACTTTCCATACCTCGGCCGCCTACTGTCAACAAGGGCAAACGTCGATGACAAAGTCCAACACCACCTTCAGTGTGCCAGTGCAGCCATCGGTCACCTGAGAAAGACAGTGTTTGAAGACCAGGACCTTAAACCCAGCACCAAGCTTATGGTCTACAGGGCAGCAGTGATACCTGCCCTGCTGTATGCCTCAGAGACATGGACCATGTACAGCAGCCACCTCAAAGCACTGGAGAGGTACCACCAACGCGGCCTCCGCAAGATCTTGCAAATCCATTGGCAGGATAGGCGCACCAATGTCAGTATTCTTACTCAGGCCAATATCCCCAGCATTGAAGCTTTGACCATGCTCGAACATCCCCACCGACACCTGGGAATCCCTGGCCCAAGACCGCACAAAGTGGAGGAGAAGCATCCGGGAAGGCGCCGAACACCTTGAGTCTCTTCGCCGGGAGCAAGCGGAAGCCAAGCACAAACAGCAGAAGGAGCGCACGTCAACCCAAGCACCCCACCCACCCGCCCCTTCAACCACCGCCTTCCCCACCTGTGACAGAGACTCTAGGTTCCGCATTGGACTCATCAGTCACCTGAGAACTCATTTTTAGTGTGGAAGCAAGTCATCTTCAGTTCTGAGGGATTGCCTAAGAAGAAGAGAAGACACTACCAGTGAGTGTGTAAGGTGAGTGTGATTCATTGATCTGTACAATACCAGTGAGTGTGTAAGGTGAGTGTGGTTCATTTTGTTTCCAAATATTTCTGATGATGCATTATTTGCAAATGACTGATGATTGTAAAAAGACTTGAAAGACTTGCATTTATACAATGTCTTTCACGACCTCAGGACTTCCCGAAACTCGTTACAGCCAATGACATACTTTTGAAGTGTAGTCACTGTTGTAATGTGGGAAACGCGGCAGCCAATTTGCTCACAGCAAGCTCCCACAAACAGCAATGAGATAATGGCCAGATAATCTGTTTTAGTGATGTTGGTTGAGGGATAAATATTGACCAGGACACCGGGGAGAATTCCCCATCTCTTCAAAATTTTGGAATGGGATCATTTGCATCCACCTATGAGAGCAGACGGGGCCTCGGTTTAAAGTCTCATGCAAAAGACGGTTGGGCTGGTAGCTGGGATTTAATGCTCATTGTAAAAGTGGTTCTATTGACTGTTCAACCATTACTTCATTCCCCCGTGACCTATTTCGAAGAAGAGCAGGGGAGTTATCCTGCCCAATATTTATCCCTCAATCAAAACCACAAAAACAGATTATCTGCTCAATTACCTCATTGCTGTTTGTGGGAGCTTGCTGTGCACAATTTGGGTGCCGCATTTCCTACATTATAACAATGACTACACTTCCTAAAGTGCTTCAATGACTGTGAAGTACTTTGGGACGTCCTGAGGTGGTGAAACTCGCTATATAAATGCAAGTTCTTTTCTTTATATCACTCTGATACAGACTCAAAAAAATCATTGACTTCAAACAGACAGTTACATCCATTTTCATGATAACTGCTGCTCTTCATAGCACTCTCGAGCTCTTCACAGTCTGTACCTTGGACTTCTCTCACAGTACTTGAAAACATTCACAGCTATCTAACCAAGGACAGCATAAAGTAGGAATTGTAAAGTTTGATGCTGTAGGTATTCGTGTTGACCTCTAGGGACGAATGCCTACTAAATAATTTAGTTCGACTTCAGATGAATAATTACTAAGTTGTTTATTAACTGGAACTGACGAAATACAGTAGGTAAGCTGGCTTTACACAGGAGCAATGCGAGGTAGGTCTTTCTCTGATGGGGACTCCACGAGGACTGAGTCCGTAGTCCTCGGGAGAGCGTGATGACGTCATCACGCTCAGTCGTGTTTTCCCGCTCTTCAGGTGTCACGTGACCGTGTCCTGACATTAGCGCGTTGGCCTGCACTTGGGGCGGTCACGTGACCCGTGCCGATACGTCGGCGCGTTCACCCGGTGCGGAAGCTGGCCGTTGAGACCGAAGTCGCGATAGGCCGGGCTGTGCCGGCGGCCGTCATGGAAGGCCGAGTCGGGCTGGCGGCCGCCACGCATACGTCACGTAATGCGTGACGTGACGTCAGCGCGCTAGGGCACGTCTTAAAGGAGCAACGGCCCCTACAGGTAAGTTAAAGGGGCAACGGCCCAAACAGGTAAGTAATATACATACAGTCATAGAGTCATAGAGTTTTACAGCACAGAAAGAGGCCCTTCGGCCCATCGTGTCTGCGCCGCCCATCCATCCCTGTCCAGTCTAATCCCATTTTCCAGCATTTGGTCCATAGCCTTGTATGCAATGGCATTCCAAGTGCTCATCCAAATGCTTCTTGAATGTTGTGAGGGTTCCTGCCTCTACCACCCTTTTGGGCATTGAGTTCCACATTCCAACCACCCTCTGGGTGAAAAAGTTCCTCCTCAAATCCCCTCTAAATCTCCTGCCCCTTACCCTGAATCTATGCCCCCTTGTTATTGACCCCCCTACTAAGGGGAAAAGTTCCTCTTTGTCTACCCTATCTATGCCCCTCATCATTTTGTATACCTCAATCAGGTCCCCCCTCAGCCTTCTTTGCTCCAAGGAAAACAACCCCAGCCTGTTTAGTCTTTCTTCATAGCTGAGGCGCTCCATCCCAGGTAACATCCTGGTGAATCTTCTCTGCACCCTCTCCAAAGCAATCACATCCTTCCTATAGTGAGGCGACCAGAACTGCAAACAGTACTCCAGCTGTGGCCTCACCAGCGTTTTGTACAGCTCCATCATAACCTCCCTGCTCTTATATTCTATGCCTCGGCTAATGAAGGCAAGTATCCCATATGCCTTTTTAACCACCTTATCTACCTGTTCCGCTGCCTTCAGGGATCTATGTACATGTACACCAAGGTCCCTCTGACCCTCTGTACTTCCTAGGGTCCTACCACTCATTGTGTATTCCCTTGCCTTATTTGTCCGTCCAAAATGCATCACCTCGCACTTTTCAGGGTTAAATTCCATTTGCCACTTTTCCGCCCATCTGACCAACCCGTTTATATCATCCTGTAGCCTGAGGCTTTCCTCCTCGCAATTGACCACCCCACCAATTTTCGTGTCATCTGCGAACTTGCTGATCATACCTTTTACATTCTCATCCAAATCATTTATGTAGATCACAAACAACAAGGGACCCAGCACCGATCCCTGAGGTATCCCACTGGACACAGGCTTCCAGTCACAAAAGCAACCTTCGACCATCACCCTCTGCCTCCTGCCACTCAGCCAGTTTAGGATCCAACGCGCCAAGGCACCCTGGATCCCATGGGCTCTTACCTTCTTGACCAGTCTCCTATGCGGGACTTTGTCAAAGGCTTTACTGAAGTCCATGTAGACCACATCCACAGCATTTCCCTCATCCACCCCCCTAGTCACCCCCTCGAAAAATTCAATCAGATTTGTCAGACATGATTTACCCTTGACAAAGCCATGCTGACTATCCCCGATTAATCCTTGCCTCTCCAAGTGGAGACTAATTTTGTCCCTCAGAATTTTTTCCAATAATTTCCCTATCACAGATGTTAGGCTCACTGGCCTGTAATTCCCTGGTTTATCCCTGCTACCCTTCTTGTATAATGGTACTACATTAGCTGTTCTCCAGTCCTCTGGTACATCCCCTGTGGCCAGAGAGGTTCTGAAAATTTGTGTCAGAGCCCCTGCAATCTCCTCCTTTGCCTCCCACAGCAGCCTGGAATACATCTCGTCCGGGCCTGGGGATTTATCCACTTTTTGGCCTGCTAAAACCGCTAGCACCTCCTCCCTCTCGATGCTAATATGTTCAAGTATGTCACAGTCCCCTTGCCCGATTTCTATGTCTGCATCGTCTTTCTCCATAGTGAACACAGATGCAAAAAATTCATTTAAAACCCCGCCTACATCATCTGGCTCTACACACAGATTGCCACTTTGGTCCCTACAGTTAGGTTAAAGTGAATTATATACATTATATGTGTAAGGGACACCTGGTGGAACTGCCACATGCACCCCCCCAGAATTCGCTTTAACGAAAGTCCAAAGATGAGATGGTCTGACGAGCAGGTGGTCTCAGTGGGCGTGCTGTCTCGACTTGGCGGGCGAGGTCTGAAGATGCTGGTCATAAGCGGATCCTTACGCGCATCATGGTGAATAAAATGTATCCGTCAAGCGAAGGACCGTGGAGACGTGCGACCTCTGCAGCCCGTGGTTCGAACGGGCGCCTGGGCGAAACAGCGGGCCGTGTCATGGAGGTGGACGATTGTACCTGGTGTGCCGTAACGACGATGGGCAGTTGATGGTCAGGCGGGTGATATCAAAATATGCTGGCCAACTCATGGTGGCTTGCAAGCCAGGCAGGTGTGGATTATGGCTTTGTCAACGTTAGCGAAAAAAGAAAAACACAAAGTCCCCAGTCTGACGAAATCTGCAGGAGACTGGAACGCACGGAACGGTGCGTGCCGTAGTGCTACGACGGTAACACAACAGAGAGTGAAGAGACCGGGAGTTGTAACTCGTCAAAGAATACTCTAGTAGTTGTTTACATGTTTCCTTGGGTGTTCGACTGTAAATAGCAAGGATTGTCCCTTTTTCGTTTTTGAATTTCTGATGCTTCGAAGCTGTGAGGAGCTTTTAGGATGATAGTAGGACTAAAAGGTTCACTGGGCCTGTGTTGAGCCTCATATTTTTTGAGTCCTCTTCACTGATGGGAATGACCAAATCGAGTTCTTCATTAGGAAGGCAATTGGAAGAGCTACTGTCCACACGGTGACGCAGCAATTTTACCCCTCGATTGCCCCTGCCAAAGCGTTTGAAACTAATAGCTGGTGAGGCAGCAACATTGAGGAAGCGATTGAGCAAGGGGGTGTGCATCTTGAGCTCCGTTTCTGACTCTTGTTCTACTTGTCTGTTGAGGACTGGGCTATCAATCACACGCATGTCAAAGGCAGATCCTAAAAAGGATGGTTTGTGAGTCTCGTTGGCTGTAGCGATAGTGTAAGGAGGCTGAGCTGTGGATTCATTCCAATATTTCCCAAACGAGCCAAGAGCCAACCTGAAGGATTCACTGAGCGAGACTGCTACGTAGTTGTTCTTTTGGGCAATTAATGTTCCGTGTGTGTCTTCTGAAGAAAATGGTCACCTTCATTTCATTAAATCACTGAGAGGCTTCCGGGAACGCCATTTCACATAGTAGAGTGGACAGTACTCATCGGTGATGTCTCATCTCAACATTACATTCAACTCTGTGCCTTGCGGTGCTAAAGGAACTGGAAGTTAACCAGGTAGACTAGGAAACATTTGCTATTTATTGTCAATCGACGTGCAGCTGTGCTTCAAGTCCTTGATGGGTACAGCTTTGCACGAATCCTGTGCCCCATAGCCCTGGTAGGCAGGTTACTGCTGAACTTGGCACGGACCATGCCATTGTTTCAATGAGCACGAGTTTTGTGTGGTTTACCACCAGGAGTGACAGTGCTGTTCTTTGCTTTGTAGACGTAGGCACATCTCGTGCCCAGGTAAAATTCTGTTTCATCGCGGCAATAAACCCCCTCAATCTTCAGTAGAGCAGTGTGCTCTCTTTGGTTTTGAAAGCCTCGTTTATAGCCAGTAAATGCAGTTTTGCAGAACATATGGATATTACAAGGCCTGATATCAATAATGAAACAGTAGAAGGAATAGTAACCTGCTTTCGGTAGGTTTTCTTTCAATGTTCCTGTCGGAAGGCTATTCGTTCGGCGCTTGTCAGGTCATTAAAATCAGAGTGCAGGCTTTCGACCTTCTGTAGCTTAAAACCTGTTTCTAGCATGTGCTCTATGGAGAGGAATCACTTCCGGACCCTTGTGCTGATGGACCAGAGAAAGGGTGGGACGGACCGGGTCGTCGTCGCTTTCGGTGGGGGGAAACTGCCGGAAGGGCGGCAACGCTGCTTGTTGTTTCTGTTGACTTAGTGAAACTACTGCCGAGAAGGCGGCACGCTTCTCTTACTCACCGGCAAGTATGATAGGTAACACAACCAGCAGGCCGACGGGCTGGTGCGTCGTCGGCGGGGAACGAGTCTTCGTGTGGCACGAGGGGTGGATCCTCGTGGCTTGCAAGGGATGGGTCCCCGAGGTTTGCGAGGGATGGGTCCTCGTGGTTCGCGAGGGATGGGTTCTTGTGTTTTGAGAGGAGCGAGTCCTCGTGTTTTGGGAGGAGCGAGTCCTCGTGGTTCGCGGGGGTGAGTCCTTGTGGTATCCCCACCGGGCGCGCTCTGATCTTGTGGGCCCGAGCGTGCTGTACCCCGCGCTTGGAGAGATTTATACTTGCCGTTGCGTTGGACGTAGGGGCGGACGACCCGCATGGCGGTAGAAAAGTCGACCACAGGGACAGTAAACAAATGCGTGGTCTGCTCCGCGTCGATGTTCCCGGCGAACTGGGCTTCTACCTTTCCAAAGCACGAGGGCGGTTGTTTCTCCCTGAATTGCGGCAGCGACAGTGAAACGACTGGTGCTTCCATGGCGTGCTTCTTTTGCGAAAAACGTTCACAAAATCGAGGTCCGGCTGTTTCTTCTCCGTGAAAAACGGGATCACCTCCAGGCTGCGCTTCCTTTGCGAATATGTTCGCAAAGACGGGGTCGCCAGGTTCAGGCTGCGTGCTTCCTCCGTGAAAACCGTCCACGGAGTCTGTTGTTCGTCAGTCGTCTTCTGTGAAGACGAGGTTTAGGTTGTGCATTTCTTCCGTGAAAAACATTCACGGATACGGGGTCACCAATTGTCGTGTAGGAATTGATGAGTTCCCGTATTCACGTCGTTGTAGGTGTTGTTGGCTGCTCTTCTTCCACGAAAAACGTTTGCAGTTTCGGGGTCACCAATTGTAGGTATTCGTGTTGACCTCTAGGGATGAATGCCTACTAAATAATTTAGTTCGACTTCAGTTGAATAATTACTAAGTTGTTTATTAACTGGAACTGACGAAATACAGTAGGTAAGCTGGCTTTACACAGGAGCAATGCGAGGTAGGTCTTTCTCTGACGGGGACTCCACGAGGACTGAGTCCGTAGTCCTCGGGAGAGCGTGATGACGTCATCACGCTCAGTCGCATTTTCCCGCTCTTCGGGTGTCACGTGACCGTGTCCTGACATTAGCGCGTTGGCCTGCGCTTGGAGCGGTCACGTGACCCGCGCCGATATGTCGTCGCGTTCACCCGGTGCGGAAGCTGGCCGTTGAGGTCGAAGTCACGATAGGCCGGGCTGTGCCGGCGGCCGTCATGGAAGGCCGAGTCAGGCCGGCGGCCGCAGCGCGTACGTCACGTAATGCGTGACGTGATGTCAGCGCGCTAGGGCGCGACTTAAAGGGGCAACGGCCCCCACAGGTAAGTTAAAGGGGTAATGGCCCAAACAGGTAAGTAATATACATACAGTTAGGTTAAAGTGAATTATATACATTATATGTGTAAGGGACACCCGGTGGAACCGCCACAATACAAATAGTTGCTGAGGCTCAGATAGGCAGCGTGTTGGCAACAGTCTGTCCTTCCATTTAAGGCAGTTTCATGCCCCAATATCCGTTTTCTAAAATCTGTCTTAGATCATCTTCATGTTCTGTGTAAAATGAGTACTTTGCGTACAGTCATGAATATGCAAATACATTAATTGTGAAATAGATATTTTACTTTGTCCCACCAATGTGAGAGAGACATTCGAACGGACTCCTTCCATTTCAGACCCTCAAGCTTGATATACGTTAGTGTATCATTGTGCAAGATCCCAATAACTCACTAGTGAAAAGGCCCCCAAGTGACTGTGTATATATTGTTCACACACATGCAATAAAACACATGGGAAGTCAATGTCCATCAAGGAAAGGAAGGATGAGTGGATTTGCTTTGATATTGTAGCGGTTCGTGTAGATCGCCACTAAATAAGAGAGTTTGACTTCGACGAACTATAAATTAGTTGTTTATTTACAGGAACAGGCTAATTACAGCAGGTAAGATAGCAGGTAAGATGGCTGACTGTAGGAGCACCGTGGTGTAGGTCTGGTCCCAGCGGGGGCTCCATGAGGACTGAGTTCGCAGTCCTGTGGGGAGCGTGATGACGTCATTGCGTTTGTGTTGTGACGTCATCACGTTGCTCGCGTTTCCCGCGCTTAGGGCGTCATGTGATGCGCGTTGTTGCGTCGCTGGCCGTTGAGGCCGAGGTCGCGAGGCCGGGCTGTGCTGGTGCTTGCCGCGGGAGCGGAAGATCACGTCGCTCCCGTCGGCTGGCCGTTGAGGCCGAAGACGCTAGGCCGGGCTGTGCTGGCACACGCACATCACGTTGTACGTGACGTGACGTCAGCGCGCTAGGGTGCGTCTTAAAGGGGCAATGGCCCCAACAGGTAAGTTAAAAGGGCAACGGCCCCAAAAGGTAAGTTAAAGGGAATTATGTGTCTCAATGTAAGGGACAAACAGTGGTACCGCCACATAGGCCCCCCCAGAATTCGCTTTAACGAAAGTCCAAGGATGAGATGGTCTGACGAGCTGGTGGTCACGACGGTCATGCTGTCTCGACTTGGTAGGCGAGGTATGAAGCTGCTGCTCGTGAGCGGATCCTTACGCGTGTCGTGGCGAATAAAACGTATCCGTCAGGCAAAGGACCGTGGAGATGTGCGAAACAGCAGGCCTTGTCAGAGTGACGGGCAGGTTGGGCGGACGCGGGCGATGTCTCCGTTGATGGGTGAGCGAAACCTTCGGGAGGCTGGAACGCACGGAACAGTGCATGCCATAGTGCTACGACGTGAACACAACGGAGGGTGAAGAGTTGCTGCGTTGATCAGTGATTGGTGAGGCTAGCAACTTTCACGTGGCTGATCGCGGCCGCAGGATGCCCGTTGGACCCGTCCTCGATGTGTGCAGCTTCAGTAGACGTTTGCGTTTGTTAAAGGGAAAACTGGAGAAAGGGCGGCAGCGGTCCAGGTTGTTGTTGCTTTCAGGAGGGGTAGCTCTGCCTGGAGGGCGTCAACACTTGTAACAGTTGTAGATTTAGGAGAAAACAGCCGGGAGGGCGGCACGCCTTTTGTTCACGCCGAATCGTGCAGTAGGTAACACAACCAGCAAGCTGAAGGGCTGGTGCGCCGTCGGCGGAGAAGGAGTTGTCGGTGTTCATGAGGGATGGGTTCTCGTGGTTCGCGAGGGATGGGTCCTCGTGCGCGAGGAGTGCGTCCTCGTGTTTTGCGGGGGTGAGTCCTCGTGGTATCCCCGCAGGGCACGCTCCGATCTTGTGGGCCCGAACATTCTGTACCCCGCGCTTGGAGAGATGTATACTTGCTGTTGCTTTGGATGTAGAGGCGGACGATCCGTGTGGCGGTAGAAGAGCCGAATACGGAGACCGTGAGCACGTGCGTGGTCTGTGCCGCATCGATGTTCTCGGCGAACAGGGCTTCTACCTGCAGAAAGCACGAGGGAGACCATGACTCCCTGGATTCTGGTAGCGACAGCAGAACGGCTGATGCTTCCATAGCGTGCTTCGTTTGTGAAAGACGTTCACAAACCCACCAATTGTAGCGCTGGTGGATGACGGTTGCCGTTGGTCGTGCTCTACCTCTGTGACATCGTTCGTGAAAAATGGGCTCACCTCCAAGCTGCGCTTCCATTGCGAATACGTACGCAAAGATGGGGTCGCTTTTGGTGGAATCGGTGTTAGGCGGTTGCTGTTCCGTGGTTGTTCGTCGGTTGTTCATTGGTCGTCTTGAGTGAAGACGAGGTTGAGGCGCACGTTGCTACCGTGAAAATCGTTCACGGATACGGGTTCACCAATTGTAGCGTTGGAATTGATGAGCTCCCGTACTCACGTCGTGGGGTCACCAATGTTGCGGTTCGTGTAGATCGCCACTAAATAAGAGAGTTTGACTTCGACGAACTATAAATAAGTTGTTTATTTACAGGATGTGGTGAAATAAGTCTTATAAGTATATACCTTATTCTACCTGTGTATAGTTTCCTATTGTAATCTATTGTAACCCTACTGTTTTCTTGGTTGGCCAGGAATGCTGATGTACTGTATACCACTCTGCTGTGCCATTGATTGTCCTGATCTGTTACTTCGCCCCTGGCTCCGCCTCCTAGTTCACTTCTGGGAAGCTGGTCAGAAGGCTAACATGTGTGTTCTGTTCTGTCCAGTTCTAAGCTATTAAAAGCCAACTGTTTGAGTTATAACTACCAGTCTCTGTAGCTATTTAAGGTATATCAATTTTATTAGCTTATTACTTCCAGGGATGGACAGACTCCTGAAGCCGAAGCGTCTAGACATTGATCCACATTCGGCGGACGCATCGAAGAAATTCGCACATTGGCTCCGGTGTTTCGAACATTTCATTGCATCGCTCGATGATGGGGCCAACAAACTGGGCCTACTGACTAACCTAGTAAGTCATCGGACTTACTCGCTAATCGAGGACGCTTCTACATACGAGGATGCACTCGCGACTCTCAAGGCCCAATACCTGAAGCCTGTTAACAAGGTGTATGCCAGGCATCTCTTGGCTACCCGCAGGCAACTATCGGAGGAATCGCTGGATGATTTTCTACAGAATCTAAAGGCCCTGGCGAAGGACTGCAACTACAAGGCTGTGGCGGCCATTTTGTACCAGGAAGAAGCGGTTCGCGATTCGTTTATATCGGGCCTTCAATCGAATTACATTAGGCAGAGGTTGCTTGAAAGGGACACTCTGGATCTAAAGACGGCCGTGGCTACAGCTCGATCGCTGGATGTGGCGCAGAAGAACTCCGAGACCTATGCATCAGGCCATGCGGCCCTCTCAGCCTCGTGCACGCCGAGCGAGGAGGCGCCATCCTCTCCGCCTGGGCCTCGGACCAGCCCTACACCACGGGAGTCTCCACCCAGCCCCACCACTGCAGCGATGTCCTGCGGACCAAGATGCTACTTCTGGGGCCAGCTCAAGCACCCCAGACACCGATGTCCTGCGAGAGACGCCACATGTTTCAAGTGCAAGAAACGGGGACATTTCAGCAAGGTATGTAAGGGGAATCCCGTACCTGATACAGTCTCCGCGGCCCTACACGTGGTCCCAGAATTTGATACCGTCTCAGCGGCCGCCTACGGATCTACGATAGCCTCAGTCACGGTTGACCAGTCCAGACCGCATCCACTATCAAAGTCTATGATGGACGTTAAGGTAAACGGACACCCGACGAAGTGTTTAATCGCTTGCGGGAGTACTGAGAGTTTTATTCACCCTAGCCTCATCAAACCGTACTCACTAAAGGTGTACCCTACCCGGAGCAAAGTCGCGATGGCATCTAAGTCCCTCACTTCGGAGGTAAGCGGTTTCTGTAAAGTAACACTGACTGTTAAGGGCACAGAGTATAAAGATTTTAAACTCCTTGTGTTGCCGCAGCTCTGCGTGAAACTAATTCTAGGCCTAGATTTCCAGTGCCACCACGAGAGCGTCACACTTGCATATGGCGGATCCCAGCCCCCGCTCACAGTTTGCGGCCTCTCACTTTAAAGATAAGCCCGCCATCCCTGTTTGCGAACCTCGCCCCAAACTGTAGACCTATCGCGACCAAAAGTCAACGGTACAGTTCAGAAGATAAAAAATTTATAAAAGAAGTAGGAAGGCTACAGCGGGAGGGTATCATCGAAAATAGTAATAGCCCGTGGCATGCTCAGGTAGTGGTGGTTAAAACTAACGAAAAGAAACGGCTCGTGGTCGACTACAGCCAGACCATCAACATATATACGCAACTAGACGCTTATCCCTTGCCTCGCATCTCCGAGATGGTGAACCAGATTGCCCAGTATCGTGTGTTTTCCACTATTGACTTAAAGTCTGCCTATCACCAGCTCCCCATAAAAGTGGATGACCGTCCTTATACGGCTTTTGAAGCAAATGGGCGCCTGTACCAATTCCTTAGGGTACCCTTCGGGGTCACGAATGGAGTTTCCGTTTTCCAACGGGAAATGGACCGTATGGTAGATGAGAATGCGTTGGAGGCAACATTTCCGTACCTGGACAATGTTACTATCTGTGGACGCGACCAACAGGAGCATGACCGAATCTCGCTAAATTTCTAGAGACTGCCCAAAAGCTAAACCTGACCTATAACGAGCACAAATGTACTTTCAACACTACTCGTCTGTGTATTCTCGGCTGTGTGGTAGAGATGGGGTAATCGGGCCAGACCCTGAACGATTATGCCCGCTTAAAGAACTACCACTGCCACATAACCCTAAGGCCTTAAGAAGGTGTCTGGGATTCTTCTCTTATTATGCTCAGTGGGTGGCCAACTATTCGGACAAAGCCCGAGCCCTTATCAAGTCGACGTCCTTCCCTCTATCAGTAGAAGCGCAGGAGGCATTCACCAACATCAAACGGGACATTGAAAAGGCCGTGGTATGTGCTGTAGATGAGAGGATACCCTTCCAGGTAGAGAGCGATGCTTCTGATTTCGCGTTGGCTGCAACCCTCAACCAGGCCGGGAGACCGGTAGCCTTCTTTTCCCGTACACTACAGGGTCCTGAAGTCAGGCATTCTTCTGTTGAGAAGGAAGCACAAGCAATTATCGAGGCGGTCAGACATTGGAGACAGTATCTCGCCGGCAAACGTTTCACACTCCTCACTGACCAGCGGTCTGTGGCCTTCATGTTTAACACGAAGCAGAGAGGCAAGATAAAAAATGACAAGATCCTAAGATGGCGGATAGAACTGTCCACTTACGACTACGATATTATGTACAGGCCAGGAGCACTCAACGAGCCACCCGATGCCCTATCTCGAGGGGTATGTGCCAGCCTTAGTACTGACAAGCTCCAAAGTCTCCACGACGCACACTGCCACCCAGGAATCACCCGATTGAATCACTTCATCAAGTCTCGCAACTTACCCTACTCCATTGAGGAGGTCCGAACGATGACCAGAGCTTGCCGCGTTTGTGCGGAATGCAAACCCCGCTTCTACAGGCCCGAACAAGCTCACCTCATCAAGGCAACTCGGCCATTCGAGCGCCTAAGCCTTGATTTCAAAGGTCCTCTCCCATCGGTTGATCGTAATGTCTATTTCCTCAACGTTATAGACGAATACTCTCATTTCCCCTTTGCCATTCCCTGCCCGGACATGACCAGTGCTACGGTAATCAAAAGCCTCTGCAACTTATTCTGTCTGTTCGGTATGCCCAACTATATCCATAGCGACAGAGGGACGTCGTTTATGAGTGATGAGTTACGCCGGTTCTTACTATCAAAAGGGATTGCTACTAGTCGAACCACTAGTTACAACCCCCGGGGCAATGGGCAGGTTGAGAGGGAGAATGCGACAGTGTGGAAGGCAGTCGTTCTGTCTTTAAAATCGAAAGGCTTACCGACCTCTCGCTGGCAGGAAGTTCTCCCCGATGCACTGCATTCCATAAGGTCTCTGCTGTGCACCGCAACAAATGCTACTCCTCATGAGAGGATGTTCGGTTTCCCCAGGAAATCTTCCTCAGGTATTTCACTACCCGGGTGGTTGATGTCCCCGGGCACTGCACTGTTACGAAAACATGTGAGAGGTCATAAGACTGATCCCCTAGTGGAGGAAGTACAGCTCCTCCACGCCAATCCTCAGTACGCATATATTCAATACCCTGATGGACGTGAGGATACTGTTTCAATAAAGGACCTGGCTCCGGCAGGAGAAGAGAGAGAGAGCGATGCTGCTAGCGAAGATGCGGGTGTGGAGCACCGTGATGCGCCGCCTGTGGGGGTGGGATGCCCGGAGGTACAAGACGTACAAAACGTCGTTTTGGAAAACCCAGCAGACACCGGGACGGCGGAGGAACCTGAGCAAGTCCCCCAAGAGGTTCCTCGGCTGACGCTACATCGCTCACTACGAACTGTAAAACCCCCGGTCAGACTTAACTTATAAGAGGGGTGAATGTGGTGAAATAAGTCTTATAAGTATATACCTTATTCTACCTGTGTATAGTTTCCTATTGTAATCTATTGTAACCCTGCTGTTTTCTTGGTTGGCCAGGAATGCTGATGTACTGTATACCACTTTGCTGTGCCATTGATTGTCCTGATCTGTTACTTCGCCCCTGGCTCCACCTCCTAGTTCACTTCTGGGAAGCTGGTCAGAAGGCTAACATGTGTGTTCTGTTCTGTCCAGTTCTAAGCTATTAAAAGCCAACTGTTTGAGTTATAACTACCAGTCTCTGTAGCTATTTAAGGTATATCACAGGAACAGGCTAATTACAGCAGGTAAGATAGCAGGTAAGATGGCTGACTGTAGGAGCACCGTGGTGTAGGTCTGGTCCCAGCGGGGACTCCACGAGGACTGAGTTCGCAGTCCTGTGGGGAGCGTGATTAATTCATTGCGTTTGTGTTGTGACGTCATCACGTTGCTCGCGTTTCCCGCGCTTAGGGCGTCACGTGATGCGCGTCATTGCGTCGCTGGCCGTTGAGGCCAAGGTCGCGAGGCCGGGCTGTGCTGGTGCTTGCCGCGGGAGCGGAAGATCGCATCGCTCCCGTCGGCTGGCCGTTGAGGCCGAAGACGCTAGGCCGGGCTGTGCCAGCGCACGCACATCACGTTGTACGTGACGTGACGTCAGCGCGCTAGGGCGCGTCTTAAAGGGGCAATGGCCCCAACAGGTAAGTTAAAAGGGCAACGGCCCCAAAAGGTAAGTTAAAGGGAATTATGTGTCTCAATGTAAGGGGCAACCAGTGGTACCGCCACAATATATTGGGGGGAAAATTGGGCACCTTAGCACCTCCTGTTAGCGCCTCAGCAGGGGGGCGTTAATGGGCCGCTACAGGCTTTGCAACCAGGTGCGCCGATAGCACCGATGCCTGCGAAATGTGGCAGCAGTAACCACCAGCGCTATGCTCTCCTCCGGCCGGAGATCGTGACATCATCTGGGTGCACAGCGCCCCAGCTCTGAAATTCACTCTCGCCCCCTGCCTGAGCACCTGCCATTAGCAACGACAGGTAGAGGAGGCGGAATGCAGTCGGATGAGCGCTGGAGGAGTGCTATATAAAGGCAGTTTTGTTATCAGCAAAGAATGCTGCCTTGTCAGTTTGACAAAAGCAAACAGGCGTTTGGAGCGATTTGAGGATTCTCAACTTGAAGGAGTATTCTGGCTGAGAAAAATTTATCACTTTCATTTGGATTATCATTTAATGGGGGCTGTACTGGCACTGGACGTTGTCCTCCAGCATCACCGCCAGAGGCAGTGGAGGCAGAGAGAAAGATTGCAAAAGGTGGCTAGAGGGGGGAGGGCCAACAGGGCTCTCAACAGGAAGCCTTACCCTCCCAGGGTATTCCGGCAGCATTTCTCCTGCATCAATCTCACTGAGGAGCAGTGTCTTAGAAGGCTCCGCTTCACCAAGGACGTGGTCACAGAGCTCTGCCATCTCCTGCAGCCGGACCTCGAGTCTCACATCAGGAGCACCATGTCTCTCTCAGTGGCAGTCAAGAGCACTGTCGCCCTCAATTTCTACACCAGCGGACCCTTCCAGTGTGCAACAGGAGACATATCTAACATATCGCAGTTTGCCGTCCATTGCTGCATCTGCGAGGTCACAGATGCTCTCTACAGGAGGAGAAGGGACTACATTTCCTTTTCCATGACCAGAGAGAAGCAGCGTGAGCGTGCATGTGGCTTTGCCAGGATAGTGGGCTTCCCCATGGCGCAGGGCGCTATCGACTGCACCTACATCGCTTTGCGGGCACCTCATAACAATCCTGAGGTATTCCGTAACCGCAAAGGCTACCACTCACTTAATGTGCAGTTGGTGTGCGACCACACAGAGCACATCCTCACCGTCAATGCCTGCTATCCTGGCAGCAGCCACAATACCTTCATCCTGCGCCAGACCGGTGTGCCAGCATTCTTCCAGCCACCACATCAAGCTAGCGGATGGCTGCTGGGAGCCAAGGGCTATCCAGTCTCCATCTGGCTCATGACTCCCCTCCGCAACCCCAACACTTGTACGCAACACTCACACAATGAGGGACATGCTGCCACCAGGAACATCATTGAGGAGACCATCGGAGTGCTCAAGCAATGATTCCGCTGCCTTGACCGTTCGGGAGGAGCCCTCCAGTAATCGCCGGAGCAGGTGTCCCTTTTCGTCATTGTCTGCTGCATGCTGCACAAATTGGCCATCATGAGGGTGCAGCCATTGTCACCAGGTACAGCCGCACCACCTCAGGAGGAGGAAGAGGAGTTGGAGGACGAGGGCGAGGAGGAGGAGGAGGAGGAGGAACAGGATCACAAACAGCAGCGGCAGAGGATCCAGCTACTCAATCGGCCTTGTGGAAGGGCGTTCTGTGACCGCCTCATCAGACTGCGGTGCCAATGAATTCGAGGCTACTTCCCGGTTGCTCAGCTAGTCCCCATCATTCCATCAATTTCTCATTCCATACCACACCCCAAAGCTGAAATGAGACATTGCACCATTTCTGCAACATTCCAATAATAAATTTATACACAATCAGTAACCACATATATACAAAAACAATATTAACTAATGACCACTGTGCAAAACCTTACTTGCCCTCTTTACAGTGCCTTTTCCTAATCTAGTGCTCCTACACAGTGTCTCCACAGTGGCTGCATCAGGGCTGGTTGAAGGCTGCTGAGTGTTGGTGCCAGAAACTACAGATGGCCTTGCAGGATGCCCTCGACCAGCTCTGGACCTGGAAGGCCCTGCTGTACACTGCGCCACCTCAGGATGGGCGGCGGCAGTCTGGTTTGGCTGGATGACAGGCAGCGACAAGGGCAGTGGCGGAGTGTTAGTGGTGGGAGCAGGAATGCTGTCATCCTAAGAGAGGACAGCAGGTTCCTGCTCCACTGACCCACTGCCACTCCACCAGGGCAGCACCTCAACATCCCCACCAATCTGCTGCATCAACGATTGCTGGGCTGCTGCGACACCGTGAGATCCCTGGTGGACTGTGGTGGACCCAACGACAATGGCAGCAGTCAGAGCTTTTATGAGAGCAGTCTGAGACTGGTTGGCACCAGCCATTGACTGCATTACAGCACTAAGATGTTGCGTAGCTTCCATCTGTGCTGCAATGGATGCTGCCACATCACCCATGACACGCGGCATGAGGTCTGGGTCCCCACGGCCTCTCAGGGAGTCCACCATCCTTTGTAGACTGCCAAGGATGGGCTCCATGGTGTGTGCAGAGCTCTGTGCAATGTTGGAGGCGGACTCCTCCACGCTCCTTACCATTGCCTACATGCTCGCGGGAACCCTTGCCATTGCACCTATGATCTCTGTGTGCATGCCCATCAACCTTCTTGTGAACTCCTCCCCATCGAGGTCCTCATCTGAGTCCTGCGCAGCAGAACTCGCGGGTGAACTCGCATTCCGGGCAGCTGGCTCCCGAGCTGCCCTTTCCCCCTGGCCTTGCTGCAGCCCACTTGTGCCTGGTACATCACCCAGTGCAGACCCCTCTACTAAACTTGCCTCTAAAGATTGCGTAGTGCCAGTATCTGAGGTGGTGCCTGCGGGTGAGAGATGCAGTTGACGCGGTGCTTTGCTCCTCCTTTCTCCTTCCTCACTCTCAGTGGGGGGCTCAGGGACAGGCTGGTCATCTGGTTGTTGATTCTCTGAAAGCATAAAGGCACAAGACTCGCGTTAAGGTGAGGGAAAGGGGACAGGAAGGGAGCAAGGAATGCAGACAGTATCAGGAGCTGGAAAGTAGGAAAGGCTTGTGGTGTGAAGGGGAAGTGGGATGACAGAATGAACATACCGTTGTTGCCTCCAAGGAGGTCGATGTTGCCGACGGCCACAGCGCCCACCACCTGCTGCCGAATGCGTCGCAGCACTCGCTCCTCCAGGTCTGAAAGCTGCTGGAGCTGCGTATCAACTCTGCCTGTTCTCTGCTGCTCACTCCTATTGTGAGCCATCTTGGCCTGCAAGAGAATCTAATGTGTGTGAGTCAGAGTCCAGCTATGTGTTTGGGAGATATGCCTGCTGTAGTTGAATAGCTGTGATTGTAAGCAAGGCGTGAGATGTGGATGTGGGTTTGAGCAGATGGAGATGCCTGGTGGGTGAGTGGTGGGGGTGTGGTGGTTTGTGCAGTGTGTACAGACTGAGGTTCAGATGCTGGTATGTAGGGCCTGTTGAAGCATGTACTCACCTTGACCACCCGAGTGAGGTTGTTGAATTTCTTCCAGCAATGTGTCAGGCTGCGAACGACCACATTACTGGTCAAGACCTCCTGGGCCACTTCCCTACACATTGCCCTGAAGACCTGGGGCAATGGACCCCTTCCAGTGTCCGGGAACAGCACTGCCGTCCTTCACTCCACTCCCACAACCAATGCCTCCAACGCCTCATCCGTGAAACGATGAGCTCTCTCCCTGGGAGTGGGATCAGCCATCACGATCAGGGGATTGAATTGCTTGCAGGTCGCCTTCACAGCCAGCAATGCTGATAATGAGGATTTGCACAATGATGCAACCTCCCCTTTAAGGGCTGGAAGGAGCCAGTGTGAAGGATCATTCCCGCTTGCATTGCAGCTGAAATTCATTGTAGCTCTGTGGGTAGCGCCCCTGGAGCGCCCGGCCTAGGTCACTAGCGTTTGATTTAGCGCCCCTGGAGCGCCCAGCCTAGGTCACTAGCATTTGATTTAGCGCCCCTGGAGCGCCCGGCCTAGGTCACTAGCGTTTGATTTAGCGCCCCTGGAGCGCCCGGCCTAGGTCACTAGCGTTTGATTTAGCGCCCCTGGAGCGCCCGGCCTAGGTCACTAGCGTTTGATTTAGCGCCCCTGGAGCGCCCGGCCTAGGTCACTAGCGTTTGATTTAGCGCCCCTGGAGCGCCCGGCCTAGGTCACTGGCGTTTGATTTAGCGCCCCTGGAGCGCCCGGCCTAGGTCACTGGCGTTTGATTTAGCGCCCCTGGAGCGCCCGGCCTAGGTCACTGGCGTTTGATTTAGCGCCCCTGGAGCGCCCGGCCTAGGTCACTAGCGTTTGATTTAGCGCCCCTGGAGCGCCCGGCCTAGGTCACTAGCGTTTGATTTAGCGCCCCTGGAGCGCCCGGCCTAGGTCACTGGCGTTTGATTTAGCGCCCCTGGAGCGCCCGGCCTAGGTCACTAGCGTTTGATTTAGCGCCCCTGGAGCGCCCAGCCTCGGTCACTAGCGTTTGATTTAGCGCCCCTGGAGCGCCCGGCCTAGGTCACTAGCGTTTGATTTAGCGCCCCTGGAGCGCCCGGCCTAGGTCACTAGCGTTTGATTTAGCGCCCCTGGAGTGCCCGGCCTAGGTCACTAGCGTTTGATTTAGCGCTACAGCTCTTTCCAGGAGCGATAAAAGCCAATTTAGGGAAACGTCAGACTCATTAGCACCTGCCACTCATTTTTCACAATTTCAAAATTTATCATCCCAAATGGGGCAATACCGAACTTCTCTCGCACAGTCTTTCACATCCCCACCCAATGAAATACTTTTTGAAGTGTAGTCACTGTTGTAATGTAGGAAACGCGGCAGCCAATTTGTGCACAGCAAGCTCCCACAAACAGCAATGTGATAATGAGCAGATCATCTGTCTTAGTGATGTTGGCTGAGGGATAACTATTGGCCAGGACACCGGGGATCACTCCCCTGCTCTTCTTCGAAATAGTGCCATGGGATTTTTTACATCCACCTGAGAGAGCAGACGGGGCCTTGGTTTAACGTCTCATCTGAAGGACGGCACCTCCGACAGTGCAGCACTCCCTCAGCACTGCCCTGGGAGTGTCAGCCTGGATTATGTGCTCAAGTCTCTGTACCGATTGTGTCTGTTGGAGTAATGTGCGATATTACAATTCTATCACTTGTGAGTTATTGGTTAGATGAAGAGGGGTGGGAGGAGTCTCGTGTGGAGCATGAATGCTGGAGCAGTTGGGCCGAATGATCAGTTTCTGTGCTGTAGAATTGGATTTTGTTTGATATCGCTCCTGTGAAGCGCCTTGAAACATTTTGCTATGCTAAAGGCGCTACATAAGTACCAGCTGCTGTTGCCGTTCCATTGAAGTGACTCTACCTCGATGGGAGAGGAAGGGCGGGAGTGAAGGGTGTGTGAGGACTCCATGGATAAGAGCCCTTATCAATGTTATCATTTCTTCTGGCTCAAGGAATGAAGGGGTCTCTGCTCAAACTGTTGCTCGGCCCATCTCTGAGAGGCGGTTGATGTTTGATTTAATCGGTGTCCTGCAGACCGGAGTTTCCTGAGTTACAACAGGACTTGATGTGTCGACAATATAATGAGGCCATGCTGAAAGTCACAAGCTTTCGTTTCCTCTTTCGAGTGAATAGAGGAGCTCGTGTGTTCAAAAATAGCCCCAGTAAGCTGTCAGAATCTTCTCTCCCGTATTGAATCTCCTGAAGGTGGAACATCAGAATACAGAGTGGGCCATTCAGCCCCTCGCATCCATGCTTTTCTCCTCCTTGCTGTGCTCAGCACGGATCTGGGAGTCAGGTCTGAGGGCGACGGTTGTCCTCTAGGTCTGAGGACAATGATTGTCTTCTTGCCGATGTGGCTGTTGATCATGCAGTGAATGGCTGTGGGTATTCAACCTTGGGAGGCACCATGGGCGACCCCAGTGCCACGCTGCCCTTCCCCCATTGGACAGCCTTTCTAGCCGTAGCATCCCCTAACCCCAGGGAGGCTGCAGCTAACTACAGCCTTCCATACAACAACTTGCATTTATATAGCGCCTTTAACACAGTAAAACATCCCAAGTAGCTTCACGGGAGCATAATCAGGCAAAATTTGACACTGAGCCACATAAGGAGATATTAAGACAGGTGACCAAAAGCTTGGTCAAAGAGGTAGGTTTTAAGGAGCGTCTTAAAGGAGGAGGGAGGTGGAGAGGTTTCGGGAGGGAACTGCAGAGTTCAAGGCCTAAGTAGCTGAAAGCATGGCTGTCAATGGTGGAGCAATTAAAATTGGGAATGCACAAGAGGCCAGAATTGGAGGATCGCAGAGATCTCAGAGGGTAGTAAGGCTGGAGGAAGTTACAGAGACAGGAAGGTGTGGTGTATGTAACTGTTCTACCTTTAAGAGAACTATTTTAGGTGTGGCACTACTTTATCTTGGCTGCTGTATACTGTAATACCGACGGTGTCCACACCGGTATATAAGTGCTGTGTCAGGATTTATTGGGCAGATTCGCCCAGACCTTCGAATAGTAAAGTCCTGTTAAAGTTACTCTTGTAGTCTGTGTATTAATTCGCCATAATACCTACAGACTTTACAGAAGAGTCATAGGGCTAGAGGAGGTTATAGAGACAGGGAGGGTTGTAGGGCTGGAGGAAGTTACAGAGGCAGGAAGGGTCATAGGGCTAGAGGAGGTTATAGAGACAGGGAGGGTTGTAGGGCTGGAGGAAGTTACAGAGACAGGAAGGGTCATAGGGCTAGAGGAGGTTATAGAGACAGGGAGGGTTGTAGGGCTGGAGGAGGTTACAGAGAGAGGGAGGGTTGTAGGGCTGGAGGAGGTTACAGAGACAGGGAGGGTTGTAGGGCTGGAGGAGGTTACAGAGAGAGGGAGGGTTGTAGGGCTGGAGGAGGTTACAGAGAGAGGGAGAGCTATAGGGCTGGAGGGGGTTACAGAGAGAGGGAGGGTTGTAGGGCTGGAGGAGGTTACAGAGAGAGGGAGGGTTGTAGGGCTGGAAGGGGTTACAGAGACAGGGAGGGTTGTAGGGCTGGAGGAGGTTACAGAGAGAGGGAGGGTTGGAGGGCTGGAGGGGGTTACAGAGAGAGGGAGGGTTGTAGGGCTGGAGGAGGTTACAGAGAGAGGGAGGGTTGGAGGGCTGGAGGGGGTTACAGAGAGAGGGAGGGTTGTAGGGCTGGAGGGGGTTACAGAGAGAGGGAGGGTTGAGGGGGGAAATTCCCACTCATGCCCGGTATGCATTTGTTCGGGGCTCACTGTGTTAACTACTTAAATCAACGCGTCGTGGTCGTGGAGCCATCATCACGGTTAGAGCGCCTGATTGAGATACCAGGTATTGGTGATGCGGGTTTTTCACTGTTGGTGGATAACTCAGTCATAAATGATTGGAATTGGATCTTGGAAGCGGAGGGACAGTTCAGAGATGGTTACACCTTCACAGGCAGAGTAACTGCAGGAACTAATTTTCATCTAATTGCTAGGTTCCACCTACATAACGTCACTCACTCACATCCATTACTGCACACTCAGGCTCCAAGACCAGCAACTGCCAGCAAAGCCCAGCTCTCTTATTCACGCATCTGTGCCTAGTCTATGTGTAATACACAGGTAACAATGAAGCAACTCCAAGGTCCCTTAAATCAATGGTTATTAACTATTTCAAAGGCAGGCACGTCCAGCACTGCAGCACTCCTTCAGTAGGGGCGAGGCGGCGATGATATGAAACGAGGCGGCGGAGCAGGTAGGCCCCACAGCGGCAGCGGCGGCGGACGTGTGAGGAGCGAGGCGGCGGAGATATAAACATAGAAATATAGAAGATAGGAGTAGCAGTAGGCCATTCGGCCCCTCGAGCCTGCTCCGCCATTCAATGCAATCATGGCTGATCATTCAAATTCAGTACCCTGTTACTGCTTTCTCCCCATATCCCTTGATCCCTTTAGCCTTAAGAAATATATCCAAATCCTTCTTGAATATATTTAATGAATTGGCCTCTACTGCCTTCTGTGGTACAGAATTCCACAGGTTCACCACTCTCTGGGTGAAGAAATTCCTCCTCATTTCTGTCCTAAGTGGCTTACACCTTATCCTTAGACTGTGACCCCTGGTTCTGGACTCCCCAACCATTGGGAACATCCTTCCTGCATCAAGCCTGTCTAGTCCTGTTAGAATTTTATAAGTTTCAATGAGATCCCCTCTCATTCTTCTAAACTCCAGCGAGTATAAGCCCAATCGACCCAATCTCTCCTCATACGTCATTCCTGCCATCCCAGGTATCAGCCTGGTGAATCTTCGCTGAACTCCCTCCATGGCAAGAACAGCCTTCCTCAGATAAGGTGACCAAAACTGCACACAATACTCAAGATGTGGTCTCACCAAGGCCCTGTACAACTGCAGCAAAACATCCTTGTTCCTGTACTCAAACCCTCTCGCTACGAAGGCCAACATACCATTTGCCTTCTTAACCGCCTGCTGCACCTGCATGCTTACCTTCAGCAACTGGTGCACAAGGACACCCAGGTCTCATTGCACTTCCCCTTCTCCCAATCTACTGTCATTCAGATAATAATCTGCCTTCCTGTTTTTGGCACCAAAGTAGATAACCTCGCATTTATCCACGTTATATTGCATCTGCCATGCTTCTGCCCAATCACCCAACCTGCTCAAATCATCCTGGAGTTTCTCAGCATCCTCCTCACAGCACATACGCCCACCCAGCTTTGTGTCGTTGGCAAACTTGGAGATATTACATCTAGTTCAATCATCTAGACAATTAATATATGGGCTAGTGCAGTGCACGGAGTGCTTTGTGCATTGAGTGGTGCTGGAGTTTTGCTAAGTGGGAGAAAAATCATTTAAGTGTATTTTGTGAATTTTAGTGTGTTAAGTCAATTATTTGAAGTAAGTTTAATTTTTTAAGGGTATTTAAACTCTTGGGCAGTTTAAACCGGAAGTAGAATCCGGGTATAAAAGGGGAGGGGCTAGTGCAGTGCACGGAGTGCTTTGTGCATTGAGTGGTGCTGGAGTTTTGCTAAGTGGGAGAAAAATCATTTAAGTGTATTTTGTGAATTTTAGTTTGTTGAGAAGTCAATTATTTGAAGTAAGTTAAATTTTTTAAGGGTTTTTTAAACTCTTGGCCAGTTTAAACCGGAAGTAGAATCCGGGTATAAAAGGGGAGGGGCTAGTGCAGTGCACGGAGTGCTTTGTGCATTGAGTGGTGCTGGAGTTTTGCTAAGTGGGAGAGTTCAGATAAGTGGGAGGTGAGGGTGTGTTTTTTGCTCTGTTTTGCTCCCCACTCCCAGGCTTGGACAGGACTGCGGAGGCGGAGCAGCGAGATGAGTCAACCAAACAGGCCCCACAGACAGTATTCAAGGAGGAGGTTGGTGATCAGCTGGTTGGTTGGTTTTCTTCCTTCTCTTCTCTTTTATACATTTAAGTTGGTAAGTTCTTTGAATAGTGGTGTGACATTAGCACCTATATCCGGGCAGGGTCTTCATAACTAATAATAAGAAATTTAATTAATTATATAGAATGGAGCAGGTGATGTGTTACTGTTGCGAGATGTGGGAGCCGGTGGTCCCCATTGAGGCTCACGGTGATTTCATCTGCGACAAGTGTTTGCTGCTAGAGGAACTCAAGTTCCATGTTATGGAGCTTGAGACCGAGCTTCAGACACTGCGACACATCAGGGAGGGGGAGAAGTTCCTGGACTCTATGTTTCAGTAGATGGTCACACCTATGAAGTTAATTACTGCAGATGTAGTCTGTGGTCAGGGACAGGATGGTGTGACTATGAGTGAGGAAGGTACAGGGATCCAGGATGTAGTGTTGAAGGAGACACAGCCCTTGTTCTTGTCCAGCAGGATCGAGGTTCTTACTCCCTGTGAGGGCGGGAGCGGGGACTGCAGGGAGGATGAACAACCTGGCCACAGCACCGTGGTACAGGGGCCATTCAAGTGGAGGGAGTAAAAAGAAATGTTGTAGTGGTAGGGGATAGTATCATTAGGGGGATAGATAGGGTTCTCTGCAGTCAAGAGCGGGAGTCCCGAAGTCTGTGTTGCCTGCCCGGTGCGAGGGTTAAGGACATCTCTTCTGGGCTGGAAAGAAACTTGGAGTGGGAGGGGGAGGATCCAGTTGTCGTGGTCCATGTTGGTACAAACGATGTAGATAGGACAAGGAAGAAGGTTCTGTTAAAGGAGTATGAGCAGCTAGGGGTCAAATTAAAAAACAGAACCTCAAGGGTAATAATCTCTGGGTTATTACCTGAGCCACGAGCGAATATGGCTAGGATAAATAAAATTAAAAGAGTTAAATGCGTGGCTCAAAGACTGGTGTGGGAGAAATGGGTTTTGCTTCTTGGGACACTGGCACCAATACTGGGACAGGAGGGAGCTGTTCCGTTGGGACAGACTCCACTTGGCCAGTGCTGGGACTAGAGTCCTGGCGAATCATATAACTAGGGCTGTAGAGAGGGCTTTAAACGAATTGGTGGGGGGGAGGTTTCTAGAGAGCAAATAATAGAAATGACAACAGAGAAGGTCATAGACTTAGGTAGCAGTGGAGGAATTAAAAAACAATGTGTCAGGAAGGGACAGAAGGTATGGAGTAAAAAGTAAAGTACTAAAAAGGGAAAAAACAGGAACTAAGTGTTACAAAACATATTTGAAAGTTCTTTATCTGAATGCACGTAGCATTCATAACAAAATGAATGAGTTAACGGCACAAATAATGACATATGGGTATGATCTTGTGGCCATTACAGAAACATGGCTGCAGGGTGACCATGACTGGGAATTAAACATACCAGGTTATTTAACAATCAGGAAGGACAGGCAGGAAGGGAGAGGAGGTGGGGTGGCTATGTTAATAAAGGAAGGAATCACTATAATACAGAGAAATGATATTGGGTCAAAGGAGCAGGATAGTGAAACAGTTCGGGTGGAGATAAGGAATAATAAGGGGGAAAAAACACTAGTGGGTGTAGTCTATATGCCTCCAAACAGTTGCAACTCTGTTGGACGGAGTATTAATCAGGAAATAGTTGAGGCTTATAATAAGGGAACAGCTATAATTATGGGGGATTTTAATTATCATATTAACTGGACAAATCAAATTGGGCAGAGCAGCCTTGAGGATGAGTTCATTGAGTGTATTAGGGATGGGTTTCTTCAGCAGTATGTAACTGAACCGACCAGGGGGCAAGCAACCTTAGATTTGGTCCTGTGTAATGAGACAGGATTAATTAAAAATGTCCTAGTAAAGGATCCCCTTGGAATGAGTGACCATAACATGGTTGAGTTCCATATTCAATTAGAGGGTGAGAAGGTTGGATCTCAAACAAGCGTGCTGAGCTTGAATAAAGGAGATTATGAAGGTATGAGAGCGGAATTGATTAGAGTGGACTGGGAAAATAGATTAAAGGGTAAGACGGTACATGATCAGTGGTGTACATTTAAGGAGTTATTTTACAACTTCCAAAAAATATATATTCCACTGAGGAAAAAAGGGTGTAAAAGAAAAGATAGCCATCCGTGGCTAAGTAAAGTAATTAAGGATAGTATCCGACTAAAAACTAGGGCATATAAGGTAGCCAAATCTAGTGGGAGGATGGAAGATTGGGAAGTCTTTAAAAGACAGCAAAAAGTAACTAAAAGATTGATTAAGAAAGGGAAGATAGATTATGAAAGTAAATTAGCAAAAAATATAAAAACAGACAGTAAAAGTTCTATAGTTATATAAAAAGAAAAAGGGTGGCTAAAGTAAATGTTGGTCCCTTAGAGGATGAGACCGGGAAATTAATGGTGGGAAACATGGAGATGGCAAAAACACTGAACAATTATTTTGTATCAGTCTTTACAGTAGAGGACACTAAGAATATCCCAACACTGGACAAACAGGGGGCTCTAGGGGGGGAGGAACTAAATACGATTAAAATCACTAAGGAAGTGGTACTTGGTAAAATAATGGGACTCAAGGCGGATAAATCCCCTGGACCTGATGGCTTGCATCCTAGGGTCTTGAGGGAAGTAGCGGTAGGGATTGTGGATGCATTGGTAATAATTTTCCAAAACTCACTGGACTCAGCAAAGGTCCCGGCAGATTGGAAAACTGCTAATGTAACACCCTTATTTAAAAAGGGTAGTAGGCAGAAGGCTGGAAACTATAGACCTGTTAGCCTAACATCTGTGGTTGGTAAAATGTTAGAGTCCATTATTAAGGAGACAGTAACGGGACATTTGGATAAACATAATTTAATAGGACAAACTCAGCATGGCTTCATGAAGGGGAAGTCATGTTTGACAAATTTGCTGGAGTTTTTTGAGGAAGTAACATACAGGGTGGATAAAGGGGAACCAGTGGACGTAGTGTATTTAGACTTCCAAAAGGCATTTGACAAGGTGCCACACAAAAGATTATTGCTCAAGATAAAAAAATCACGGGATTGGGGGTAATATTCTGGCGTGGGTGGAGGATTGGCTCTCTAACAGAAAACAGAGAGTTGGGATAAATGGTTCGTTCTCAGATTGGCAACCAGTAACTAGTGATGTTCCGCAGGGGTCAGTGCTGGGTCCCCAACTCTTTACAATCTATATTAACAATTTGGAGGAGGGGACCGAGTGTAACATATCAAAGTTTGCAGATGATACAAAGATGGGACGGAAAGTAGTGAGTGAGGAGGATATAAAAAACCTGCAAAGGGACATAGACAGGCTAAGTAAGTGGGCAGAGATTTGGCAGATGGAATACAATACTGGAAAGTGTGAGGTTATGCACTTTGGCAGGAAAAATCATAGAGCAAGTTATTATCTTAATGGCAAGAAACTGGTAAGTACTGTAGTACAAAGGGATCTAGGGATACTGGTGCACAAAACTCAAAAAGTTAGTATGCAGGTGCAGCAAGTGATCAAGAAGGCCAATGGAATGTTGGCTTTTATTGCTAGGGGGATGGAATATAAAAACAGGGAGGTATTGCTGCAGTTGTACAAGGTATTGGTGAGACCACACCTGGAATACTGCATACAGTTTTGGTGTCCATACTTAAGAAAAGACATACTTGCTCTCGAGTCAGTACAAAGAAGGTTCACTCGGTTAATCCCGGTGATGAGGGGGTGGTCATATGAGGAGAGGTTGAGTAGATTGGGACTCTACTCATTGGAGTTCAGAAGAATGAGAGGCGATCTTATTGAAACATATAAGATTGTGAAGGGGCTTGATCGGGTGGATGCGGTGAGGATGTTCCCAATGATGGGTGAAACTAGAACTAGGGGGCATAATCTTAAAATAAGGGGCTGCTCTTTCAAAACTGAGATGAGGAGAAACTTCTTCACTCAGAGGGTGGTAGGTTTGTGGAATTTGCTGCCCCAGAAAGCTGTGGAAGCTATATCATTAAATAAATTTAAAACAGAAATAGATAGTTTCCTAGAAGTAAAGGGAATTAAGGGTTACGGGGAGCGGGCAGGAAATTGGACATGAGTCTAGGTTCGGAATGGTCATGGCCCTGTGGGTAGTGGAGTGGGCCCAGGGGCCGTGTAGCCTGGTTCTGCTCTTACTGTGTTCTAATTCTGTGTTAGATTTCAGGAGATGGTTTTATTCCTGTTCCTGGCTGGGGTGGTGATCGCCTTTACAGAAGGTAAGTACTGTAGAAAATATAGGGACAGAGTGATCCCCTGGAAGATTTTCGATCGCCTAGATGGGTCGGAGAGGAATTTCCCAGATTTTTTTCTCCCAAATTGGCCATTGGGTCTTTATCTGGTTTTTCGCCTCTCCCGGGAGATCACATGGGTTTGGGTGGATGCAGAGTGATAGAAGATTTGAGGTTAGGATCAGATCAGCCATGATCTTATTGAATGGTGGAGCAGGCTCGAGGGGCCGATTGGCCTACTCCTGCTCCTATTTCTTATGTTCTTATGTTCTTAGTAGTAGACACAGGCAGGTAGTGCAGGGGTCCCCTGTGACCATCCCCCTCTCAAACAGATATACAGCTTTGGATATTGTTGGGGAGGATGGTATATCAGTATCAGAGGAAGGCAGCAGCAGCCAACTTCCTGGCACCGTGGGTGGTCCTGCTGCACAGGACAGGAGGAAAAAGAGTGGGAGAGCTATAGTAATAGGGGATTCTATTGTAAGCCACAAATGCAACACCAGGATGGTATGTTGCCTCCCTGATGCAAGGGTCAAGGATACCTCAGAACAGCTGCAGAACATTTTGGAAGGGGAGGGTGAACAGCCAGTTGTTGTGGTGCATATAGGTACCAACAACATAGGTAAAAAATGGGATGATGTCCTAAAAGCTGAATATAGGGAGTTAGGAGGTAAATTAAAAAATAGGACCTCAAAGGTAGTAATCTCAGGATTGCTACCAGTGCTATGTACTAGTCAGATTGGAAATAGAAGGATATTTCAGATGAATACGTGGCTAGAGGAATGGTGCAAGGGGGAAGGATTCAAATTCCTGGGACATTGGAACCGGTTCTGGGGGAGGTTTGCACCTGGGCAGGACCGGGACCGATGTCCCAGGGGGAGTGTTTGCTAGTGCTCTGGGGAAGGGTTTAAACTAAAATGGCAGGGGGTTTGGAACCTGAGCAGGGAGACAGAGGAAAGGGAAACAAGGATAGAAACAAAAGACAGGAAGGAGAAAAACAAAGGTGGCACTCAGAGAAATCAAGGGCCACAGTAAATAATAATTCTAAAAGGTGTCAGAGTGTTAAAAAAACAAGCCTGAAGGCCTTATGTCTTAATGCGAGGAGCATTCGTAACAAGGTGGATGAATTAGCTGTGCAAATAGAGGTAAATGGATATGATATGATTGGGATTATGGAAACATGGCTCCAGGGTGACCAAGGCTGCGAACTCAACATCCAGGGGTATTCATGTGATGAAATAACTGTGTTCTGATATTTGTACTTGTAATGTCTGGAATGTTCCACCGGGGGGAACCACTAATGCTCCTTCCTGGTCCCGCCCCTCTTCTGGTATGTTCTACCAAGGGCTCGGTCGATGATGAACTCTGTTAACTCTGCCATGATTCTTACTTAATAAAAGGCTTCAGTCTTAAGCTTTAACTTCACGGATTCGGGCAGTTATTTGGCACATCAATTTTATTAAGTAACAACTTTTGGAAGATGGATCGATTTTTGAAACCAGAGCGTCTGGATATCGATCCCCATTCGGCAGATGCGTCGAAGAAATTTACGCATTGGCTCCGATGTTTTGAACACTTCATCGCATCATCGACCGATCCGACGGTTAACAAGTTGGGTCTTCTAACCAACTTGGTAAGTCATCAAACTTACTCTATAATTGAAGATATTACTACATATGAAGAGGCCCTCGCAGCTCGTAAAGCCCAGTACCTTAAGTCGGTTAACGAAGTATACGCCAGGTATCTCCTGTCTACTTGCAGGCAATTACCCGAGGAATCTCTGGGCGATTTCCTGCAGGACCTTAAGGCTTTGGCTAAGGGTTGCAACTACAAGGCTGTCTCTGCCATAGTGTATCAGGAAGAAGCCATCCGCGATTCTTTCATATCTGGCCTCCGATCTAATTATATTAGACAGAGACTCCTCGAGAACGACTCGTTAGTTTTAAAAACGGTCGTCGCTGCTGCTCGATCGTTAGATGTAGCCCAGAAGAATTCAGAAGTGTATGCATCAGCCCATGCATCTCTCTCAGCCTCGTGTGTTCCGCGTATGGAGGCATCCATAACACCAATGGAGCCCCCACTTAATCCTATTGTTGCGGCTGTGCCCCATGGGTCTAAGTGTTATTTTTGTGGCCAATCTAAACACCCCAGGCAAAGTTGCCCAGCCAGAGAGGCTACCTGTTTTAAATGTAAGAAATGGGGACATTTTAGTAAAGTGTGTAAGGGTAATCCTGTACCCAATGTCTTCTCTGCTGCCGCCTATCGTTTTACTCTAGCCTCGGCTACGGTTGACCAGACCATACCGTGTTCCTTGTCAAAATCTATGATGGACATTAAGATTAATGGTCGTCCTACTGGGTGTTTGATAGGCTGTGGCAGTACTGAAAGTTTTATACACCCCAAACTTGTTAACTCCTGTTCATTGAAGGTGTATCCTACTCGAAGTGAAATTGTGATGGCGTCCAAATCCCTTACTTCGGAGGTAACTGGATATTGTAAAGTCACATTGACCGTTAAGGATACGGAGTATAAGGACTTTAAACTCCTTATATTACCTCAGTTGTGTGTGAACTTAATATTAGGCTTGGACTTCCAGTGTCAGCATGAGAGCATTACTCTTAAGTATGGTGGATCTCAGCCTCCGCTCACAGTCTGCGGCCTTTCTACTTTAAACGTAAGTCAGCCTTCTTTGTTTGCGAACCTTGCTCCTAATTGTAGACCAATAGCGACTAAGAGTCGACGGTATAGTTCAGAAGATAAAACATTTATAAAAGAGGAAGTGGAAAGGCTTCAACGGGAGGGAATCATCGAACACAGTGGTAGCCGTGGCGTGCCCAGGTGGTGGTGGTTAAAACTAATGAGAAGAAAAGACTTGTGGTTGATTATAGCCAGACTATAAACTTGTATAACCAATTAGACGCCTATCCTTTGCCTCGTATTTCTGAGATGGTGAACCAGATAGCTCAGTACCGCGTGTTCTCCACCATTGATTTAAAGTCTGCCTACCATCAACTCCCCATCAAAATAGAAGACCGACCTTATACGGCCTTCGAAGCTAATGGGCGCCTGTACCAATTCCTTCGGGTGCCCTTTGGAGTGACGAATGGGGTATCCGTCTTCCAACGGGAAATGGATCGTATGGTGGATGAATACGCGTTGGAAGCAACATTCCCGTACCTGGACAATGTTACCATCTGTGGGCGTGACCAATGGGAGCATGATCAAAATCTCGCGAAGTTCCTAGAGACTGCAAAGAGGTTAAACCTGACCTACAACGAAAACAAGTGTACCTTCAATACTACATGTTTGTGTATTCTTGGTTGCGTTGTGGAGAATGGGGTAATCGGGCCAGACCCTGAAAGATTACGCCCACTTAAGGAATTACCTTTACCTCACACTGTAAAAGCTTTAAGAAGGTGTCTGGGATTCTTCTCGTACTATGCCCAGTGGGTGGCTAGCTACTCAGATAAAGTCCGACCTCTTATTAAGTCGACGTCTTTTCCGCTATCGGCGGAAGCTCAGGAGGCTTTCCTTAATATCAAACGGGACATTGAGAAGGCAGTGGTATGTGCCGTGGATGAGAAGATCCCATTTCAAGTGGAAAGTGATGCATCTGATTTTGCGTTGGCAGCAACTCTTAACCAAGCTGGTAGACCAGTAGCTTTCTTCTCTCGTACATTGCAAGGACCAGAAGTTTGACATTCTTCAGTGGAAAAGGAGGCACAGGCAATTATTGAAGCAATCAGGTATTGGAGACATTATCTCGCTGGCCAACGTTTTATGCTCATTACTGACTAGCGATCTGTGGCCTTTATGTTCAACACTAAGCAGAGAGGCAAGATCAAAAATGATAAGATTTTAAGATGGCGAATAGAACTGTCAACATATGACTATGATATTCAGTACAGGCCTGGAGTATTTAATGAGCCATCGGATGCTTTGTCACGAGGAGTATGTGCTAGTCTAGGTACAGATAAGCTTCAAAGTCTCCACAACGCACTCTGCCACCCTGGGGTTACCAGAATGAACCACTTCATTAAGTCCCACAATCTACCCTACTCTATTGAGGAGGTCCGGACAATGACCAGAACCTGTCATGTTTGTGCTGAATGCAAACCCCGCTTCTATAAGCCGTCCGAGCCAGCTCATCTTATTAAAGCAACTCGACCATTTGAGCGTTTGAGTCTCGATTTTAAAGGTCCCCTTCCATCGAGCGACCGTAATGTCTATTTTCTTAATATTATAGACGAGTACTCTCGGTTCCCTTTTGCTATCCCCTGTCCGGATGTGACTAGTGCTGTTGTAATTAAATGCCTCTGCCAACTGTTTTCCTTGTTCGGCATGCCTAACTATATATATAGTGATAGGGGTTCTTCCTTTATGAGCGAAGAATTACGACAGTTTTTGCTATCGAAGGGGATTGCAACGAGTAGAACTACCAGCTATAACCCTCGTGGTAATGGGCAGGTCGAGAAAGAAAATGCGACAGTGTGGAAGGCTTTCGTACTGTCTCTGAAGTCACGAGGCCTGCCGACCTCTCGCTGGCAGGATGTCCTGCCAGACGTGCTGCATTCCATAAGGTCTCTTTTGTGTACAGCGACGAATGCCACCCCTCATGAAAGGATGTTTAGTTTTCCAAGAAAAGCTACTAATGGAGTATCGTTACCCACATGGTTGACGACCACGGGCCCTGTGTTGTTGCGCAGACATGTGAGAGGCCACAAGACTGACCCACTGGTGGAGGAAGTGCAACTCCTCCATGCTAATCCCCAGTATGCGTATATTCAATATTCGGATGGGCGAGAGGATACGGTCTCTATTAAGGATCTTGCACCTGCTGGAGCTCGAAAAGAGTTCGACTCTGAGAGTAGAGTTTTCAATCGTGGTATTGGACCTTCAGAGACACAAACCCTCAGTGTGGAAAATACTGATGATTCTGGGAATTCGAATGAACCGGAGTTAGTACTCCGGGAGGAGCCTCAGCAAGAGTTACGTCATTCCCAGAGGATTATCAGACCTCCTGACAGACTGAATCTATAGCAGGGGGTGAATGTGATGAAATAACTGTGTTCTGATATTTGTACGTGTACTTGTAATGTCTGGAATGTTCCACCGGGGGGAACCACTAATGTTCCTCCCTGGCCCCGCCCCTCTTCTGGTATGTTCTACAAAGGGCTCGGTCGATGATGAACTCTGTTAACTCTGCCATGATTCTTAGTTAATAAAAGGCTTCAGTCTTAAGCTTTAACTTCACGGATTCAGGCAGTTATTTGGCACATCAATTCAATATTCAGGAAAGATAGGCAAAAAGGAAAAGGTGGTGGGGTAGCATTGCTGGTTAAACAGGGGATTAACACAATTGAAAGGAAGGATATTAGCTCTGATGATATGGAATCTGTATGGGTAGAACTAAGAAATACCAAGGGGCAGAAAACGTTAGTGGGTGTGGTATACAGACCTTCAAACAGTAATGCGGAGGTTGGGGACGGCATTAAATGGGAAATTAGAGACGCATGCAATAAGGGCACAGCAGTCATCATGGGTGACTTTAATCTACATATAGATTGGGCTAACCAAATAGTAACAATACTGTGGAGGAGGAATTCCTGGAGTGTATACGGGATGGATTCATGGACCAATATGTCGAGGAGCCAACTAGAGATCAGGCCATCTTAGACTGGTTATTATGTAATGAGAAAGGATTAATTAGCAATCTTGTTGTGCAAGGCCCCTTGGGTCGGAGCGATCATAATATGATAGAATTCTTCATTAAGATGCAGAGTGAAGTAGTTGGCTCAGAGACTAGAGTCCTGAATTTAAATAAAGGAAACTATGATGGTATGAGGCACGAGTTGGGTAGGATTGATTGGGGAATGTCACTCAAAGGGTTGACGGTGGATAGGCAATGGCAAACATTCAAAGACCGCATGGATGAACTACAGAATTTGTTCATCCCAGTTTGGCATAAAAATAAATCAAAAAAGGTGACTCAACCGTGGCTAACAAGGGAAATATGGGATAGCATAAGATCCAAGGAGAGGACATATAAATTGGCCAGAAAAAGCAGTAAACCTGAGGATTGGGAGCAGTTTAGGATTCAGCAAAGGAGGACAAAGGGATTAATTAAGAAGGGAAAAATAGGGTATGAGAGTAAGCTTGCAAGGAACATAAAAACTGACTGTAAAAGCTATATTCAATATGTGAAGAGAAAAAGATTGGTGAAGTCAAGCATAGGTCCCTTGCAGTCAGAATCAGGGGAATTTATAATGGGGAACAAAGAAATGGCTGACCAATTAAATACTTACTTTGGTTCTGAATTCACAAAGGAGGACACAAATAACCTTCCAGAGATGTCAGGGAACAAAGGGTCTAATGAAAGGGAGGAACTGAATGAAATCAGTATTTGTAGGAAAATGGTGTTAGGGAAATTGACGGGATTGAAGGCCAATAAATCCCCAGGGCCTGATAATCTACATCCTAGGGTACTTAAGGAAGTGGCCCTAGAAAGAGTAGATGCATTGCTGGTCATCTTCCAACATTCGATGGAATCTGGAACAGTACCCATGGATTGGAGGGTAGCTAATGTTAGCCCACTATTCAAAAAAGGTGGTCGAGAGAAAATGGGGAATTATAGACTGGTAAGCCTGACATCGGTAGTGGGGAAAATGCTAGAGTCCATTATAAAAGATGTAATAGCAGAGCACTTGGAAAGCAGAGACAGGATCGGACAAAGCCAACATGGATTTACAAAAGGTAAATCGTGCTTGACTAACCTACTGGAATTTTTTGAGGATGTAACTGGTAAAATAGATAAGGGAGAACCAGTGGATGTGGTGTATTTGGTCTTTCAGCAGGCTTTCGATAAGGTCCCGCATAAGAGATTTGCATGTAAAGTTAAGACACATGGGATTGGGGGCAAGGTACTGACTTGGATAAAGAACTGGTTGGCAGACAGGAAGCAAAGAGTTGGAATAAACGGCTCTTTTTCCAAGTGGCAAGCAGTTACTAGTGGGGTACCACAGGGATCGATCCTAGGAGCCCAGTTTTTCACAATATATATCAATGATCTAGACGAGGGAACTAGATGTAATATCTCCAAGTTTGCAGACGACACAAAGCTAGGTGGGTGTGTGTGCTATGAGGAGGATGCCGAGAAACTGCAGTATGATTTGGACAGGTTGGGTGATTGGGCAGACGCATGGCAGATGCAGTTTAATGTGGATAAATGCGAGGTTATCTACTTTGGTGGCTAAAACAGGAAGGCAGATTATTATCTGAACGGCAATAGATTGGGAGAAGGGGAAGTGCAACGAGACCTGGGTGTCCTTGTGCACCAGTCGCTGAAGGTAAGCATGCAGGTGCAGCAGGCGGTTAAGAAGGCAAATGGTATGTTGGCCTTCGTAGCGAGAGGGTTCGAGTACAGGAACAAGGATGTCTTGCTGCAGTTGTACAGGGCCTTGGTGAGACCACACCTTGAGTATTGTGTGCAGTTTTGGTCACCTTACCTGAGGAAGGATGTTCTTGCCATGGAGGGAGTGGAGCGAAGATTCACCAGACTCATACCTGGGATGGCAGGAATGATGTATGAGGAGAGATTGGGTCGATTGGGCTTATACTCGCTGGAGTTTAGAAGAATGAGAGGGGATCTCATTGAAACTTATAAAATTCTAACAGGACTAGACAGACTTGATGCAGGAAGGATGTTCCTGATGGCCGGGGAGTCCAGAACCAGGGGTAAGCCATTTAGGACAGGGATGAGGAGGAATTTCTTCACCCAGAGAGTGGTAAACCTGTGGAATTCCCTACCACAGAAGGCAGTGGAGGCCAATTCATTAAATATATTCAAGAAGGAGTTAGATATATTTCTTAAGGCTAAAGGGATCAAGGGATATGGGGAGAAGGCAGGGACAGGGTACTGAATTTGGTGATCAGCCATGACCTCATTGAGTGGCGGAGCAGGCTCAAGGGGCCGAATGGCCTTCTCCTGCTCCTATCTTCTATGTTTCTATGTTTCTATATAGCTCAGCCTAGGCTCTGTGCTCAAGTCTCCGGATTGGAGCTTGAAACCACAACCTTCTGACTCAGGTGACAGTGCTACCCACTGAGCCACAGACTGACACTGTAAGAACTAGTCCAAAGCAGGCCAGGCACTCACACAGCTAGCATAGCCCAGTTGGGCTGAGTGGCTGTTTCTTTTTTATTCGTTCCTGGGATATGGGCGTCACTGGCAAGACCAGCGTTTATTGCCCATCCCTAATTGCCCTTGGAGAAGATGGTGGTAAGCCGCCTTCTTGAACCGCTGCAGTCCGTGTGGTGAAGGTACTCCCACAGTGTTGTTAGGGAGGGAGTACCAGGATTTTGACCCAGCGACGATGAAGGAACAACGATATATTTCCAAGTCAGGAAGGTGTGTAATTTGGAGTGATGGTGTTCCCTTGCGCCTGCTGCCCTTGTCCTTCTAGGTGGTAGAAGCAGCCTGCTTTTTCCTGGATGGTGTCGAGTTTCTTCAGTGTTTTTGGAGCTGCACTCATCCAGACAAGTGGAGAGTATTCCATCACATTCCTGACTTGTGCCTTATAGATGGTGGCAAGGCTTTGGGGAGTCAGGAGGTGAGACACTCATCGCAGAACACCCAGCCTCTGACCTGCTCTTGTTGCCGCAGTATTTATGTGGCTGGACCAGTTAAGTTTCTGGTCAATGGTGACCCTCAGGATGTTGATGGTGGGGATTTGGCGATGCTAATGCCGTTGAATGTCAAGGGGCGGTGGTTAGACTCTCGCTTGTTGGAGATAGTCATTGAATGGCACTTGTGTGATGCGAATATTACTTGTCACTTATCAGTCTAAGCCTGAGTGTTGTCTAGGTCTTGCTGCTTGCGGGCATGGACAGCTTCATTATCTGAGGACTTGTGAATGGAACTGAACACTGTGCAATCATCAGCAAACATCCCTGCTTCTGACCTTATGATGGAGTGAAGGTAATTGATGAAACAGCTGAAGATGGTTGGGCCTATGACACTGCCCTGAGGAACTCCTGCAGTGATGTACTGAGGTTGAGATAATTGACCTCCAACAACCACAACTATCTTTCTTTGTGCTAGGTATGACTCCAGCCAGTGGATGGTTTTCCCCCCGATTCCCATTGACTTCAGTTTTACTAGGGCTCCTTGATGCCACACTCGGTCAAATGCTACCTTAATATCAAGGACAGTCACTCTCACCTCACCTCTGGAAGTCAGCTTTTTTGACCTTGTTTGGACCAAGGCTGTAATGAGGTCAGGAGCTGAGTGGTCCTGGTGGAACCCAAACTGAGCATCGGTGAGCAGGGTTATTGGTGAGTAAGTGCCGCTTGATATCAACGTCACCTTCCATCACTTTGCTGATGATTGAGAGTAGACTGATGGGGCGGTCATTGGTCGGATTGGATGTGTCCTGCTTTTTGTGGACAGGACAAATCTGGGCAGTTTTCCACATTGTCGGATAGATGCCAGTGTTGTAGTTGTACTGGAACAGCTTGGCTAGAGGTGCGGCTAATTCTGGAGCACAAGTCTTCATCACGATTGCTGGGATGTCGTTGGGGCCCATAGCCTTTGCTGTATCCAGTGCGCTCAGCCGTTTCTTGACATCACGTGAATCAAATTGGCTGAAGACTGGCTTCTGTGATGGTTGGGACCTCAGGAGGAGGCCGATATGAATCATCCACTTGGCACCTCTGGCTGAAGATGGTTGCAAATGCTTCAGCCTTCTCTTTTGTACTCATGTGCTGGGCTCTGCCATCATTGAAGATGGGGATATTCGTGGAGCCTGCTTCAGGGATGTGTCGGGCCATGAGGTTACAGATTGTGGTGGAATACAATTCTGCTGCTGCTAATGGCCCACAGCACCTCATGGATGTCCAGTTTTGAGTTGGTAGATCGGTTCGGATCTATCCCATTTAGCATGGTGGTAGTACCACACAACACAGTGGAGGGTGTCCTCAGTGTGAAGACTTCGTCTCCAAAATGACTGTGCAGTGGTCACTGCTGCCAATACTGTCATGGACAGATGCATCAGCGACAGGTAGATTGGTGAGGATGAGGTCAAGTAGGTTTTTCCCTCGTGTTGGTTCTCTCACCACCTGCCACAGGCCCAGTCTGACAGCTATATCCTTCAGGACTCGGCCAGCTCAGGTGCGGGATTTCAATGCCCATCACCAAGAGTGGTGCTATCGAGCCACACTTGGTGCTGAACACTTAAGTCCCCCTCCTAGAGTACATTCTGTACCCTTGCTACCTCCCAGTGGAGTACTGATTCATCAGCTGAGGGAGGGCAGTAGGTGGTAATCAGCAGGAGGTTTCCTTGCCCATGCTTGACCTGAAGCCATGAGACATCATGGGGTCCAGAGTCAATGTTGAGGACTCCCAGGGCCACTCCTTCCCAATTGTATACCACTGTGCCACCAGCCCTGGTGGGTCTGTCCTGCCAAGGCCAGGTAAGGATGGCAGGCAGATTTAGGTTCAGACATTAGTGAACCAGATGGGTTTTCATGACAATCTGATAGTTTCATGATCACCATTACTGATACTAGCTTTTTGTTCCAGATTTATTTATTTAACTGTATTTAAATTCTCAGCTGCCAGCGTGGGATTTGAACTCATATCTCTGGGTTATTAGTCCAGTAACATAACCACTATGCTACCGTTCCCGTCGATTGTATAGACTTTATGTAATTCGATCTAAGTTTTGAGCCCTAGAACGGTATAATATAACAAAAGCAAAATACTGTGTGTAATGATCAATAACATGTCATTCTATAGTGGACACTAGGTGGAGCCGTAGAGCTGTATATAGCTGTATGTATAAGACTACACTACCCAGCTGTATGATATTAAGACTACATTACCCATGAGGCACTAGGCTACCCACAAGACAGCAGTCAAGATGGAAGCCTCTACAGATACTGTACCTAGTCCACATGGCTCAATAAAGTAACTAGCAAAAGCTAGCTGTGTTCATAATAAGAATGTTTATTTATTAATGAACATAAGATGGTACCAGGGTGGTGAAGATCTGCTGAAAATTGTGAAAAGCGACATGGAGAATTTGAAGCCACCAGAGCATTTGAAACTCACAGAAAAAATCGACTACAATTGGCAGACTTTTAAACAGCAATTCGAACTCTACATTGCAGCCATCGGATTCGGTAAGAAGCCAGACGCAAGGAAGATAGCATTGCTGCTTACGGTTGCAGGCCCACAGGCGATAGAGGTATTTAATACATTTGTATTTAATCCAGAGGAGAACAGAGAAAAATTAGAAGATGTGCTAAAAAAATTTGATGCGCATTGCTCTCCCAAAAAGAATGAGACGTATGAAAGATACATCTTCCGTTCTCGGACACAGCAACAAAATGAGACTTTTGATAGCTTTATAACTGATCTGAAACTGAAAGCACAGACATGTAATTTCTCTGAGCTGAAATCATCCATGATTTGTGACCAGATTGTGTTTGGTATTCATGATAAAAAAAGTCAGGGAACGTCTGTTGAGAGAAACCGAACTAAATTTGGAAAATGCAGTGAAAATATGCCAAGCCAGCGAGCTAGCTCGAAAGCACGCGAAGACTTTCAGTGAAATCAATAATGATGCGATTGTAATGAGTGATAATGCTGCTGTCGGTGCTGTGTCCTACAAGGGGAAGAAACGTGGGCAGAACAGAAATGAAAAGCAATCGGAGGATGACATTTTTAATTGTAAACACTGTGGTTACAAACACCAGTTAAGACAATGCCCAGCGTTTGGAAAAATGTGCACAAAGTGTACTGGAAAGAATCACTTTGCCAAACAATGCTTTTCAAAAGTAAAAACAACGAAAGGGCAACAAGTTAATGTGATTGAGGACACTGATTTAAGTGAGACATTTTTTGTAGGAATGGTGTCATGTGATAATATCAAAAAAGATACAGAAAATGTGCAGCCCTCAGAAATGGACAATGCTGAACATAAAGTCAATGCAGTAAAAGTGGACAAATGGATGATCCCACTGCAGATAAATGGAGCATTAGTTACATTGAAACTGGACACTGGGGCAAAAGCAAACTTAATCAGTATGAGTGACATAAAAAATATGAAAGAAAAGCCCAAAATACAGAAAAAGTCAGTACTACTGAAGAGCTATAATGGACAGAAAATAGATAGCTTAGGTGTATGCAGACTTAAAGTGACAGTCAAAGACAAAGTGCATCATCTCATGTTTTCTGTTGTGGCTGAAAGACTTGATTCGATACTAGGTGACAAAGCTTGTGAAGACTTAGAACTGGTCAAGAGAGTCTACCATATAAACTGTGCTGACTCAGGTGATGAAGCAGAGAGCCCATCAAGGATGAAAAGGCCAAAGGGTATCCATGTCTTCAAAAAGCCTAGTTTCTCCAAGAAGAAAGAAAAAGACTTTAAGGTCAAAGAGAAGCCAAAGGAAAAAAAGCACAAAGAGGAAAAACACAAGGAGAAAAAGTCCAAAGATATAACCACAGCAGATGTTGTTAAGCAGTGGAAAGAGAAAAAGAAAAAGAAGAAGCCTGCACCAGAGCAGGAAGCAGTTCCGGTGGATACTCCTTCTTCCCTCAGGCCAATCTTTGGTGTTCCATTAGCCGAGGCTGCTGAGAGGACTATGCTGTATGATGGGATCCAGCTGCCAGCAGTTTTTCGAGAGTACATTGACTACATTGAGAGTTATGGCATGAAGAGTGAAGGAAACACTGAAACCCTCTCCAAGCAAAGATCGCAAGGAGACCTCGATCTATACAAGAGCAGATTGATGACAATGCCGCAACTGCATCTTGTCATTCACCGCCAGAACAATCTCATGAAGACACATCAGACTTACCTGTGTTGAGAAGATCCACACGTGAAGTAAAAAAGCCTGATAGACTTAATCTTTGAGTACAATGTAAAGCTTTGAAAATGTGTTGACTGTTTTGAAAATGTTTATGTTTATAGAGCACTAACAAAAGTGTTACTGATATTATCTTTATTGTTTTCTTGAAAGTTGATTGATATTGATTTTGTTAAACCTCAAAGAAAGAGGGATGTAATGATCAATAACATGTCATTCTATAGTGGACACTAGGTGGAGCCGTAGAGCTGTATATAGCTGTATGTATAAGACTACACTACCCTGCTGTATGATATTAAGACTACATTACCCATGAGGCACTAGGCTACCCACAAGGCAGCAGTCAAGATGGAAGCCTCTACAGATACTGTACCTAGTCCACATGGCTCAATAAAGTAACTAGCAAAAGCTAGCTGTGTTCATAATAAGAATGTCTATTTATTAATGAACATAAGACTGTGGATGCTGGAAATCTGAAATAGAAACAGAAAATGCTGGAAATACTCAGCAGGTCAGGCAGCATCTGTGGAGAGAGAGAAACTGTAAATGCTTACAGCAGATTTCCATTTACACCTCCTCTAGACCCATCTTTTGTTTCTTTACTTGTCCCATTATCACCTTCTGTTGCCTTGCACCATCATCCCTTTTGTCATTTAATCTCTCCTGCCTTCCACCCGATCACAGACTTTTCCTTTTGTTCTTTCCTCGCCTCCCCACTTTCCCTGCCCCTGCACTTGCTTAAAACCCGTTACATCTCTAACTTTTTCCAGTTCTGACGAAGGGTCATCGACCTGAAACGTTAACTGTGTTTCTCTCTCTACAGCTGCTGCCTGAACTGCTGAGTATTTCCAGCATTTTCTGGCAATGTAAAATGTTTTGAGGGCCTTGTTCTATTCTGGCTCTCCCTCACAGTCTCTGCTGCCAGCGTATCTGTCCCATTTATACACACACACACATATAAAAATACCATTCTCAGTATGACACATGGTGTTGCTGGTAATTGTAACTGCGATTTATGCCTTTAGTGTGGCGATGACTCAGTGAAAGGAGGATTCGTTTGCACCTAATCAGGTTCGGAACCAAACAACTTAATTCTAAAGCAGTAAAATTCTTATGGATGCAGAAAATGTACCAAAGCTGCTTTTTGTCTGATTGGCACTGACCTCTCCCCATCACAGGACTATAACAAAGGAGCCTGCCTTCCTTACGCAGAAAACTACTGCCAAGGAAGTTATCATATTATCCTGGGGTCAGCCATGGCTCAGTGGTATCATTTTTGCCTCTGAGTCAGAAGCCCCACTCCAGAGACTTGATTATATAATCTAAGCTGACACTCAAGTGCAGTACTGAGAGAGTGCTGCACTGTCGGAGGAGCAGTACTGAAGGAGTGCTGCACTGTTGGAGGAGCAGTACTGAGGGAGTGCTGCACTGTCGAAGGGGCAGTACCGAGGCAGGACTGCACTGTCGGACGGTCAGTCCTGAGGGAGGGCTGCACTGTCAGAGGGGCAGTACTGAGGGAGCGCTGCACTGTCGGAGGAGCAGTACTGAGGGAGCGCTGCACTGTCGGAGGGTCAGTCCTGAGGAAGGGCTGCACTGTCGGAGGAGCAGTACTGAGGAAGCTCTGCACTGTCGGAGGGGCAGTACAGAGGGAGCACTGCACTGTTGGAGGGGCAGTACTGAGGGAGGACTGCGCTGTCGGAGGGGCAGTACTGAGGGAAGGCTGCACTGTCGGAGGGGCAGTACTGAGGGAGTGCTGCACTGTCAGAGGGACAGTACTGAGGGAGCGCTGCACTGTCGGAGGGGCAGTACTGAGGGAGTGTTGCACTGTCGAGGGGCAGTACTGAGGGAATGCTGCACTGTTGGAGGGGCCATCTTTCGAATAAGATCTTAAACTGAGGCCTTGTCTGCACTCTCAGGTGAACCTAAAAGATCCCATGGTACTATTTCGAAGAAGAGCAGGGAGTTCTCCCCGGTGTGCTGGCCAATATTTATCCCTCAATCAATATCACTGAAACAGATTATCTGGTCATTATCACATTGCTGTTTGTGGAATTTTGCTGTGCGAAAATTGTCTGCCACCTTTCCTACATTACAACAGCGACTACACTACAAAAGTACTTCAGTGGTTGTAAAGTGATTTGGGATGTCCTGAGGTCATGAAAGGTGCTAGAGAAATGCAAGTTTTTTCTTTTTTCTTTTTTAAAAATTAGTACAAACGTAGAAGGGTAGCAAGGGCACAGGATGTACTCTGGGTGGGGGACACCATGGTCCATCGCCAAGCGTAGCTCGGTAGCAATATTACTGACCGAGATGGTCGAGGCCTGAATGACATAGCTGCCAGACTGGGCCTGAGGGAGGTGGTGAGAGAACCAACATGAGGGATAAACCGACTTAATCTCGTCCTCACCAATCTACCTGTCGCAGATGCATCTGTCCATGACAGCATTGGTAGCAGTGACCACCGCACAAAGCGCAGAGCAGTCTACACAGAGCGGGCTTAAAACGGAATGTACTTAAACAGAGTATTTTATTTGGGAATTTGGATAGAGTTAGAATTCGGAGAAGAGGGTGAAGGAGTTGCTGCTTTTTGCCTACACTACTTGTAGTGCTTTGTGTTACAGGTAGATATATATTTCAGTACCCATAAGTTAATCTAGATGAAGTAAGTAGTGAAGAAACTACACTGTAAACTAAGTTACCTAATTACAAATTTAATGAAATAAAACAAGGTCATATGGGGATGGCAGTGCAGATGGTGTGCCGCAACTGCAGCATGTGGGAGTTTGTGGAGAGCATTATGATTCCGGACAACCACGTTTGCAGTAAGTGTCTGCATCTTGAGGAACTTCAGCTCAAAGTTATTGAACTGGAGTCTGAGGTGCAGACATTGCGGGGCATCAGGGATGGGGAGAGTTACCTGGACACTTTGATCCAGGAGGCAGTCACACCCCTTAGGTTAGGTAGTGGTACAGGTCTGGTTAGTGTTCAGGGACAGGAGGGTGTGACTGCAACTCAGGCAGGTATGGAAACCCCAGGTGCAGTGCTGGAGGAGCCTCAGCCTTTGCCCTTGTCCAACATGTATGAGGTTCTTGAAACCTGTGTGGATGAGGGAAAAGCCTGCAGGATGGATGAGCAAGCTGACCATGGCACCATTCAGGTGGAGGGAGTGAAAAGGAATGTAGTTGTGGTAGGGGACAGTATAGACAGGGGGATAGATACTGATCTCTGCAGCTGTGACCGAGAGTTCCGAGGGTTGTGTTGCCTGCCCGCTGCCAGGGTTAAAGACATCTTCTTGCGACTGGAGGAGAACTTGGAGTGGGAGGGAGATGATCCAGTTGTTGTGGTCCACGTAAGAACCAACGACATAGGTAGAACTAGGAATGAGGTTCTGCTGAGGGAGTTTGAGGAGCTAGGATCCAAATTAAAAAGCAGAATCTCTAAGGTAATTATCTCTGGATTGCTACCTGAGCCAAGTGCAAATTGGTATGGTGATAAACAGCTTAGAGGTTTAAATGCATGGCTCAAAGAGTGGTGTGGAAGGAAGAGGTTTCAGTTCATGGGGCATTGGTACCAGTACTGGGGAAAGAGGGAGCTATTCCATTGGGACGGGCTCCACTTAAACCAGGCTAGGACCAGTGTCCTGGTGAACCGAATAACTAGGGTAGTAGACAGGGCTTTAAACTAATGAAGGGGAGTGGGAGGATTCAGGAAAGAGTAAATTTAAAAGCATCAAGAGAAATGTCAAAGCTCTAGAGCAGAGTAGAGTTTTGGATAAAATTAAGCAGAGTGGGTCAGGAAGGGACAGAGAGAGTAACAAAGGTAATAAGGCATCAGTGACATCAGGGAAAAATAGAAATAAGTCGAAGCTAAAGGCACTATATCTGAATGTGTAATGCATTCGCAACAAAATAGTTGAATTAATAGCGCAGATAGAAATTAATAGGTTTGATCTGATAGCCATTACAGAGACATGGTTGCAATGTGGCCAAGGTTGGGAATTAAATATTCCAGGATACTTAACTTTTAGAAGAGATAGACAAAATGGAAAAGCAGGAGGATTAGCCCTGATAATAAAGGATGGGATAAAGACAGTAGAGAGAAAGGATCTTCACTCTGAAAATCAAGAAGTAGAATCAGTTTGGGTGGAGCTAAGAAACAGCAAGGGGCAGAAAACATTGGTGGGAGTTCTTTATAGGCCCCCAAACAGTTGTTGTAATGTAGGGCAGAGTATAAATTAGGAAATTAGAGGCACATGTAACAAGGGTAATACAGTAATCGTGGGGGACTTTAATCTACATATAGACTGGGCAAACCAAATTTGCAGTAATAGTGTGGAGGACGAATTCATGGAATGTATGCAAGATAGTTTTTTAGATCAGTATGTTGAAAACCAACTAGGGAACAGGCTATTTTAGATCTAGTATTCTGCAATGAGAAAGGGTTAATTAAAAACCTTGTAGTAAAGGGGCCTTTAGGGAAGAGTGATCATAATATGATAGCATTTTATATTGAGTTTGAAAGTAATTTAGTTAAATCCAAAACTAGGGTCTTAAATCTAAACAAAGCAAACTACGTAGGTGTGAGGGGTGATTTGGCTAAGGTAGATTGGGAAACAACATTAAAAGGTATGACAGTAGAGAAGCAATGGCTAGCATTTAAAGAATGAATACATAATTTACAACAAATATACATTCCTTTAAGGCACAAAAACCCCACAGGAAAAGTGGTCCAACTGTGGGTAACAAGAGAAGTTAAAGATAGTGCTAGATCACAGGAAGAGGATTAGAATGTTGCCAAAAAGAGTAGTAAGCCTGAGGATTGGGAGGATTTTAGAATTCAGCAAAGGAGGATCAAGAAATTGATAAAGAAAGGGAAAATAGAATATGAGAGTAAACTAGCAAGAGACATTAAAACAGACTGTAAAAGCTTCTATTGGTAGGTAAACAGGAAAAGATTAGCGAAAGTAAATGTGGGTCCCTTACAGGTTGAGACAGGAGAAATTATAATGGGGAATAAGGAAATGGCAAGAGAAATTAAACAAATGCTTTAAGGGTAGGATTTTCATTGGGCCGTGGAGGCAGGTTTGGAGGCGTGCGGGTGGTTAAAATTGCAAAAACTGGTGGGCGGGCCCGACCCCACCTCCATCCCACCTCCACGCAATTTTGAAAAATTTGTGTCTGATGATCCCGTCTCCATCCCGCCTCCAAGAGGCGGGATAGCCGTTAAGGCCCTTAACAAGCACTAAATTGCCTCTATAATGCCATTTTGAATGGCCTTTGCGATTTTAACCCTTTTCCCACATGAAACACGCAGTTCTGAAACATGACGGTGAAACCTGGTGGGAGCACAATTGGATTGCTGACCATCAGCTGCAGCTCAACCATTAAAGAGATTTGATCAGCCATCATTTGCAGGTGGCAGGACTTTGTAGTCTCAGGTCTGGGGGAACTTTTAGAAGGCATAACCACAGCTGTGGAAGTTTGGAGCCTAACAACCATCTCCAGTGTGACCTCCTGGGAAACCCCTCTCGCCACCTTCACTGAGCGCTTCCTCAACTGTGGCATCTACCAGAAGCATGGGAGCCATTTATTTCCTTCCCTTCTGGATATTAGATGAGGCCGAACAACAGCAGCAACAACAACAGCAGCCCCAACAGCAGCAGCAACAACAGGCGTGCCAAGCTGCTGCTCACCCACCTGAAGTTGCACAGGCCAGAAGGGGCCAGCGCCTGGAAGCCCGTCAGTGCAGGAGATACCCCCCAAACAGGGTCTACAGACACAGGGTCAGCTATCTCAACATGTCTGAGCAGCAGTGCCAAATGCGGCTCCGAATTTCGTGCGAGATAGTGGGTGACATCTGCGCAATGGTGCAGCAAGACCCACAGGCCAGAGGACCAGGTGGACAACCCTTACCAGTGGCCATCAAAGTCACCACCGCACTCAAATTTTTTGCCTCCCGCTCATTCCAGGGATCAGCAGCAGACATCAGTGGCATCTCCCAGGCGGCCGCACACACTGCATCACGCAGGTAACCGATGCCCTCTGCCCTCGTGCACAATCACATCCATTTCACCAAGGATCGAGCAAGTGTCATGGCGCATGCGGTTGGATTAGCTCATCTGGCAGGCTTTCCAAGGGTGCAGGGATTCGTTGACTGCGCACATGTGGCCCTTAAGGCACCCCATCGCAATCCAGGTATTTTTGTCAATCGCAAGGGCTTCCACTCCCTTAACGTTCAGCTGGTGTGTGACCACAAGAAGGAAGTTTTGCATGTTTGTGCCAAGTACCCTGGCAGTTGCCATGACTCCTTCATACTGCGCCAGTCTAGTGTGCTTCCGCGATTAAGTCCACCAGACCAACTTAACGGATGGCTACTTGGAGACAAGGGCTATCCCCTGAGGGCGTGGCTAATGATGCCATTGAGGAGACCATCCAACAAAGCTGAGGAGAGCTACAACTCCAGCCACATGTCCACCAGAGCCATAATTGAGCAAACCATCAGTTTGCTGAAGATGCGCTTCAGATGCCTGGATAGATCAGGTGGAGCCCTGCAGTACTCAGCAGCCAGGGTCTCCAGAATCGTCGTGGTTTGCTGTGCACTTCACAGCATGGCACAGCGTCATGGCTTGCAGACTCCTGAGGACCAAGTGGCCCCTCACATATCCTCCTCAGATGAGGAGGAGGAGGAGAGCAAAAACGAACATCCTGCAGAGGTCCATCAACCAGCGGCAGCAGTACGCGAGAACATAGCAGTCTGGGGTGCAAGGAACACACTCATCCTGGCCAGATTTGCTTAGCCTAGCCACTCAAGCACTTTTGCCTCGCATCTTCTTACCTGAGCATCGACAATGGCCACGAACCAGCTGATTCCTAGCAATTTGACCACCATACTGACAATTGCAAGTAATCCTAAGCCCTCAGTGTGGAAGTCCCATTCGCGAAATGACACACACCACAACTACAGCAGTAGCCATCAGATTTTTTTATGTACATGATTCATACGATGGCTTTTACACATAAAACATCAAATTTCACCCAAGTGACTACTCTTGTGATTATTTGTGCAGTATCTTTCTCTTACACGTGCTCCTATGTGGTGCTTCCCCTGTGGCTTCAGCAGGTGTGGAGGCCCCTTGCTCGCTTTCTTGCTGCTCCTGTCTCGACACCTTTGGCGGGCGTCCTCTGGGGTTGTGAACCTGTGAGGGCTCGGCAACAGTCTGCTGCTCCTGCGGCTGTGCAGGGGTTGAGATGCCAATCTCAGTTGGCTGTGGACTCTGGTGGGGCTCTGACCGATGGCTCTGCAGTGGCATGGAAGTGTGAGCGCTTGGAGAGGAGCCCCCACTTCCTTGATGTCTGCCACCAACTTCCCTCTCATGGGTCAGGTCCCCCTCAGTGCTTGCAAGTGGCTTGAGAGCACCTTGCTGCACTTCAGGGGGGCCATGGGGTCCCGTATCTGCGCTGGCAGTCCTACTCAGAGGGACTGTCATGAAGGTCTGGTTTCTCTGTTCAATAGCTGACCATCGCTCCTCCAGAGATGTCAGTCTATTCTGAACACTCACCATGTTTTCAACACTTTGGCGACTTAGCTCCTCCATGGCCATAGCCATCCTCTCGTCTACTGTAGCCATCCTTTCCACGGAGGTTGCCATCCTTTCTGTGGTGATGCGTTCATGCGCCAATGACTCCACAAAGGCTCTGCTCATGTTAGCGAGGGACTCCTCCATTCGCTCCACACTCGCAGCGACCCTGGAGACAAAACCTGCCAGAGACGCCTGCATCTTTTCCTGGAGTGCCATCACCGCTGATACTGTGGATGGACCCAGAGGCAGAGGGTCAACATGCAGCTGACCTGAGCTGGCAGAGTCCTGCGCCCTCCGACTAGGACTCTCCACTGCTGTCCCTGTCTCCACAATCTGCTGATGCTCACTTGTGAGCTGTGATACACCAAGTGACAACACTACTCTATGTCCCAAAGGTCCCACCGAGGTGTGAGTGTCTGCGCTGGTGCTGGGTGTGCTTAATTCTGCTGACGCTGTGCCCTCAGAGGTTGTAGCTTCCTCTGAGGAGCTTGGAGGCTCAGCCTGTTCCTCCTGGCTAGTGGGGACGGGTGCTTGCGATGGTCCTGTGGAGGAGTAAAGGAAAGAGTCAGAGATGTGATGCCAAGGTTACATGCACGTTGCATATTGCAGATGATCATTAGACCATCTGTTGGAGCTTCCAAAACATTATCAGCGACTCATGCAATGTCAATGAGAGAGATGGAAAACTATTCTGTCACCAGCTTGCTGTGATGCACCCGTCTGTCCGTCCCCCACTTGCGCATCTTCCTCCAGTCCTACGATCTCCAGGACCGCCTCCTCCCAGTGGGTGAGGTGGGCTACAGATGGTGGCCCTACTCCTGTCCTCGCTCGTTCTCTTTTATTGTGAACTCTCTTTTCCTGCAATGAGGGAGACAAGTGGAGGTTGAGTGAGAATGAAGGAGTGAGTGTAGAGAATCCATAGCATAGATGCTTAGAAGGAGACAAAGATGGAGTGAGGTGGCAAGACCAAGGGCCCTCCCTGTGTGTTGTCAGTTGTTTTCATAGCATCAGAGTGATAGGGAGTGTGAGGGCTGCATAGTTGAATAGTTAGGTGAATGTGACCATAGAGAGAGAGGGAATGGGTAAGGGTGCATGGATGTTAGTGTCAAGTGGGATGTGGAGGAAGAGATTGCTAAAGCTGAGTGCTGGTGAGGAAAGGCAATGGAGATCAGATTGAGGGTGATGGGAAATTCATACTCACTTTTCCAGTGCGCCGAAGGTCATGAAATCTCTTCCTGCACTGTATCCAGGTTCTGCGGGTAGCCAATAAGGAGTTGACCTCCTCTGCCACTTGCAGCCATGCAGCCTTTGCCTGCTGGGGAGGCTTCTTCCTCGCTGATGAAGGGAAGAGCACCTCCTTGTGAGCTCTTGCTCCCTCCACTAAAGCCTGCAGGGCAACGTCGTCAAAACGGGGTGCAGACCTCAGTCTTTCTCTGGCCATTCTGCTTCCAGCTCAGTGTATCAGTAAATGTCAAAAGGTTGGCAGTCTGCAGAAGAAGCAAGGCTTGTTGCAGACCTTAAATGCAGCAGCAGCAATGATGATGTCATCGGAGGCAACTTTCAGCCTGGAAAAACTCATTTGCCATGGGTTCCCACACGCTGGAACTCAATTGGGCAATTAAGTTAAAATCGCATCTATCTCCCACATCGAATTAGATTCGTGTGGATAACACGAAATGCGGATTACATGAAATCAGCCCGCGCCTGAATGAAAATCCAGCCCTTTGTGTTTGTCTTCAGGGAAGATGCAAAAATCTTCTGGAAATAGTGAAGAACCAAGGCTTTAGCGCGAATGAGGAACTGAAAGAAATTAATATTAGAATAAAAATAGCACTGCAGAAATTAATGGGACTGAAAGCCGATAAATTCCCTGGACCTGATGGCCTACATTCTAGGGTTTTGAAAGAGTTGGCTATAGAGATAGTGGATGCATTGGTTGTCATCTTCCAAAATTCCATAGATTCTAGAACAGTTCCCGTGGATTCAAAGGTAGCAAATGTAACCCCACTATTTAAGAAAGGAGGGAGAGAGAAATTTGGGAACTACAGACCAATTAGCCTGACATCAGTAGTAGGGAAAATGCTAGAATCTATTATTAAGGACATGGTAACAGGGCACTTAATTTTTTGAGGTTGTAACTAGCAGAATAGATAAGGGGGAACCAGTGGATGTGGTGTATTTGGATTTTCAGAAGGCATTCGATAAGGTGCCACACAAGAGGTTATGAAACAAAATTAGGGCTCATGGGATTGGGGGTAATATACTAGCATGGATTGAGGATTGGTTAACGTACAGAAAACAGAGAATAGGAATAAAGGGGTCATTTTCGGGTTGGCAAACAGTAACTAGTGGGGTACCACAAGGATCAGTGCTTGGGCCTCAGCTATTCACAATCTATATCAATGATTTGGATGAGGGGACCAAATGTAATATATCCAAGTTTGCTGATGATACAAAGCTGGGTGGGAATGTAAGTTGTGAGGAGGATGCAAGAAGGCTTCAAGGGGATATAGAGAAGCTAAGTAAGTGGGCAAGAACATGGCAAATGGAATGTACTGTGGAGGAATGTGAAGTTATCCACTTTGGTAGGAAAAATAGAAAAGCAGAGTATTTTTTAAATGGTGAGAGATTGGGAAATGTTGGTGTTCAGAGGGACCTGGGCGTCCTTGTACATGAATCACTGAAAGTTAACATGCAGGTACAGCACTTAGGAAAGCAAATGGTATGTTGGCCTTTATTACAAGAGGATTTGAGTATAAGAGTAAAGACACCTTATTGCAATTATATAGGGCCCTGGTGAGACCACACCTGGAGTATTGTGTACAGTTTTGGTCTCCTTACCTAAGGAAGGATATACTTGCCATTGAGGAAGTGCAATGAAGGTTCACCAGACTGGTTCCTGGGATGGGGGGATTGTCCTATGAGGAGAGATTGAGTAGACTAGGTCTATATTCTCTAGTGTTTAGAAGAATGAGAGGTGATCTCACTGAAACATACAAAATTCTGACAGGCCTTGATAGGGTAGATGCAGGGAGGGTGCTTCCCCTGGCTGGGGAGTCTAGAACCAGGGGTCACAGTCTCAGAATAAGGGGTCAGCCATTTAGGACTGAGATGAGGAAAAATTTCGTCACTCAGAGGGTGGTGAATCTTTGGAATTCTCTACCCCAGAGGGCTGTGGAGGCTCAGTCGTTGAGTATATTCAAGACAGAGATCGATAGATTTTTGGATATTAAGGGAATCAAGGGATATGGGGACAGTGCAGGAAAGTGGAGTTGAGGTAGAAGATCAGCCATGATCTTATTGAATGGTGAGCAAGCTCGAGGGGCCAAATGGCCTACTCCTGTTCCTATTTCTTATGTTCTTATTGTGGAGACGAAATCTCATCTTCAGACTGAGGACACCCTCCATCATGTTGTATGGCACTACCACCATGCTAAATGGGATAGATTCAGAACAGATCTAGTAACTCAAAACTGGGCATCCATGAAGAGCTGTGGGCCATCAGCAGCAGCAGCAGGATTGTATTCCACCACAATCTGTGACCTCATAGCCCAGCATATCCCTCACTCTACCATTAACAAGCCAGGGGACCAACCCTAGTTCAATGAAAAGTGTAGAAGAGCATGCCAGGAGCAGCACCAGGTGTACCTAAAAATACTGGTGAATCATAGAAACATAGAAACATAGAAGATAGGAGCAGGAGTAGGCCATTCGGCCCCTCACGCCTGCTCCGCCATTTAATGAGATCATGGCTGATCATCCAAATTCAGTACCCTGTGTTATAAATCTCATCATTCATCAAGAAACTACTCGTGAAATAACGCTGGACAGCCAGCTGGTGGCGCCGTCTAAGGAGTATAAATACTCGGGCGTCAGCCCCAGCTTTCCAGGGACATTTTGTAAGACAAGGAACTAGTGAAGTACAACTAGACCTCCATGTTCTGAAACAAGTTGATTAAAGCCTTGCTTTATGCTCAAACCAAGTGCGTAGTGAGTTTTATTACGTCACCCTGTCCCTGCTTTCTCCCTATATCCCTTGATCCCTTTAGCCTCAAGAAATATATCCAACTCTTTCTTGAATAAATTTAATGAACTGGCCTCCACTGCCCTCTGTGGTAGAGAATTCCACAGGTTCACCACTCTCTGGGTGAAGAAATTCCTCCTCATCTCTGTCCTAAATGGCTTACCCCTTATCTTTAGACTGTGACCCCTGGTTCTGGACTCGTCCGCCATTGGGAACATCCTTCCTGCATCTAGTCTGTCTAGTCCTGTTAGAATTTTATAAGTTTCAATGAGATCCCCTCTCATTCTTCTAAACTCCAGCGAATATAAGCCCAATCGACCCAATCTCTCCTCATACGTCATTCCTGCCATCCCAGGTATCAGTCTGGTGAATCTTCGCTGCACTCCCTCCATGGCAAGAACATCCTTCCTCAGATAAGGCGACCAAAACTGCACACAATACTCAAGGTGTGGTCTCACCAAGGCCCTGTACAACTGCAGCAAGACATCCTTGTTCCTGTACTCAAACCCTCTCGCTATGAAGGCCAACATATCATTTGCCTTCTTAACCGTCTGCTGCACCTGCATGCTTACCTTCAGCGACTGGTGCACAAGGACACCCAGGTCTCGTTGCACTTCCCCTTCTCCCAATCTGGTGAAGCTGCAACACAGGACTACGTGCATGCTAAACAGGAGAAGCAGCATGCTATAGCCAGAGCTAAGCAATTCCACAATCAACGGATCAGATCAAGGCTCTACAGTACTGTCACATCCAGTCGTGAATGGTGGTGGTCCATTAAACAACTAACGGGAGGAGGAGGCTCCATGAATATCCCCATCCTCAAAGATGGCAGAGCCCAGGACAAGTGCAAGAGACAAGGCGGAACCATCTTCAGCCAGAAGTGCCGAGTGGATGATTCATATCGGCCTCTTCCTTACGACCCCATCATCACAAAAACCAGTCTTTAGCCAATTCGATTCATTTCACGTGATATCAAGAAACAGCTGAGTGCACTGGATACAGGAAAGGCTATGGGCCCCGACAACATCCCGGCCGCCATGCTGAAGACTTGTGTCCCAGAACTAGCCGCACTTCTAGCCAAGCTATTCCAGTACAGGTACAACACTGGCAGCTAACCAACAAAGTGGAAAATTGCCCAGGCATGGCCTGTCCACAAAAAGTAGGACAAATCCAATCCAGCCAATTACCGCCCCATCAGCCTACTGTCAATTATCAGCAAAATTATGGAAGGGGTCGTTAACAGTGCTATCAAGCGGCACTTACTCACTAATAACTTGCTCACCGATGCTGAGTTTGGGTTCCTCCAGGACCACGCGGCTCCAGACCTCATTACAACCTTGGTCCAAACATGGACAAAAGAGCTGAATTCCAGAGGTGAGGTGAGAGTGACTGCTCTTGACATCAAGGCAGCATTTGACTGAATGTGGCACCAAGAAGCCCTAGTTAAATTGAAGTCAATGGGAATCAGGGGAAGACTCTCCACTGGCTGGAGTCATACCAAGCACAAAAAAGATGGTTGTGGTGGTTGGACGTCAATCATCTCAGTCCCAGGACATCGCTGCAGGAGTTCCTCAGGGCAGTGTCCTAGGCCCAACCATCTTCAGCTGCTTCATCAATGACCTTCCCTCCATCTTAAGGTCAGAAGTGGGAATGTTTGCTGATGATTGCACAGTGTTCAGTTCCATTAGCAAGTCCTCAGATAGTGAAGCAGTCTGTGCCTGCATGCAATAAGGCCTGGGCAGCATTCAGGCTTGCTTGGGCTGATAAGTGGCAAGTAACATTCGTGTCGTACAAGTGCCAGACAATGACTATCTCCAACAAGTGAGAATCTAACCACCTCCCCTTGACATTCAATGGCATTGCCATCATTGAATCCCCCACCATCAATATCCTGGGGTCACCATTGACCAGAAACTTAACTGGACCAGCCACATAAATACTGTGGCTACAAGAGCAGGTCAGAGGCTGGGTATTCTGCGATGAGTGACTCACCTTCTGACTTCCCAAAGCCTGTCCACCATCTACAAGTTACCAGTCAGGAATGTGATGGAACACTCACCACTTGCCTGGATGAGTGTAGCTCCAACAGCACTCAAACAGCTCGATACTGTAGTGTATGTACCTTTAAGAGGAGAACTACTTTTACAGCTCCTGTATACTGTAGTACCGGCAGTGACAACACCTGTATATAAACCCTGAGTGGGGATCTGTACTGTTAGTTTTTAGAATACCCTCATCCAGTAAACACCTGTTGATTGTTCATCTGCAGTCTCCGTCTATTTATTGAAGAACACCATACCTTAAGATTCATGGATTTAACAGTGGCAACGAGGCCGATTCGAACCTACCTGCAACTCCGCCTTTCCTCCCAGGGATTCGCTCCTGGAGGACAGTGGAAGAAAGTCGAGGACAGAAGCACGGGCGTAGACCAGGAGCAACCACCCAGTCATCCAGCAGAGAGTGAGCATCGCAGGGGAGGCTGTTGAGAGCTGGGCTTGGTTCTCCAGTCTTGACGATCCAGCGCAACAGGCTGGCAACAGGTACGGCGCAGATCCTTCCTGGACAGCGGCGGCTGGAGCCGACCGACGGCACAGAAAAGGCCGAGAAGCGTCGACGGGGTAAGAGAGAGGGTAAAGCGCACAGGGCGCAGCCGGGGGTTGAAGTCCGAGCGGCGTCGACGGAAAACAAAAAGAGAGAGAGGAGAAAGCACAGCCGGGGTTCAGGACCGAGCGGCGGCAACGAGAGAGGCATGCAGGAAAATGCGCAGAGCGCAGCCAGTGCTCAAGGGCTGAGCAGCGTCCGCGGGGGAAGAAAGGAAGCGCGCGAGACGCCATTTGAGCCGCAGCGGAGAAGAAGGGAGAGCGCGGGAAGAAAGGGAAGCACGGGAGACGCAATTTTGAGCCAGCGGAGAAGAAGGGAGAGCGCGGGAGACGCCATTTTAGCCAGTCTAACCACACCCAGGGATGCCGAAGAGTGGCAGTGTCACTGCGTTCGACAATGAAGTCGAAGATTGGGCGACATATGTGGAACGCATTGAAGTGTACTGTAAGGCGAATGAAGTGCCAGATGCCAGGAAAGCACTGGTATTGTTGAATTCCATGGGTGCAAAAATGTATGGCTTACTGCGAAACCTAGTAACCCCAGAGAAGCCAGTGGATAAGGATTTTGAAAGCATAGTGGCAATCCTACAGGACCACTTAAACCCCACACCGCTGCTGATAGCAGAAAGATTTAAGTTTCACAAAAGGAACCAGCATAAAGACGAAAGTAATGCTGAGTATTTAACGGAACTGCACAAGCTATCGAAACACTGCCAGTTTTGGAATGGGACTAGCAGATACATTAAGGGACAAGTTTGTGTGTGGGCTTCAAAGTGAAGGAACCCAGAAACGGCTTCGATCAGAAAAGGATCTTACGCTGGACAAGGCTTTCAGCATGGCAGTATCACACGAAGCAGCTGCACGGGGCGCTGCAGAGATACAACGGAGACCGCAAGAATATGGCACCAATGAAATGTCATATGGAGCAGTGAAGTATTATCGCTGCGACAGAACAACACACGACCAGAAGGATTGTTGGTTCAAGGACCAAGTGTCATAGAGTCATAGAGTCATAGAGTTATACAGCACGGATAGAGGCCCTTCGGCCCATCGTGTCCGCGCCGGCCATCAAGCCCTGTCTAATCTAATCCCATATTCCAGCATTTGGTCCGTAGCCTTGTATGCTGTGGCATTTCAAGTGCTCATCCAAATGCTTCTTAAATGTTGTGAGGGTTCCTGCCTCCACAACCCTTTCAGGCAGTGAGTTCCAGACTCCAACCACCCTCTGGGTGAAAAAGTTCTTTCTCAAATCCCCTCTAAACCTCCCGCCCTTTACCTTGAATCTATGCCCCCTAGTTATTGACCCCTCTACTAAGGGAAAAAGCTCCTCAGCATCCATCCTATCTATTCCCCTCATAATTTTGTACACCTCAATCATGTCCCCCCTCAGCCTCCTCTGCTCCAAGGAAAACAAACCCAATCTGCCCAGTCTCTCTTCATAGCTGAAGCGCTCCAGCCCTGGTAACATCCTGGTGAACCTCCTCTGCACCCTCTCCAACGCGATCACATCCTTCCTGTAGTGTGGCGACCAGAACTGCACACAGTATTCCAGCTGTGGCCTAACCAGTGTTTTATACAGCTCCATCATAGCCTCCTTGCTCTTATATTCAATGCCTCGGCTAATGAAGGCAAGTATCCCATATGCCTTTTTTACCACCTTATCCACCTGTTCCGCCGCCTTCAGGGATCTGTGTACTTGCACACCCAGATCCCTCTGACCCTCCGTCTTGTCTAGGGTCTTACCATTCATTGTGTATTCCCTTGCCTTGTTAGTCCCCCCAAAGTGCATCACCTCGCACTTTTCCGGGTTAAATTCCATTTGCCACTGTTCCGCCCATCTGACCAACCCATCTATATCGTCCTGCAGACTGAGGCTACCCTCCTCGCTATTTACCACCCTACCAATTTTTGTATCATCCGCGAACTTACTGATCATACCTTTTACATTCATATCCAAGTCATTAATGTAGACCACAAACAGCAAGGGACCCAGCACCGATCCCTGTGGTACCCCACTGGCCACAGGCTTCCAGTCACAAAAACAACCTTCGACCATCACCCTCTGCCTTCTGCCACTAAGCCAGTTTTGTATCCAATGTGCCAAGGCACCCTGGATTCCATGGGCTCTTACCTTCTTGACCAGTCTCCTGTGCGGGACTTTATCGAAGGCCTTACTGAAATCCATGTATACCACATCCACTGCGTTACCCTCATCCACACACCTAGTCACCCCCTCAAAAAATTCAATCAAATTAGTCAGACATGATCTTCCCTTGACAAAGCCATGTTGACTATCCCTGATTAATCCTTGCCTCTCCAAGTGGAGACAAATTTTGTCCCTCAGAATTTTTTCCAATAATTTTCCTACCACTGATGTTAGGCTCACTGGCCTGTACTTCCCCGGTTTTTCCCTACTTCCCTTCTTGAATAATGGTACTACATTAGCGGTTCTCCAGTCCTCTGGCACATCCCCTGTGGCCAGAGAGGTCCTGAATATATGTGTTAGAGCCCCCGCAATCTCTTCCTTTGCCTCACACAGCAGCCTGGGATACATTTCATCCGGGCCTGGGGATTTATCCATTTTTAGGCCAGCTAAAACCGCCAATACCTCCTCCCTCTCGATGTTAATATGTTCGAGCATATCACAGTCCCCCCCGCCCTATTTCTATGTCTACATCGTCCTTCTCCATAGCGAAAACAGATGCAAAAAATTCATTTAGAACCCCTCCTACATCTTCCGGCTCCACACACAGATTGCCACTTTTGTCCCTAATGGGCCCTATTTTTTCCCCAGTTATCCTCTTACCCTTAATATACTTATAAAACACCTTAGGATTTTCCTTTATTTTGCTCGCCAGTGTTATTTCATGACCCCTCCTTGATCTCCTAATTTCTTTTTTAAGTATCCCCCTGCACTTTTTGTACTCCTCTAGGGCTACCTCTGTCTTTAGCCTTTTGTATCTGCCATAAGCCCTCCTTTTTTTCCTAATCCATTCTCGTATATCCCCTGACATCCAAGGTTCCCTGTGGTTTTTGGAACCACCCTTGACCTTTACGGGAACATGTTGCCATTGTATGATCTCAATCTCCCTTCTGAAAGCCTCCCATTGCTCCGATGCGGATTTTCCTACAAGTAGCTGATCCCAGTCCATTTTGGCCAGATCCTGCCTTATCCTATTAAAATCGGCCTTCCCCCAATTTAGAACCTTTATTTCCGGCCCATCCATGTCCTTTTCCATGACCACCTTAAATCTTACCATATTATGGTCACTGTCACGAAAGTGCTCACCTACTAGCACTTTTTCCACTTGGCCAGCCACATTCCCTAGAATTAGGTCCAGTACCGCCCCCTCTCTTGTCGGACTTTCTACATGCTGGCTCAAAAAGCTCTCCTGGATGCACTTTAAGAATTCTACACCCTCTGAGCCTTTCACACTCTGACTATCCCAGTTAATATTGGGGAAGTTGAAATCCCCCATTATTATTACCCTATTATTTGCACATTTCTCTGAGATTTGCCTACATATCTGTTCCTCTATCTCCCCCTGACTGTTTGGAGGCCTATAGTACACTCCCAGCAAAGTGCTTGCCCCCTTTTTGTTTTTAAGCTCCACCCATATGGCCTCATTAGAGGAACCTGCTAATATATCATCCCTCCTTACTGCAGTAATTGACTCCTTAATTAATATTGCGACACCCCCTCCTCTTATACCTCCCCCTCTGTCTCGCCTGAAGATTCTGTACCCCGGAATATTGAGCTGCCAGTCTTGCCCCTCCCTCAACCATGTCTCCGTGATAGCAACAATATCATACTCCCATGTGTTTATCAACACCTTCAGTTCATCCACCTTATTTGCAGGACTCCTTGCATTAAAATAGATGCCATCCAGCCTTGCCCTTATATGTTTGCCCTGTCTACCAAGCTGACTTGTTTTTTTCTCTATAATTGGCAGCACATCACCCCCTATTTCAGCTCCCCTCTGTATCCCATCCCCCTGCCAAGTTAGTTTAAACCCCCCCCAACAGTGCTAGCAAACCTCCCCGCAAGGATATTTGTCCCGCTCTGGTTCAGGTGCAACCCGTCCGACTTGTACAAGTCCCACCTTTCCCAGAAGCAGGCCCAGTGATCCAGGAAAGTAAAACCCTCCCCCCTACACCAACTCCTTAGCCATGCGTTCATCTGCTCTATCCTCCCATTCCTATACTCACTAGCACGTGGCACTGGGAGTAATCCAGAGATTACAACCTTTGAGGTCCTGCTCTTTAATCTGTTACCTAGCTCCCTAAATTCTTGATGCAGGACCTCATCTCCCTTCCTTCCTATGTCGTTGGTCCCAATGTGGACCACGACCTCTGCCTGCTCACCCTCCCCCTTAAGAATGCCCTGCAGCCGCTCAGTGACATCCCTGACCCTGGCCCCAGGGAGGCAACAAACCATCCTGGAGTCACGTTTGCGGCCACAGAAACGCCTATCTGTTCCCCTTACGATAGAATCCCCTACCACTATTGCTCTCCCACTCTTTTTCCTCCCTTCCTGAGCAGCAGAAGCTTCCCTGGTGCCAGGAAGCTGGCTGCTGTTGCCTTCCCCTGGTAAGTCATCCCCCTCAACAGTATCCAACTTGGTATACTTGTTTGAAAGGGGGTTGTCCGCAGGGGTTCCCTGCACTACCTGCCTGCCTTTGTTGCTCCGCCTGATGGTCACCCCCTGTGCAGCCCTACCCTGAGGCGTGAACAACTCGCTAAATGCGCTATCCACGAGCCTCTCAGCATCGCGCATGCTCCAAAATTCATCCACCCGCAGCTCGAGCGCCGTAATGCGGTCTACAAGTAGCTGCAGCTGGATGCATTTCCCGCACACATGGTCGTCAGGGACACTGGCAGCGTCCCTGACTTCCCACATGGAGCAAGAGGAGCAGAACACGGGTCTGAACTCTCCTGCCATGACTTACTCCTTTAATTAATTAAAAAATTTATTCAATACCCCAGTTACAGGTATACTCTAGGGCGCTTTATTTACCAGCTGTCCCCACTACACCAGAGACCCTAGAAATTTAACACCACAGAAGTCAAGCTTGTATTGAAAAGAGAGAAATACTCACCAACCAATCACTTACCTGCTCCCTGGTGACGTCATACTCTGATTACTTTTTACCTCTCTCCCCGCTGCTGAGTTGGTATGCCTCGCTGCTCTCTGGTTTTTATACCGGGCTCCGACTCACTGTTCCCGCTGGTCCCGACTGGTCTCGGGCCTCGCTGGTCGCCGGGTTTTATACCGGGCTCCGACTCACTGCTCCCGCTGGTCCCGACTGGTCTCGGGCCTCGCTGCTCTCCGGTTTTTATACCAGGCTCCGACTCACTGCTCCCGCTGGTCCCGACTGGTCTCGGGCCTCGCTGCTCTCCGGTTTTTATACCGGGCTCCGACTCACTGCTCCCGCTGGTCCCGACAGTGTGCAGACAGTGTGGAAAAGCAGGACACATAGCAAGAGTCTGCAGGTCGGGCAAGAAAACCAGCAGCAAGAAATCTCCACAGGAGAAGTACAAAAAGGCACATAAGGTGACGGAGAGTAGTTCAGACGAACAGAAAAGTGATACAGACTCCGGAAGCAAGGAGCTGGGTTGTCTGAAATGACATAATGTAATCAAAATGGAGGATCACCAAACTATCTGGGTCACGCTCAAGATAGACGGAGTCCAAGTGAAAATGGAATTGGACACAGGATCAGCCCTAACAGTCATAAACCGAAGGGACTACAAGCGGCTATTTTCACATATACCCTTAAGAGATACAGAGAGTGTCTTGAAGACGTACACGGGGCAAAAAGTCTGCCCCAAAGGAAAAATAAGGGTGAACGTGATATACAATGGCAAGGAAACACCAAAAATGGACCTATATGTATTGCCAGGTGGAGGACCACCACTACCAGGACGTGAATGGATCCGGAAGATACAATTAGATTGGCATTCCATACAGGCACTGATGGTAGAGGCCAAAAAGGATGACGACGTCACACCTGGACAACTGTCAAAAATGCTAACTGACGCACAAGAAGTGTTCCAGGAGAAACTCGGAACACTAAAAGGCATAACAGCGACGATCAAAATAGAGGAAAATGCAAGCCCAAAGTTTTTTAAGGCCAGACTGGTGCCTTATGCGATCCGCCCAGCCGTCGAAGCAGAGCTGGAAGGTTTGGAACATTCAGGAGTACTGTCCAAAGTGGACTGGAGTGAGTGGGCTGCACCCATCGTTCCTGTAATGAAGAGGTCATTGAGTAATACGCCTGGGGAACCAAAGAAGGTTCGCATCTGTGGGGACTTTAAGGTGACAGTGAACCCAGTCCTTCACATGGTACAATATCCGCTTCCGCGGATTGAAGATATTTTCGCCTCGCTATCTGGAGGAAAACGCTTCACTACGATTCATCTGGCCCAGGCGTACCTGCAAATGGAGGTAGACGAAGCCTCGAAACAATACCTCACGATCAACACTCACAAAGGTCTCTACCAATACAACCGGCTGGTGTTCGGGGTAGCATCAGCTCCGGCTATTTGGCAAAGGGCAATGGATCAAGTCCTGCAAGGGATTCCAGGGACCCAATGTTATTTGGACGACTTCCTGGTCACAGGCGAAAATGACAGTGATCACCTCGCCAACCTGGAGCAGGTGCTCACTAGATTGAAGGGCTACTCGTCACAAATGCGAGTTTTTCCAGAAGCAGATCTCGTATTGTGGCCACGTTATTGATGAAGAGGGGTTACATAAGTCCCCTGAAAAGATTGAGGCAGTAGTCAAGGCTCCAGCACCGGAAAATGTGTCACAACTGAGGTCGTTCCTCGGGCTGGTGAACTACTACCATAAGTTCTTACCAAATTTGTCTACAGTATTACACCCACTGAATACCCTACTGCAAACGGGGGTACCATGGAAGTGGAATGATGAATGTAAACGAGCTTTCCAGAAGTGCAAAGAGTTGATCACATCAAAAGAGGTGTTGGCTCATTTCAACCCAGCACTACCAATTCGGTTGGTGTGTGATGCATCACCCTATGGTATTGGAGCGGTGCTGTCGCATAAATTCCCAGACGGGTTGGAGAGGCCAGTAGCCTTTGCGTCTCGGTCACTAACCTCAGCCGAGCGCAACTATGCCCAGATTGACAGGGGGGCCCTCAGCCTAGTATGGGGAGTGAAAAAGTTCAACCACTATCTGCACGGGCAGAAGTTCACCTTGCTGGCTGACCACCAACCACTTGTCTCCATCTTTAATCCAAAGAAGGGCGTTCCGATGATGACTGCACAACGGCTACAAAGATGGTCCCTTTTTCTAGGGGCAAACCAATATGAAATAGAGTATAAGGGCACGAAACTGCATGGAAACGCTGACGGGCTATCATGCCTGCCACTGCCTACTGCGGAGGAAGTACCAGCTGTGGACCCTGTCGAAATATTTTATTCAACTATAATTGAACGCTTGCCAGTAACTAACGCGGATATAGAGAAGGAGACCCGAAATGATCCGACACTGTCTCGGGTATATGATTTGACGGTGAAGGGATGGCCAACACATGGCGACTCACTGTTGCCAGCATTCTCATCCCGTGTCAATATGCCAGGGGACATTGATGTGTGGATCCCGAGTGGTAATTCCACCCAAGTTAAGGGAGAGAGTGCTCAATGAGCTTCACGAAGGCCATCTGGGAGGGGTGAAAATGAAAAGCCTTGCTAGGGCTTATGTGTGGTGGCCGGGGATCGATCAACAAATCGAGGACCTAACAAAGAGCTGCTCAGGATGCCAGAAGGTCCAAAATGCACCACCACATGCCCCTCTACACCCATGGGAGTGGCCCTCCTCTCCATGGCAATGGGTGCATTACACATCCGCCCCGTATCATCCAGCCACAAATGGATTGGCTGAGAGGTTCGTACAAACCTTTAAAAAGGCAGTAAGGGCCATGTGCGATGACGACATTCCACTGCAGCATAAGGCAGACAATTTCCTGTTAGCCTACAGAAATGCGACACATGCAGTTACCAACCAGACCCCGGCCATGATGTTCTTTAACCGAAGGTTGAGATCTCCTCTGGATTTGCTCAGACCAAATGTACGAAGAAATGTTGAGAATAAGCAATTCCAGCACATCAATGAGAAGCCGACAAGGAGCTTCAATGTAAGACAACCAGTCTTGGCCCGCGACTACCGAACAGAGAAATGGCAACCAGGAACGATATGCACACGGCAGGGGCCACTAATGTACACAGTGGATGTTGGGGAGAACATTGTGAGATGCCATGTCGACCAGATCCTAGCTTCACAGGAACGAGTCAACCCCATGTCTCGAGTACCTGGTGATGAACCCGAAATACCAGTAGCATCTACCCCAGAAACAGTAGCATCGGAAGCTGATGAACTAACCGACGACAGGGGGCCAGAATCGCCTCCGCACCAAGAGCAAGACACTCAGGAAAGGCGCTATCCAGAAAGGATCAGGAAGCCGCCCCAAAGACTGAATCTATAAATGGACTATTTGCAGTTAATGTGCATGTTAAAAGTGTTAACTGTTAATTGAATGTTATGGTACTGTTAATCTAAAAGGGGAGGAATTGTAGTGTATGTACCTTTAAGAGGAGAACTACTTTTACAGCTCCTGTATACTGTAGTACCGGCAGTGACCACACCTGTATATAAACCCTGAGTAGGGATCTGTACTGTTAGTTTTTAGAATACCCTCATCCAGTAAACTCCTGTTGATTGTTCATCTGCAGTCTCCATCTATTTATTGAAGAACACCATACCTTAAGATTCACGGATTTAACAGATACCATCCAGGACAAAGCAGCCTGCTTGATTCTTCTTCTTAGGCAGTCCCTCGGAACCGAGGATGACTTGCTTCCACATTAAAAATTAGTTCTCAGGTGACTGATGAGGCCAATGCGGGACTTACAGTCTCTGTCACAGGTGGGGCAGACGGTAGTTGAAGGGACGGATGGTGGGGAACTTGGGTTGACGTGCACTCCTTCCGCTGTTTGCGCTTGGCTTCCGCTCGCTCCTGGCGAAGAGATTCGAGGTATTCGGCGCCTTCCCAGATGCTTCTGCTCCACTTTGTACGGTCTTGGACCAGAGATTCCCAGGTGGCGATGGGGATGTTGCACTTTTTCAAGGAGGTTTTGAGGGTGTCCTTGAAGCGTTTCTTCTGCCCACTTGGGGCTCTCTTACCATGTCGGAACGCCGAGTAGAGCGCTTGCTTTGGGAGTCTCGTATCGGGCATGCGGACGAAGTGACCCATCCATCGGAGCTGATCGAGCGTGGTCAAAGCTTCGATGCTGGGGATGTTGGCCTGAGCGAGAACACTGACGTTGGTGTGCCTATCCTGCCAATGGATTTGCAGGATCTTGCGGAGGCAGCGTTGGTGTTACCTCTCTAGTGCTTTGAGGTGCCTGCTGTACATGGTCCATGTCTCTGAGGCATACAGGAGGGTGGGTATTACTACTGCTCTGTCGACCATGAGCTTGGTGCCAGGTTTGAGGTCCTGGTCTTCAAACACTCTCTTCCTCAGGCGACCGAAGGCTGCACTGGCACACTTAAGGCGGTGTTGAACTTTGTCATCGATGTCTGCCCTTGTTGACAGTAGGCTCCCGAGGTATGGAAAGTGGTCCACGTTGTCCAAGGCCTTGTCATGGATTTTGATAATCAGGGGCCAGTACTGTGTGGTGGGGGTTGGTTGGTAGAGGATCTTTGTCTTATGGATGTTTAGTGTAAGGCCCATGCTCTCGTATGCTTCAGTGAAGGTGTTAATGATGGTTTGGAGTTCAACCTCCGAGTTTACGCAGACGCAAGCATCGTCTGCATACTGTAATTCGACGACAGAGGAAGGGACGACCTTGGATCTGGACTGGAGGCGACGGAGGTTGAACAGTTTCCCGTTTGTTATGTAAATTAGCTCCACTCCAGCGGGGAGCTTACTGTGGGTGAAATGGAGCATTGCCGCAACGAAGATCGAGAAGAGCGTTGGTGCGATGACACAGCCTTGCTTGACCCTGGTTCCTACATGAATTGGGTCTGTGGTGGAACCGTCGGTCAGGATCACGGCTTGCATGTCGTCGGGAAGCAGGCGGAGGATGGTAACAAACTTTTGAGGGCAGCCGAATTTGGGGAGGACACTCCATAATCCCTCACGGTTGACAGTGTCAAAATCCTTTGTGAGATCAAAGAAGGCCATGTATAGTGGTTGGCGCTGTTCCCTGTATTTCTCTTGTAATTGGCGCGCAGTGAAGATCATGTCCATTGTGCCGCTTAGTGGGCGGAATCCGCATTGCAACTCTGGGAGGAGCTCTTCAGCCACTGGGAGAAGGCAATTGAGGAGGATTCTTGTGATGACTTTCCCTATGGCAGACAGCAGGGAAATGTAGTGTATGTACCTTGAAGAAGGAACTATATTCTGCAGCCCCTGTATACTGCAGTACCAGTAGTGACCACCCCTGTATATAAGCCTGTGAAGTAACTTTGTATAGTACTTCCAGTTTTGTCTCCATTCAGTAAACACCTGTTATAACCAACTTCTGCAGTCCGTGTCTCAATTACACACGGACATTACATTGGCGACGAACAGATCCGAACTTACCTACAGTTCTGCACCACCTCACAGGGATCCATCCCTGAAGCGAAGTTATTAGAGGTCGAAGCCAGAAGGAAGAAATCCAAAAAGAAAAAAAACAAACAGAAGAAACGGGCGTCGACCGTGGGCAACCTCCCTCTGATTCATCAAATTCGAAGATTTGCAGGAGAGGCTGTTGAGAGCTGGGGTTGGTTATCCAGTCTATGGTGTTCCAGCTAATCGGGCTGATGGCAGGTAGTACACTGATCCTTCCTGGGCTGCGGCGGGCTAGAGCTCGATCGGGTGGCTTTTCAATGGGGCCGAGCAGCGTTGTCGGGAAGAGGAGAGAGAGAGGGTGGAGCACACAGGGCGCGGCCGGTGCTACGAAGCCGGGCAGCGTACAGACCCGAGAAGAGGTAGGGAAGTGTCCCATAGGGTCTGCTCTGACGACGGGAACAGTAATTAAAATAAAAGAAAAAGAAATTAGAAGCGCAGAAAGCCACGAGGAGCTGCAGTTTGCCACAGGGACCGCGGAGAGCGGCGTTGGCAGCAGCGCGGGGGGAAGCGCGCGAAGAGCATAGGGCGTCGCCATCAAGGCATAAAAACGCCAGCAACAGCGCTGGCAGCAGCGGAAAAGGCAGAAAGCGCGGGAGGCGCCATCTTAATCCAGCGGGGAAGAAGGCAAAGCGCGGGAGGCGCCATTTTGTTCAATCGGGGAAGAAGGCAAAGCACGGGAGGCGCCATCTTAGATCTCCAAGATGCTGAAGACTGGCAATATCACTGCCTTTGATAATGCAATAGAAGGCTGGACCACGTATGTGGAAAGAGTCGAAGTATATTGCAAGACAAATGAAGTAGCCGATGAGAAAAAGGCATCGGTACTACTAAACTTAATGGGCGCAAGAACGTACGGCCTATTGCGGAACCTGATCACTCCAGTCAGACCGATGGAGAAGAGTTTTAACAAAATTGTTGATATCCTACAGGAACACCTAAATCCTACACCGCTGCTGATAGCAGAAAGATTTAAATTCCACAAGAGAAATCAGCATAAAGATGAGAGCAATGCTGATTACCTTACGGAACTACGCAAGCTATCAAAGCACTGCCAGTTCGGAGCAGGACTAGCAGACACCCTACGGGACAAATTTGTCTGTGGACTCCTGAGTGAAGGAACCCAGAAGAGGTTACTCTCAGAGAAAGAGCTGACGCTAGATAAGGCTTTCAGCGTGGCAGTATCGTACGAAGCAGCAGCAAGGGGAGCTGCGGAAATACAGCAAAAGCCACAGGAATATGGCACCCATGAAATGACACGGGGATTTGAAAAATGTTATCGCTGCGGCAGAACAACCCATGACCAGAAGGACTGCTGGTCCAAGGACAAAACATGCAGGCAATGCGGAAAGATGGGACACATTGCACGAGTTTGCAGGTCCGGGAAGAAGACTAACGACAACAAAAAGACTACTAAGGAAAAGTACAGGAAAGTACAAAAGATGATGGACAGTAGTTCCGAAGACCAGAAGAGCGATAGTGAATCCGGGAACAAGAGACTAAGCTGTCTCAAACTTCACAACGTAATCGCAAAAGAGGATCACCGAACCATTTGGGTCACCCTCACGATAGCAGGGTCCGAAGTCAAAATGGAATTGGATACAGAATCAGCCCTGACCGTCATGAATCGACGAGACTATGAGCGGCTATTCTCACACATACCCTTGAAAGACACATTCATTGTCTTGAAGACATATACGGGGCAGAAAGTATATGCCAGAGGGAAAATAAGGGTGCCTGTCGAATACAATGGCAAGGAAATACAGAAATTGTATCTGTACATACTGCAAGATGGTGGACCACCGTTATTGGGACGTGAATGGATCAGAAAGATAAGTATAGACTGGCACTCCATTCAGGCACTGACTGGCTGGTAAAAAGGATGACGACGTCACACCTGGACGATTGTCAAAAATCTTAGCTAACTCTAAAGAGGTATTTCAACAAGGACTGGGAACTCTTAAAGGCGCAACCGCCTCGATAAAAATAGAAGAGAATGCAATTCCCAAGTTTTTCAAAGCAAGACCAGTACCGTATGCAATTCGCCCAGCCGTCGAGGCAGAGCTGGAGAATCTGGAGAATGCAGGTGTGTTATCTAAGGTAGACTGGAGCGAGTGGGTGACACCCATCGTTCCTGTCATGAAGAAAACTTTAAACAATAAGTCTGAGGAGCCAAGGAAGGTTCGCATCTGTGTGGACTTCAAGGTGACTGTGAACCCAGTCCTTCACACAGTACAGTATCCTCTTCCGAGGATAGAAGATATTTTCGCCTCACTATCTGGAGGGAAACATTTTACAAAATTTGACCTAGCGCAAGTATATTTGCAGATGGAGGTTGAAGAATCCTTTAGGAAATATCTCACGATAAACACTCACAAAGGTTTTTACCAGTATAATCGACTGGTATTCGGAGTAGCATCAGCTCCGGCTATATGGCAAAGAGCGATGGAACAAGTCCTGCAAGGGATTCCGGGGACTCAGTGTTACTTGGACGACATCCTAGTGACAGGTGAAAATGACAGTGAACACCTTGCCAACCTAGAGCAGGTGCTCACTAGACTAAGAGAACATGGGCTACGAGCCAATCGCCCCAAGTGCGAGTTTTTTAAGAAACAAATATCGTATTGTGGCCACGTGATTGATGAAGAGGGGTTACATAAGTCCCCTGACAAAATTGAAGCAGTAGTTAAGGCTCCAGCACCTGAAAATGTGTCGCAACTGAGGTCATTCCTCGGATTGGTGAATTACTACCATAAGTTTTTGCCGAATTTGTCCCCAATTCTGCACCCACTGAACGCCCTGCTTCAAACTGGAGTAGCATGGAAATGGAGCGATGAATGTAAGCGGGCCTTTCAGAAGTGTAAAGGCCTGATCACTTCAAGAGAAGTATTGGCTCACTACAACCCATCACTACCGATAAGACTGGCGTGTGATGCGTCTCCCTACGGCGTTGGAGCGGTACTGTCACATAAATCCCTTGATGGTTCAGAGAGGCCGATAGCTTTTGCGTCACGCTCGTTAACTGCAGCCGAGCGTAACTATGCCCAGATTGACAGAGAGGCCCTCAGCCTGGTGTGGGGGGTGAAGAAGTTCAATCACTACCTGCACGGACAGAAATTTACTCTACTAACTGATCATCAACCTCTTGTCTCCATTTTCAACCCTAAGAAGGGCGTCCTGATAATGACAGCACAACGGCTACAGAGGTGGTCCCTTTTCCTAGGGGCACACCAATATGACATCGAGTACAAAGGAACTAAACAGCATGGGAATGCTGATGGATTGTCGCGCCTACCGTTGCCGACGGTGGAAGAAGCACCTGCAGTGGATCCTGTGGAGATATTCCACTCGACCATAGTCGAATGTCTACCTGTGACGAATGCAAACATAGAAAAGGAAACACGAAATGACCCGACACTCTCCAGGGTCTATGATTTAACGGTGAAGGGATGGCCAGCACATGGCGAACCACTGTTGCCAGCATTCTCGCCGAGAAGAGAACAGCTGTCAGTGTGCCGAGGAACCTTGATGTGTGGATCCAGAGTAGTAATTCCACCCAAATTGAAGGATAGAGTGCTCAATGAGCTTCACGAGGGTCATCTGAGAGGGGTAAAAATGAAGAACTTAGCCAGAGCGTTTGTGTGGTGGCTGGGAATCGATAGAGAAATCGAAGAGATGACCAAGAGCTGTACAGGATGCCAGAAGGTCCAAAACGCCCCACCACAAGCCCCTCTACATCCATGGGAGTGGCCCTCATCTCCATGGCAAAGGGTACACATTGATTTTGCTGGTCCATTTATGGACTCGATGTTTTTAATTGCGGTGGATGCACATTCAAAGTGGCCAGAGGTAATAAAAATGTCCTCAACCACCACAGAAAAAACTATCACAGTCTTACGAACCATATTCGCCAGAAATGGGCTGCCTGAACAGATTTGCTCCGACAATGGACCACAGTTTATGTCTGAAGAGTTCCAGAGGTTCTTAAAGAACAATGGTGTTAAGCATTACACATCTGCCCCATATCATCCAGCCAACAATGGATTGGCTGAGAGGTTCGTTCAAACATTCAAGAAGGCTATCAAGGCAATGTGTAATGAAGACATACCCCTACAACACAAGGTGGATAACTTCTTGTTTGCCTACCGGAATGCGACACATGCGGTTACCAACCAAACTCCAGCCATGATGTTCTTCAATCGAAGACTAAGATGTCGCTTGGATTTGGTTAAGCCAAACATCAGAAGAGATGTGGAGAACAGGCAGTTTCAGAATATGAATGAAAGGTCAACCAGGAGTTTCAAGATAGGTCAACCAGTTTTGGCCCGGGACTACCGCACAGAGAAATGGCAGCCAGGAACGATCTGCACACGGCAAGGACCTCTAATGTATACCATGGACGTTGGAGAGAGCATTATAAGACGCCATGCTGACCAGATTCTAGAGTCACTGGAAAACGTCAAATCTACACCACAATCCTATACACCTGGTGATGAAACCGAAGTACCAATTGCATCTACCTCAGAATCGGTGATATTGGAAGCAGACGAACCAAACAACGACGTTGATCCCGAATCAACTTTGCCAGAAGAACCTGATACCCCAAAGAGGCGTTATCCGGACAGAATCAGGAAGTCTCCTCAAAGACTGAATTTATAATTGATTAACTTCAGCTAATGTATATAGCAACTGTAATTGTAAATATGTTATTTAATTATTAATCGAATGTTATGTACTGTTTAGCTAAAAGGGGAGGAATTGTAGTGTATGTACCTTGAAGAAGGAACTATATTCTGCAGCCCCTGTATACTGCAGTACCAGTAATGACCACCCCTGTATATAAGCCTGTGTAGTAACTTTGTATAGTAGTTCCAGTTTTGTCTCCATTCAGTAAACACCTGTTATAACCAACTTCTGCAGTCCATGTCTCAATTACACACGGACATTACAGGAAACACCTCTGTAATTACCGCAATCGGATTTGTTACCTTTCTTGAAGATGGTCACAATTACGGCATCTCTGAGATCCCCTGGCATGCTCTCCTCCTTCCAGATAAGAGAAATGAGTTCATGAATTCGTGCCAGTAGTGCTTCTCCGCCATGCGTTAGCGCCTTGGCAGGGATTCCATCTGCTCCTGAGGCCTTGTTGTTCTTCAGTTGTCGAATGGCCTTTTCAACCTCATGCTGGGCTGGGGTTGTGCTGAGATGGTGGCGGGAAGCATGCTGCGGGATGGAGCTGAGGACACTCGCGTCGAAGACAAAGTCTCGGTTAAGGAGATCTTCGAAGTGCTCCTTCCAGTGGGCACTGACTGCCTCCCTGTCCTTGATGAGTACTTCACTGTTCTTGGCTCACAGTGGGGTAGGGCCTTGGGTGCTTGGCCCATAGGTGGTCTTGACTGCGCTAAAGAATCCACGCACGTCGTGGTTGTCGGCTAGCTGCTGGATCTCCTGCGCTTTCTCCACCCACCACCTGTTCTTTAGGTAGCGAGTTTATAGAAACATAGAAGATAGGAGCAGGAGTAGGCCATTCGGCCCCTCAAGCCTGCTCTGCCATTTGATGTGATCATGGCTGATCATCCAAACTCAGTACCCCGTAACTACCTTCTCCCCATATCCCTTGATACCTTTAGCTCTAAGAAATATATCTAACTCCTTCTTGAATATATTTAAAGACTTGGCCTCAACCGCCTTCTGTGGTAGAGAATTCCACAGGTTCACCACTCTCTGGGTGAAGAAATTCTTCCTCATCTCTGTCCTAAATGGCTTACCCCTTATCCTTAGACTATGATCCCTGGTTCTGGACTCTCCGACCATCGGGAACATTCTACCTGCATCTAGTTTGTCCAGACCTGTCAGAATTTTATAAGTTTTGATGAGATCCCCTCTCATTCTTCTAAACTCCAGCGAGTATAAGCCCAATCGACCCAATCTCTCCTCATACGTCATTCCTGCCATCCCAGGGATCAGCCTTGTGAATCTTCGCTGAACTCCTTCCATGGCAAGAACATCCTTCCTTAGATAAGGAGAACATCCTTCCTCAGATAAGGAAGGACCTCAGCCTTCAGGCATCTGTAGAGCTGCTTTCTTGTTCTCGAGCTGTGTTGCTGTTTCCAGATCAGGAATGCCTTGCACTTGCGGCTTATTAGCTCCTGGATCTCCTGGTCGTTCTCATCGAACCAGTCTTGGTGTTTCCTGGTCGAGTGACAGCTGCTGATTATGGAGGCCTTAGGTGCAGACCAGGCACTGTGGACACTCTGTGTCTGCATCATTGCGAGTCGTCAGGTTGTTTCTGAGGCACAGGCTGAATAGGGTTTTCTTAGCGGGGTCTTTGAGTGCTCCAGCGTTGACTTTCCTGCGGCATTGTTTCTGTTGTCGCTGCTGTTTTGGGGCTACATAGATGGAGATGACAGAGCGGATTAGGCGGTGGTCTGTCCAGCAGTCATCACCTCCTGTCATGACGCGGGTGATGCGGAATCTGTATGGGTAGAACTGAGAAATACCAAGGGGCAGAAAACGTTAGTGGGAGTGGTATACAGACCTCCAAACAGTAATGCGGAGGTTGGGGATGGCATTAAATGGGAAATTAGAGATGTGTGCAATAAGAGCACAGCAGTTATCATGGGTGACTTTAATCTACATATAGATTGGGCTAACCAAATTAGTAACAATACTGTGTAGGAGGAATTCCTGGAGTGTATACGGGATGGTTTCCTGGACCAATATGTCGAGGAACCAACTAGAGATCAGGCCATCTTAGACTGGGTATTATGTAATGAGAACGGATTAATTAGCAATCTTGTTTTGCGAGGCCCCTTGGGTTGGAGCAATCATAATATGATAGAAGTCTTCAATAAGATGGAGAGTGAAGTAGTTGATGCAGAGACTAGGTTCCTGAATTTAAGAAATCACACAACACCAGGTTATAGTCCAACAGCTTTATTTGAAATCACAAGCTTTCGGAGCGCTGCTCCTTCTTCAGGTGAAGTGGAGAAATGCATAAAGACACAGCTTATATAGTCAGAGAATCATGTCAGATGTTTACAGGTAACCTTTCCAACTGCCATTTATCGCACCTCGGCAGAGAGATAATCACAGCAGTCAAAGGTGTGAATGGTGTCCAAACAGGTCAGTCAGGGAAACATTACATCAAAGAACAATGAGGTGGGGTCACAAGGGGTCAAATATTGCAGATGCTGGGGTCTGTATGAAAAACAAAAAAACAGACAAAAAACATTTTTTTTGGCTGGAAATCACAGCAGGTCCAGCCGCATCTGTGTAGAGAGAACAAGCCAATGTTGACTCGAGTCTGGATGACCCTGCATCAGGTGGGGTTACATGTAGCGTGACATGAACCCAAGATCTCGGTTAAGGCCGTCCTCATGGGTGCAGAACTTGGCTATCAGTTTCTGCTCGACGATTTTGCGTTGTCGTGTGTCTCGAAGGCCACCTTGGAGAATGCTTACCCGAAGATCGGAGGCTGAATGTCCTTGACTGCTGAAGTGTTCCCCGCTAAGGGGAACACCTCGCTAAGGCCATCCCCACGCCTCCACTACTCGCTTTCAAACAGCCGCCTAACCTCAAACAGACCATCGTTCGCAGCAAATTACCCAGCTTCCAGGAGAACAGCGACCACGACACCACACAACCCTGCCACAGCAACCTCTGCAAGACATGCCAGATCATCAACACAGATACCATCATCACACGTGAGGACACCACCCACCAGGTACATGGTACATACTCATGTGACTCGGCCAACGTTGTCTACCTCATACGTTGCAGGAAAGGATGCCCCAGAGAATGGTACATCGGCGAGACCATGCAGACACTGCGGCAACGGATGAACGGACACCGCGCAACAATCACCAGGCAGGAGTGCTCCCTCCCAGCCGGGGAACACTTCAGCAGTCAAGGACATTCAGCCTCCGATCTTCGGGTAAGCATTCTCCAAGGTGGCCTTCGAGACACACGACAACGCAAAATCGTCGAGCAGAAACTGATAGCCAAGTTCTGCACCCATGAGGACGGCCTTAACCGAGATCTTGGGTTCATGTCACGCTACATGTAACCCCACCTGATGCAGGGTCATCCAGACTCGAGTCGACATTGGCTTGTTCTCTCTACACAGATGCGGCTGGACCTGCTGTGATTTCCAGCCAAAAAAAATGTTTTTTGTCTGTTTTTTTGTTTTTCATACAGACCCCAGCATCTGCAATATTTGACCCCTTGTGACCCCACCTCATTGTTCTTTGATGTAATGTTTCCCTGACTGACCTGTTTGGACACCATTCACACCTTTGACTGCTGTGATTATCTCTCTGCCGAGGTGCGATAAATGGCAGTTGGAAAGGTTACCTGTAAACATCTGACATGATTCTCTGACTATATAAGCTGTGTCTTTATGCATTTCTCCACTTCACCTGAAGAAGGAGCAGCGCTCCGAAAGCTTGTGATTTCAAATAAAGCTGTTGGACTATAACCTGGTGTTGTGTGATTTCTTACATTTGTCCACCCCAGTCCAACTCCGGCATCTCCACACCATGGCTACTATCGACACCACAAACTGCCGGCTCAAAGTGGAGAGGATCTCCAAGAAGATCGCGCATATCGACACAGACATCAAGTTTCTACAGAGATGCAAGAAAGCAGACAAGATCCCGAAAGGACTACAGATCACTAACCCACTCAAGTCGACCTACAACACAGACTACGCTGAGAGACTCTGCCGTCGTACCTCTCGCACACTCCTCAACCATCTCGTACACCAGCTCTACATCAGACGCCGCAACCTCGAAACCGAGATGGAGTCCATGTTCTCAGCCTGTGCTCAGGACGCAGCAGACCAGCTACGAGACACCGCCAAACAAACAAGGCAACGGAACTACGCTACCTACATGCACACCAAGAACAGGAAGCTTGAGAAACTTGGCATCACCAGCAGCAGCAACCAAGCCACCCCCGGTACCACGGTTGAAACCACAGGGAAATCCATCATCAACCTGTCCGACCACACCCTTCAACCAGACGAAATTGAAGTTCTCAGCCGAGGTCTCAATTTCTGCCCCACCACCAAAATGGACCCCATCGGTCTCGCGGCAGACACAGAGGAATTCATCAGGAGAATGAGGCTCCGGGAATTCTTCCACAAATCCCAAGATGTCAGCAGCGAACCCAATGAGACAATCAATGATCCGGAACAGCAGACAGAGGGATCCGCAGTGCAGCGACCGAAGAAGAATGAGTCAAATTGGACCCCTCCGGAGGGTCGCTGCCCTAAGCTTGACATGTATGCTCAAGCTGTCAGGAGATGCATCAATGCCAGATTCATCAGCCGCACTCACAAGACAGTCCAGAATGTCACCCGAGCACAACGCAACGCCATCCACGCTCTCAAGACCAACCGCAACATTGTCATCAAACCAGCAGACAAAGGAGGTGCCATCGTCATACAGAACAGAACGGACTATTGCAAAGAAGTATACCGACAACTGGACAACCAGGAACACTACAGACAGTTACCCGCAGATCCGACCAAAGAACACACCCGCCAACTCAACAGACTGATCAAAACCTTCGATCCAGACCTTCAAAGCATCCTACATGCTCTCATCCCACGTACTCCCCGCGTGGGTGACTTCTACTGCCTCCCAAAGATACACAAAGCCAACACACCTGGACGTCCTATCGCATCAGGCAACGGAACCCTGTGTGAGAACCTCTCTGGATATGTCGAGGGCATCCTGAAACCCATCGTACAGGGAACCCCCAGCTTCTGTCGCGACACTGCAGACTTCTTACAGAAGCTCAGCACCCACGGACCAGTTGAACCAGGAACACTCCTCGCCACGATGGACGTCTCGGCACTCTACACCAGTATCCCCCACGATGACGGCATCGCTGCGACAGCCTCAGTACTCAACACCAACAACAGCCAATCTCCAGATGCCATCCTACAACTCATCCGCTTCATCCTTGACCACAATGTCTTCACCTTCGACAACCAGTTCTTTACCCAAACACACGGAACAGCCATGGGGACCAAATTCGCACCCCAATACGCAAACATCTTCATGCACAAGTTCGAGCAAGACTTCTTCGCTGCACAGGATCTCCAACCAACGCTATACACCAGATACATCGACGACATTTTCTTCCTATGGACCCACGGCGAAGAATCACTGAAAAGACTACACGATAACATCAACAAGTTCCATCCCACCATCAAACTCACCATGGACTACTCCTCAGAATCAGTCTCATTCCTGGACACACGAATCTCCATCAAAGACGGACACCTCAGCACTTCACTCTACCACAAGCGCACGGACAACCTCACGATGCTTCACTTCTCCACCTTCCACCCTAACCACGTTAAAGAAGCCATCCCCTATGGACAAGCCCTGCGAATACACAGGATCTGCTCAGACAAGGAGGAACGCGATGGACACCTACAGACACTGAAAGACGCCCTTGTAAGAACGGGATATGACGCTCGACTCGTCGATCGACAGTTCCGACGGGCTACAGCAAAAAATCGCATAGACCTCCTCAGAAGACAAACACGGGACACAACCAACAGAGTACCCTTCGTCGTCCAGTACTTCCCCGGTGCGGAGAAACTACGCCATGTTCTTCGCAGCCTTCAACATGTCATCGATGACGACGAACACCTCGCTAAGGCCATCCCCACGCCTCCACTACTCACTTTCAAACAGCCGCCTAACCTCAAACAGACCATCGTTCGCAGCAAATTACCCAGCTTCCAGGAGAACAGCGACCACAACACCACACAACCCTGCCACAGCAACCTCTGCAAGACATGCCAGATCATCAACACAGATACCATCATCACACGTGAGGACACCACCCACCAGGTACATGGTACATACTCATGTGACTCGGCCAACATTGTCTACGTCATACGTTGCAGGAAAGGATGCCCCGGAGAATGGTACATCGGCGAGACCATGCAGACACTGCGACAACGGATGAACGGACACCGCGCAACAATCACCAGGCAGGAGTGTTCCCTCCCAGCCGGGGAACACTTCAGCAGTCAAGGACATTCAGCCTCCGATCTTCGGGTAAGCATTCTCCAAGGTGGCCTTCGAGACACACGACAACGCAAAATCGTCGAGCAGAAACTGATAGCCAAGTTCTGCACCCATGAGGACGGCCTTAACCGAGATCTTGGGTTCATGTCACGCTACATGTAACCCCACCTGATGCAGGGTCATCCAGACTCGAGTCGACATTGGCTTGTTCTCTCTACACAGATGCGGCTGGACCTGCTGTGATTTCCAGCCAAAAAAAATGTTTTTTGTCTTTTTTTGTTTTTCATACAGACCCCAGCATCTGCAATATTTGACCCCTTGTGACCCCACCTCATTGTTCTTTGATGTAATGTTTCCCTGACTGACCTGTTTGGACACCATTCACACCTTTGACTGCTGTGATTATCTCTCTGCCGAGGTGCGATAAATGGCAGTTGGAAAGGTTACCTGTAAACATCTGACATGATTCTCTGACTATATAAGCTGTGTCTTTATGCATTTCTCCACTTCACCTGAAGAAGGAGCAGCGCTCCGAAAGCTTGTGATTTCAAATAAAGCTGTTGGACTATAACCTGGTGTTGTGTGATTTCTTACATTTGTCCACCCAAGTCCAACTCCGGCATCTCCACATCCTGAATTTAAATAAAGGAAACTATGATGATATGAGATGCGAGTTGGGTAGGATTGATTGGGGAATGTTACTCAAAGGGTTGATGATGGATAGGCAATGGCAAATATTCAAAGATCGCATGGATGAACTACAGAATTTGTTCATCCCTGTTTGGCATAAAAATAAAACAAAAAAGGTGACTCAACCGTGGCTAACAAGGGAAATTAGGGATAGCATAAGATCCAAGGAGAGGTCATACAAATTGGCCAGAAAAAGCAGTAAACCTGAGGATTGGGAGCAGTTTAGGATTCAGCAAAGGAGGACAAAGGGATTAATTGAGAGGGGGAAAATAGATTATGAGAGTAAGCTTTCAGGGAACATAAAAACTGACTGTAAAAGCTTTTATAGATGTGAAGAGAAAAAGATTGGTGAAGTCAAGCCGTAGGTCCCTTGCAGTCAGAATCAGGGGAATTTATAATGGGGAACAAAGAAATGGCTGACCAATTAAATACGTACTTTGGTTCTGTCTTCACAAAGGAGGACACAAATAACCTCCCAGAGATGTCAGGGAACATAGGGTCTAATTAGAGGGAGGAACTGAAAGAAATCAGTATTTGTAGGGAAATGGTGTTAGGGAAATTGACGGGATTGAAGGCTGATAAATTCCCAGGGCCTGATAATCTACATCCTAGGGTACTTAAGGAAGTGGCCCTAGCATTAGTAGATGCATTGCTGGTCATCTTCCAAAATTCGATAGACTCTGGAACAGTTCCCATGGATTGGAGAGTAGCAAATGTTAGCCCACAATTCAAAAAAGGTGGTAGAGAGAAACCGGGGAATTATAGACTGGTAAGCCTGACATCGGTAGTGGGGAAAATGCTAGAGTCCATTATAAAAGATGTAATAGCAGAGCACTTGGAAAACAGTGACAGGATCGGACAAAGTCAACATGGATTTACAAAAAGTAAATCGTGCTTGACTAATCTTTTGAGGATGTAACAGGTAAAATAGATGAGGGAGAACCAGTGGATGTGGTGTATTTGGACTTTCAGAAGGCTTTCGATAAGTTCCCACATAAGAGATTAGCGTGTAAAGTTAAGGCACATGGGATTGGGGGCAAGGTACTGACTTGGATAGAGAACTGGTTGGCAGACAGGAAGCAAAGAGTTGGAATAAACAGCTCTTTTTCCGAGTGGCAGGCAGTGACTAGTGGGGTACCGCAGGGATCAGTCCTAGGACCCCAGTTATTCACAATATATATAAATGATCAAGACGAGGGAACTAGATGTAATTTCTCCAAGTTTGCAGACGGCACAAAGCTGGGTGGGTGTGTGTGCTGTGAGGAGGATGCCGAGAAACTCCAATATGATTTGGACAGGTTGGGTGATTGGGCAGAAGCATGGCAGATGCAGTATTATGTGGATAAATGCGAGGTTATCCACTTTGGTGGCAAAAACAGGAAGGCAGATTATTATCTGAACGGCAATAGATTGGGAGAAGGGGAAGTGCAACGAGACCTGGGTGTCCTTGTGCACCAGTCGCTGAAGGTAAGCATGCAGGTGCAGCAGGCAGTTAAGAAGGCAAATGGTGCGTTGGCCTTTGTAGTGAGAGGGTTCGAGTACAGGAACAAGGATGTCTTGCTACAGTTGTACAGGGCCTTGGTGAGACCACACCTTGAGTATTGTGTGCAGTTTTGGTCGCCTTATCTGAGGAAGGATGTTCTTGCCATGGAGGGAGTGCAGCGAAGATTCACCAGACTGATACCTGGGATGGCAGGAATGCCGTATGAGGAGAGGTTGGGTCGATTGGGCTTATACTCGCTGGAGTTTAGAAGAATGAGAGGGGATCTCATTGAAACTTATAAAATTCTAACAGGACTAGACAGACTAGATGCAGGAAGGATGTTCCCGATGGCCAGGGATTCCAGAACCAGGGGCCACAGTCTAAGGATAAGGGGTAAGCCATTTAGAACAGAGATGAGGAGGAATTTCTTCACCCAGAGAGTGGTAAGCCATTTAGGACAGAGATGAGAAGGAATTTCTTCACCCAGAGAGTGGTGAACCTGTGGAATTCTCTACCACAGAAGGCAGTGAAGGTCAATTCATTAAATATATTCAAGAAGGAGTTAGATATATTTCTTAAGGCTAAAGGGATCAAGGGATATGGGGAGAAGGCAGGGACAGGGTACTGAATTTGTATGATCAGCTATGATCTCATTGAATGGCGGAGCAGGCTCGAGGGGCCGAATGGCCTACTCCTGCTCCTATCTTCTATGTTTCTATGTTTCAATGTCATTGTGGTCCCTCGCTCGGACGATGACGTAGTCCAGCAGATGCCAGTGCTTGGAGCGAGGGTGCTGCCAAGAATCCTTGTACTTGTCTCACTGCCGGAACAAGGTGTTGGTTATGACAAGGCCATGTTCTAAGCATTTCGTCAGGAGGAGGGTACCGTTGGAGTTGGCTTTCCCTAACACCTCTCTGCCGATCACACCTCCCCAGACTCTGTGTCCTTTCCGACTCTGGCGTAAAGTCACCAAGGAGGATCAGCTTGTTGCCCGTTGGGACTCAGGACAGGGCTTGTTCGAGGCTGGAGTAGAATTCCTCTTTGGTCTCGTCTGTGGCTTCCAGTGTTGGGGCGTACGCACTGATGACCGTAGCGCACTGGTTCCAGGCTAGGGTCAGCCGAAGAGTCATGAGGCACTCATTTATAGTGCTAGAAGAGTCTCTGAGACGCCCAACTAGTTCATTTATTTATGGCGAAGCCTACCCCATGGAGGCAGCGTTCTTCTTCAGGTTTGCCTTTCCAGAAGAAGGTGTAGCCACTGCCTTGCTCCTTGAGCTGGCTTTCCCCTGCCTGCCGGGTCTCACTTAGGACGGCGATGTCAATGTCGAAACGTCTGAGCTCCCGGGCAACGATAGCAGTACGGCGTTCCGGTCTGTCACTGTTGGGGTTGTCCATGAGGGTCCTGATGTTCCAGATCGCGAGCTTCATTTTAAAGGGTGGAAGATGCCTGTGCGTGAATTCTTTTAATGTGGGGTGGCCGTTGCACGCCAGCTACCACACGGGCTTGACAGAGCAAGGTCTTGGTCCAATGGCAAGGGGATCCAAGATGATTGGAGACCAGGCTCTGCTACAACGGCCTAGCATACACACACAAACATACTGCTACTGTCCTCCTCCCTCCTTCCAGCAGGTCCTCTCTGCCTGGGTTTCGTAGGATGCATTGTGGTCCTCCCGACCTCGCTGTTGGCCCATGCCGCACCTTCCCTGGGGCCCGACCCTGTTGCTGGTCCACGCTGCGCCACTCCTGGGACTTGACCTTGCTGCTGTGCTTGTCCTCGCTCTTGGGTCCCGGCCTCAGACATGAGTGATGTTGTCTCTCACAGGATTAAATTAGCACTGATATTTTCGCGATCACTGGCCCCGAGCTCCACTCGCGATCCACTAGTCACTAGATCACTAGTCCAGTGGAGAAGCATAGTCTTGATGGCAGAGAGGTCTGGGAATTTGGAAGCTAAGTTTAAGTGAAGAACCAGCGCTCACTGATGAGAACAAAGAACAGGCATGGTTGGGGGATGGGCAATGGGCTCAGATAACTTTAACCTTGCAGCTTGAACTTGCAGTTAAAACGCACCCACTATTAGAGCCAGGGGAACTTAAACAGGAGAAGAGGGGAGACTGGGGGACAAAGAGCAATGGATGGCTAAGGATGGCAAAGGAGCTCCCTAGGGAGCTGCCAGCCCAGGTGCCATCTTGTCTGCTTGATTGGCACCCCATCCACCACGTTAAACATTCACTCCTTCCACCACCGGTGCACAGTGGCTGCAGTGTGTACCATCTACAAGATGCACTGCGACAATTCGCCAAGGCTTCTTCAACAGCACCTCCCAAACCCCCGACCTCTACCACCCAGAAGGACAAGGGAAGCAGGCACATGGGAACACCACCAGTTAAGTTTCTGATCAATGGTGACCTCCAGGATGTTGATGGTGGGGGATTCAGTGATGGTAATGACATTGAATGTCAAAGGCAGGTGGTTGGACTCTCGCTTGTTGGAGATAGTCATTGCCTGGCACTTGTGTGGGATGAATGTTACCTGCCACTTATCAACTCAAGCCTGAATGTTGTCCACCATCTCCAAGTTCTCTTCCAAGTCACACACAATCCTGACTTGGAAATATATTGCCGTTCCTTCATCGTCGCTGGGTCAAAATCCTGGAACCACTAACTTAACAGCACTGTGGGAGTACCTTCACCACACGGACTGCAGCAGTTCAAGAAGGCAGTTCACCACCACTTTCTCAAGGGCAACTAGGGATGGGCAATAAATGCTGGTCTTGCCAGTGACGCTAATATCCCGAGAATGAATTTAAAAAAAAGTAGAAGGCTACTGATGGGGAACTGGTTGGAGGATTGTAGGGACGCTTGATCAAGCAAACATCCTTATGTTGCCGCGAATACCTGAATATCCAGTGACCAAAGACACCACTTGTGGTCACTTTCACCAATCAGCAGTAAAATGAGAAGTGACTTTATACAAGTCGTTTGTAGTGGGAAATGAGCGTGGGATTTCTCAGCACTTGTCCTGTTTATTACTATAACAGATTTATATAGCACATTTAATGTGGAAAAACATCCCTAGGTGCTTCACAGATGAAGACACCGAAGTGACAGCTGTGGCTCAGTGGGTAACATTCTCGCCTGGAGTCAGAAGACTAGGGGTTCGTAGTCCTACTCCAGAGACTAGAGCACATAATCTAGGTTGACACTCCAGTGCAGTACTGAGGCGGTGCGGCACTGTCGGAGGGGCAGTACTGAGGGAGTGCTGCACTGTCAGAGGGGCAGTACTGAGGGAGTGCTGCGCTGTTGGAGGGGCAGTACTGAGGGAGTGCTGCACTGTCAGTGTGGCAGCACTAAGGGAGTGCTGCACTGTCGGAAGGGCAGTACTGAGGGAGTGCTGCATTGTCGGAAGGGCAGTACTGAGGGAGTGCTGCATTGTCGGAAGGGCAGTACTGAGGGAGTGCTGCACTGTCAGTGTGGCAGCACTAAGGGAGTGCTGCACTGTCGGAAGGGCAGTACTGAGGGAGTGCTGCATTGTCGGAAGGGCAGTACTGAGGGAGTGCTGCATTGTCTCAGGTGCAGTACTGAGGGAGCGCCGCACTGTCAGAGGGGCAGTACTGAGGGAGTGCTGCACTGTCGGAGGGGCAGTACTGAGGGAGCGCTGCACTGTCGGAAGGGCAGTACTGAGGGAGTGCTGCATTGTCTCAGGTGCAGTACTGAGGGAGCGCCGCACTGTCAGAGGGGCAGTACTGAGGGAGTGCTGCACTGTCAAAGGGGCAGTACTGAGGGAGTGCTGCACTGTCGGAAGGGCAGTACTGAGGGAGTGCTGCATTGTCTCAGGTGCAGTACTGAGGGAGTGCTGCACTGTCGGAGGGGCAGTACTGAGGGAGGGCTGCACAGTTGGAAGGGCAGTACTGAGGGAGTGCTGTACTGTCGGAGGTGCATTTCTGAGGGAGCGCTGCACAATCGGAGGGGCAGTACTGAGGGAGTGCTGTACTGTCGGAGGTGCATTACTGAGGGAGTGCTGCACTGTCGGAGGGGCAGTACTGAGGGAGTACTGCACTGTCAGAGGTGCTGTCTTTTGGATGAGACTTTAAACTGAGGCCCCATCTGCCCTCTCAGGTCAAAGTAAAAGATTCCACAGCACTATTTTGAAGAAGAGCAGGGGAGTTATCCCTGGTGTCCTGGCCAATATTTATCCCTCAACCAACATAATTAAAACAGATTATTTGGTCATTACCACATTGCTGTTTGTGAGATCTTGCTGTGCACAAATTGGTCATGATAGGCGCTGTATGAATGCAAGTCTTTCTTTTTTTGTAGGTGAGGTGACCAAAAGCTTGGTCAAAGAGATGAGTTTCTTAGAAGCCCTTTAAAGGTAGAGAGGCTGATGGGATTAGGCAGGGAGCTTCAGAGAGAGAGTAGGATTGAGATGGAAAGTCTACCATCGATGGGGTGGAGGAAGGTTCGACCTCAGTGTGCGCAGATGCAAGCGTCGTCTGCATATTGTAATTCAATGACAGAGGATGGGACAACCTTGGATCTGGACTGGAAGAGACGGAGGTTGAAGAGTATCCCATTTGTTCTGTAGATTAGTTCCACTCCAGCGGTGAGCTTACTGAGGGTGAGATGGAGCATTACAGCCAGGAAGATCGAGAAGAGCGTTGTTGCAATGACACAGCCTTGCTTGACCCCCGGTCAGTACGTGAATGGGGTCTGTTGGTCAGGATCACGGCTTGCATGTCGTTGTGAAGCAAGCAGAGGATAGTGACAAACTTTTGAGGGCAGCCGAATTTGAGGAGGACACTCCATAATCCCTCATGGTTGACGGTGTCGAAGGCCTTTGTGAGGTTGGTGCTGTTCCTTGCATTTCTCTTGTAGTTGACGCGCGGTGAAGATCATGTCCATTGTGCCCCTTAGTGGGCGGAATCCGCATTGCGACTCTGGGAGGAGCCCTTCGGCCACTGGGAGAAGGCAATTGAGGAGGATTCATGCAATAACTTTCCCTGCGGCAGACAGCAGGGAAACTCCTCTCTAATTCCCACAATTGGACTTGTCACCTTTCTTGAAGATAGTCATGATTACGGCATCTCTGAGATCCCCTGTCGTGCTCTCCTCCTTCCAAATAAGAGAAATTACTTCATGTATTCGTGCCAATCATGCTTCTCTGCCATATTTTAGTGCCTCGGCAGGGATTGCATCTGCTCCTGAGGCCTTGTTGTTCTTCAGTTATCGGATGGCTTTTTCAACCTCATGCCAGGCTGGGGTTGTGCTGAGATGGTGGCGGGTAGCATGCTGCGGGATGGAGTTGAGGACACTTGCGTCGAAGGCAGAGTCTCGGTTAAGGAGATCTTCGAAGTGCTCCTTCCAGCGGACACTGACTGCCTCGCTGTCCTTGATGAGTACCTCTCCATTCTTGGCCCACAGTGGGGTAGGACCTTCGGTGCTTGGGCCGTAGGTGGTCTTGACTGCGCTAAAGAATCCACGCACGCCGGTCGAACTCCAAACCATCGTCAACACCTTCACCAAAGCGTACGAGAGCATGGACCTTACACTAAACATCCGTAAGACAAAGGTCCTCTACCAACCTGCCCCCGCCACACAGTACTGCTCCCCGATTATCAAAATCCATGACGAGTCCTTGGACAATGTGGACCACTTTCCATACCTCGGGAGCCTACTGTCAACAAGGGCAGACATCGATGACGAAGTCCAACACCGCCTTCAGCGTGCCAGTGCAGCCTTCGGTCGTCTGAGGAAGAGAGTGTTTGCAGACCAGGTCCTCAAACCCAGCACCAAGCTAATGGTCTGCAGAGCAGCAATGATTCCCACCCTCCTGTATGCTTCAGAGGCATGGACCATGTACAGCAGGCACCTCAAAGCACTGGAGAGGTACCACCAACGCTGCCTCTGCAAGATCCTGCCAATCCACTGATGTTGGTGCGCCTATCCTGCCAATCCATTGGCAGGATAGGCGCACCAACATCAGTGTTCTCGCTCGGGCCAACATCCCCAGCAACGAAGCTTTGACCACGCTCGATCAGCTCTGATAGACGGGCCACATCGTCTGTATGCCCGATACGAGATTCCTAAAACAAGTGCCCTACTTGGAGCAAGGACACCCTCAAAGCCTCCTTGAAAAAGTGCAACATCCCCACCAACACCTGGGAATCCCTGGCCCAAGACCGCACAAAGTGGAGGAGAAGCATCCGGGAAGGGGCCAAACACCTCGAGCCTATTCACCGAGAGCAAGCGGAAGCCAAGCGCAAACAGCGGAAGGAGCGCACATCAACCCAAGCACCCCATCCACCCGCCCCTTCAACCACTGTCTGCCCCACCTATGACAGACTGTAGGCCCTGCATTGGACTCATCAGTCATCTGAGAATTAATTTTTAGTGTGGAAGCAAGTCACCCTCAGTTCCGAGGGACTGCTGAAGAAAAAGAAGAAGAAGAAGGAGGAGGAGGGTGGGATGCACTTGAGACTGGAGTTAGAGTACTGGAGGGCATGAGAGAGTATGCAAGGCTGGAGGGTGGGTGATAGTATGAGGCGAGGGTGAGGTGGAAGTGAAGCGAGGGTAAGGCGAGAATGAGGTGAGGTCCTGTAGTGAGTGGTAAATTCATTGAGTGAAATTTTGGTTAGACCACACTTGGAGTATGGTGAACAGTTGTGGTCTCCATATTACAAAAATGATATAGAGGCACTGGAGAAGGTGCAAACAAGATTTTCTAGGATACCAGAAATGAGAAGTTATATCTAAAAGGAAATACTGAACAGGCTGGGGCTCTTTTCTCTAGAAAAGAGAAGACTGAGGGGCGACCTGAAAGAGGTCTTTAAAATTATGAAAGGATTTGATAGGGTAGATGTAGAGAAGATGTTTCCACTTGTGGGGGAAACCAAAACTAGTGGTCATAAATACAAGAGTCACTAATAAATCCAATAGCGAATTTAGGAGAAACTTCTTTACCCAGAGAGTGGTGAGAATGTGGAACTCACTACCACAGGGAGTAGTTGAGGCGAATAGCATTGATGCATTTAAGGGGAAGCTAGATAAACACATGAGGGAGAAAAGAAGGTTATGCTGATAGGGTGAGATGAAGAGGGGTGGGAAGAGGCTCATGTGGAGCATAAACACCAGCATGGACCAGTTGGGCTGAATGATCTGTTTCTGTGCTGGAAATTCTATGTACTTCTATGAAATTGGTCTCCGTCAGTCGCGTGAAGCAGGTGAACGCGAAGCGGCAGCCCCTTCTACACCATGCCCAGTTTCTTTCCCATCAAAGACTATTGGGAACAGTGTCAATTTGCTATAAAGAGTTTCAAAGGACTTGTATTTCTACAGCACCTTTCACGACCTCAGGAGGCCCAAAGCGCTTTACAGCCAATGAAGTACTTTGAGCTGTAGTCACTGTTGTAATGTAGGAAACACAGCAGCCAATTTGTGCACAGCAAGCTCCCACAAACAACAATGTGATAATGAGCATATAATCTGTTTCAATGATGTTGTTTGAGGGATAAATATTGGCCAGGACACCGGGATAACTCCTCTGCTCTTCTTCAAAATGGTGCCATAGGATCTTTTATGCTCACCTGAGAGGGTAGACGGGGCCTCGGTTTAATGACTCATCCAAAAGACAGTACCTCTGACAGTTCAGCACTCTCTCAGGGCTGCACTGGGAGTGTCAGCCTGCATTATCAGCCTGGAATCTGTTCTCAAGTCTCTGGAGTGAGGCTTGAATCTATGACCTTCTGACTTAGAGGCAACAGTGCTACCCACTGAGCCATGGGTGACACATGACATGAAATGTACTCTGTTTTGCACTACATGAGACGAGCAGTTTCACCTCCAATGTGTTGGTTGACAGAGTGCAGCGACTGAACTGGCTTCAGACATGGTGCTTGATGCACGAGATGAAATGGAAAAAGTAATTTATTCTACTGTAGAATGACTGTTTTTTCCCTGCCACAGTTAATGAACATGGGGCTAATGCTCTCCTTCCCTGGTGCTGGTATGAAGTCTGCAGTTAATGAGACTCCACTACAGTAGCACAAGATTGAATAGGCCTTGTTGCAACGTTCAATGAGAAATGTATATTGAGAGAATATGTTTTAGAATGCACTTCAGGAAGGATGTCAAAATCTTGGAGAGGGTACGGAGATTTACTAGAATGGTACCGGGGATGAGGGACTTCAGTTATGTGGAGAGACTGGAGAAGCTGGGGTTGTTCTCCTTAGAGCAGAGAAGGTTAAGGGGAGATTTAATAGAGGTGTTCAAAATTATGAGGGGTTTTGATAGAGTAGATAGGGAGATACAGTTTTCACTGAAGGGTCAGTAACCAGAGGACACAGATTTAAGATAATTGGCAAAAAAGCCAGGGGGGTGAAGAGGAGAATTTGTTTTACTCAGTGAGTTGTTGTGATCTGGGATGCACTGCCTGAAAGGGTGGTGGAAGCAGATTCAATAGTAGCTTTCAAAAGGGAATTGGATAAACACTTGAAAAGGGAAAAAAAATGGAGGGCTATGGGGAAAGAGCGGGGGAGTGGGGCTAATTGGAGAGCTCTTTCAAAGAGCTGGCACAGGCACGGTGGGCGGAATGGCCTCCTTCTGTGCTGTATGATTCTATGTTAATGACTGCCTACGCCTTCTATTCACAAACCAGAGTGGGCAAAGGGGCTTTCTTAATGGTACTTTACATTTCATTCTTTTAATAGTTTTTTTAAATTTACCATGAAATATTCTTCATCCTGTATACTGTGCTATGCTCTCAGCTGGGAAAGGAGCCTGCTTAAATCATTGATTCCCTGCCTACATTTGTAAAGGTCAGTGCCAGGGCTGAAGTATCAGAATTATAGAATGATGATACAACACAGAAAGAGGCAATTTGGCCCATTGTGACTGTGTCAGCTCTTTGAAAGAGCTATCCAATTAGTACAAGAGTAAAGACGTCTTACTGCAATTATATCGGGCCCTGGTGAGACCACACCTGGAGTATTGTGTACAGTTTTGGTCTCCTTACCTAAGGAAGGTTATACTTGCCATAGAGGGAGTGCAACAAAGGTTCACCAGACTGGTTCCTGGAATGGGGGGATTCTCGTATGAGGAGAGATTGAGTAGACTAGGCCTATATTCTCAAGTTTAGAAGAATGAGAGAGGATCTCATTGAAACATACAAAATTCTTACAGGGCTTGACAGGGTAGATGCAGGGAGAATGCTTCCGTGGCTGGGGAGTCGAGAACCAGAGGTCACAGTCTCAGAATAAGGGGTCGGCCATTTAGGGCTGAGATGAGGAGAAATTTCTTCACTCAGAGGGTGGTGAATCTTTGGAATTCTCTACCCCAGAGGGCTGTGGAGACTCAGTCGTTGAGTATATTCAAGACAGAGATCGATAGATTTTTGGATATTAAGGGATATGGGGATAGTTCAGGAAAGTGGAGATGAGGTAGAAGATCAGCCATGATCTTATTGAATGCGGAGCAGGCTCGAAGGGCCAAATGGCCTACTCCTGCTCCTATTTCTTATGTTCATATGTTCTTAGTCCCACTCCCCCTTCTCTTTCCCCATAGCCCTGCAAATTTTTCCCCCTTCTTAAGGGTTTTGCTTCCTGGGACACTGGCATCAGTACCGGGACAGGAGAGAGCTGTTCCGTTGGGACAGACTTCACTTGGCCAGTGCTGGGACTAGAATCCTGGCGAATCGAATAACTAGGGCTGTAGGGAGGGCTTTAAACTAATTAGCAGGGGGGAGGTTTTAAGAGGGTGAAAAATAAAAATGACAGCAGAGAAGGTAGCAGTGGGGGAATTAAAAACCAGAGCATGTCAGGAAGGGACAGAATGTATAATGATAAAGGTAAAGTAGTAAAAGGGGTAAAAGCAGGAATAAATTGTCAGAAAACATATTTGAAAGTTCTTTATCTGAATGCACGCAGCATTCGTAACAAAATAGACGAGTTGACGGTACAAATAACTACACATGGGTATGATCTGGTGGCCATTACGGAAACATGGCTGCAAGATGATCATGACTGGGAACTAAACATACAAGGGTATTTGACAATTAGGAAGGACAGACAGGAAGGAAAGGGGGGTGGGGTTGCTATGTTAATCAAGGATGGAATCACTGCAATAGTCAGAAATGATATTGGGTCAAAGGATCAGGATAGTGAAACAGTTTGGGCGGAGATAAGGAATAATAAGGGGAAAAAGTCACTAGTGGGCGTAGTCTATAGGCCTCCTAACAGTTGCAACTCTGTTGGTCGGAGTATAAATCAGGAAATAGTTGGGGCTTGTAATAAGGGAACAGCTATAATCATGGGGGATTTTAACTTTCATATTGACTGGACTAATCAAATTGGGCAGGGCAGCATTGAGGAAGAGTTCATAGAGTGTATTAGGGACGGGTTCCTTGAGCAGTATGTAACTGAACCAACCAGGGGGCAGGCAATCTTAGATCTGGTCCTGTGTATGAGACAGGATTAATAAAAAATGTCCTAGTAAAGGATCCCCTTGGAATGAGTGACCATAATATGGTTGAATTCCAAATTCAGTTTGAGGGTGAGAGAGTTGGATCTCAAACCAGCGTACTGGGCTTAAACAAAGGAGACTATGAAGGTATGAGAGTAGAATTGACTAAAGTGGACTGGGAAAACAGATTAAAGTGTAAGACAATACAAGAGCAGTGGTCTACATTCAAGGAGATATTTCACATCTTTCAAGATAAATATATTCCACTGAGGAAAAAGGGGAGTAAAAGAAAAGACAGCCATCCGTGTCTTAGTAAAGTAATAAAGGATAGTATCCAACTGAAAACAAGGGCATATAAAGTAGCCAAATCTAGTGGGAGGATAGAAGATTGTGAAGCATTTAAAAGCCAGCAAACAATAACTAAAAGATTAATTAAGAAAGGGAAGATAGATTATGAAAGTAAACTAGCAAAAAATATAAAAACAGATAGCAAGAGTTTCTACAGCTATATACAAAGAAAAAGGGTGGCTAAAGTGAATGTTGGTCCCTTAGAGGATGAGACCGGGAAACTAGTGGTGGGGAACATGGAGATGGCAAAGACGCTGAACAAATATTTTGTATCAGTCTTTACAGTAGAGGACACTAAAAATATCCCAACACTGGACAAACAGGGGGCAATGGTGGGGGGGGGGGGGGCGCGGGAGGAGCTAAACACGATTAAAATCACTAAGGAGAAGGTACTCGGTAAAATAATGGGACTTAAGGCAGATAAATCCCCCGGACCTGATGGCCTACATCCTAGGGTCTTGAGAGAAGTGGCGGTAGGGATTGTGGATGCATTGGTGATTATTTTCCAAAACTCCCTGGACTCAGGAAAGGTCCCAGCAGATTGGAAAACTGCTAATGTAACACCCTTATTTAAGAAGGGAAGTAGACAAAAAGCTGGAAACTATAGACCAGTTAGCCTAACATCTGTGGTTGGCAAAATGTTGGAGTCCATTATTAAGGAAACAGTAACAGAGCATTTGGATAAACATAATTTAATAGGACAGAGTCAGCATGGTTTTATGAAGGGGAAGTCATGTTTGACAAATTTGCTCAAATTCTTTGAGGACATAACATACAGGGTGGATAAAGGGGAACCAGTGGATGTAGTGTATTTGGACTTCCAAAAGGCATTTGACAAGGTTCCACACAAAAGATTACTGATTAAGATAAAAAATCACGGGATTGGGGGTAATATACTGGCATGGGTGGAAGATTGGCTATCTAACAGAAAACAAAGAGTTGGGATAAATGGTTCATTCTCGGCCTGGCAATCAGTAACTAGTGGTGTTCCGCAGGGGTCAGTGCTGGGACCCCAACTCTTTACAATCTATATTAACGATTTGGAGGAAGGGACCGAGTGCAACATATCCAAGTTTGCCGATGATACAAAGATGGGAGGGAAAGCAGTGAGTGAGGAGGACATAAACAACCTGCAAAAGGACATAGACAGGCTAAGTGAGTGGGCAGAGATTTGGCAGATGGAATACAATATTGGAAAGTGTGAGGTTATGCACTTTGGCAGAAAAAAATCAAAGAGCAAGTTATTATCTAAATGGAGAGAAACTGCAAAGTGCTGCAGTACAAAGGGATCTGGGGGTCCTGGTGCATGAAACACAAAAAGTTAGTATGTAGGTGCAGCAGGTGATCAGGAAGGCCAATGGAATCTTGGCTTTTATTGCAAGGGGGATGGAGTATAAAACAGGGAAGTCTTGCTGCAGTTATACAGGGTATTGGTGAGGCCACACCTGGAATACTGCGTGCAGTTTTGGTTTCCATATTTAAGAAAAGATATACTTGCTCTTGAGGCGGTTCAGAGAAGGTTCATTCGGTTGATTCGGAGATGAGGGGGTTGACGTATGAGGAAAGGTTGAGTAGGTTGGGCCTCTACTCATTGGAGTTCAGAAGAATGAGAGGCGATCTTATCGAAACATATAAGATTGTGAAGGGGCTTGATCAGGTGGATGCGGTGAGGATGTTTCCACTGATGGGTGAGACTAGAACTAGGAGGCATAATCTTAGAATAAGGGGCTGCCCTTTCAAAACTGAGATGAAGAGAAACTTCTTCACTCAGAGGGTAGTAAATCTATGGAATTTGCTACACCAGGGAGCTATGGAAGCTGAAACATTAAATAAATTTAAAATGGAGATAGACAGTTTCCTAGCAGGTAAGGGAATTAGGGGTTACGGGGAGAGGGCAGGGAAGTGGACGTGAGTCTAGATTCGGATCAGCCATGATCCTATTGAATGGCGGAGCAGACCCGAGGGGCCGTATGGCCTACTCCTGCTCCTACTTCTTATGTTCTTATGTTCTTATTAACTCCAACTTCTGTCGGCAGTCATTTATGTATGTGTTTCTCACTGCCAGTAAAAACTGGCTCGAACTGGGCCAGCACAGCCTCTCCTGAAGGCCCCTATGGGGGTCGGCGGTTGGAATTCTGTCCGTGGTATGGTTAAGAGGCTCTAAGATTCTGCTAGTTCCTGGTCCACTGCTGTGCCATGTGGGAAACCTAGAGATATAGGGCTAGAAATTCGGTGGATTTGCACCTCCCGTTAGCGCCTTCGGCATCACCGTGCGCAGTGCCCCGTTTTCACCCCGCCTGCAAAATTGGCCCGCGGCCCCATAATCTGCGCCGGCCGATGACAGCGACCGATTCAGGGGGCGGGAACGGAGCGGCAGGAGGCTCGAGGGGTGGTAAGTAAAAGAGAGGTGGCGGGCGGGGGGAAAAAATTGGCCGACTTACTTGTCGCGGCCTGTTGCATCTTTGATCGCAGGGTCCGTGCCGCGATCTAGCAGCCCAGCACTTCTCTTGTGTGTTGGGCTGCTGGCACAGCACCCCGCTCCCCAGTGGTCCAGGTAGGGTCCCGCAGAGTTGTGGGCTTGGACCCTCCCCTTTAATGAGGGGAAGAGCCCTTCCATGTGGCAGCACTATGTGGCCCAGTGCGTAGCGCTGCAGAACGCACCGCCCTGATATTAGGGGTTAGCGCTCTAAGAAGAAAATGGAGTACTTGAATTAGTGCTCCACCTCCCTCTTGGGGCGCTAAAACTGAATTTAGCGATCGGCGGCGCTATTTTTCGCCGGGCGCTAACTTTAGCGTCCAGGCGATGTTAGTGACCCAAAATGGTCGCTAACTAATTTTCCCCCGCTTAAGTTTGTGGCTTTCTTCTTGCAACTGGCCTAGGATTACAGAACTGACACATGAGAAACTGTCCTTTGGAAATGAGCAACAGATTCTACACAGTCTCTTGTGTTAACAACCGTGACTCAGAAAAAGAGCTGATTTTTTTGTCAGCTATTTTCAATCTTTAGAGATGGTGGGAGCTGGGTGACTTTCCCCTGTAATGGACATCAACAGTCATCACGTATAACATTGTCACACCGGTCATTAAGACTTGTCATAAAGAAAGGAAAACTTGCATTTCTATAGCACCTTTCACGACCTCAGGACATCCCAAAGCAATTTACAGCCAATGAAAAACTTTCAAAATGTAGTCACTGTTGTAATGCAAATCAAATCAAATCAAATCAAATCAACTTTTATTGTCATTGTTAGTGCACAAGTGCAGTACAATGAAATGTAGGCTTGCGGCTCCCGAGAGTGTACATTTAGATTAAGACATTTAAACATTCAACATACATTTGGCTTGTAATACATTAACATAAACATAACCATAATAAAGTGCATTGGCAGATGTGCAGGCTTTAGAGTTTATTTGTGGAGTTCAGTAGGATGACAGCCCTGGGAAAGAAGCTGTTCCTAAATCTGGTCGTACGGGTGCGAATGCATCTGTAGTGTCTCCCAGATGGCAGGAGGGCGAACAGACTGTGGCTGGGGTGGGTAGGGTCTTTGATGATGGACCGTGACCTACGTAAACAGCGTTTCTGGTATATGTGCTCTATGGTCGGTAGCCGGGTGCCGGTAATGCATTGGGCAGTTTTGACTACCCGCTGCAGGGCTTTCCGGTCATAGTAGCTACAGCTGCCATACCATACTGTGATACAGTTCGTCAGGATGCTCTCTATTGTGCAGCGGTAAAAGTTAGAGAGGATCAGGGGTGACAGGTTACATCCCTTCAGCCTCCTTAGGAAATATAGGCACTGCTGGGCCTTCTTCACCAGAGAGGAGGTATTGAGGGACCAGGAGAGGTCTTCCGTGATGTGGACTCTGAGGAACTTAAAGCTGTCCACCCTTTCCACCACAGCCCCATTGATGTGGATGGGGGTGTGACTTCCGCCTTTAGACTTCCTGAAGTCCACAATGATTTCTTTGGTTTTCTTGATGTTAAGGGCCAGGTTGTTATCGGCGCACCACTTCACGAGATGCTGGACCTCCTCCCTGTAGGCTGACTCATCGTTGTTGGTGATCTGGCCCACAACTGTGGTATCATCCGCAAACTTGATGATGGTGTTGGAACCATGAACAGCCACACAGTCGTGGGTGAAGAGGGAGTAGAGGAGGGGGCTCAGCACACATCCTTGTGGAGAACACAGCAGCCAATTTGCACACAGCAAGATCCCACAAACAGCAATGTGATACATGGCCAACACAGAAGTGTTAGTTGAGTTATTTATTCCAATGTTGGGAGGACTCGTAAAAATCAACATTTCATTGTGCAGTACACACTTCTGCTGCATATATGACAAATAAAATTGAATTGAATTGAGGGATAAATATTGGCCAGGACACCAGGGAGAACTCTCCTGTTCTTCTTCAAAATAAAAGAGGATCTTTTACATTCACCTGAGAGGGCAGATAGGGCCTCAGTTTAATGTCTCATGGCACCTCCGACAGTGCAGCTCTCCCTCAGTGCTTCACTTGGAATGCTAGCCTAGATTTATTATGCTCAAGTCTCTGGGACAAGACTTGAACCCACAACTTTCTGACCCAGAGGCAAGCGTGCTAGCCACTTTTATTTTTTAAAAAATATACTTTATTGAACATTAAGAACATTTACAACATCGTGATCATTACATTGTATGATACAAATCAATTCCACCGCCCTGCACAGCCATTCCGCCACCACATTTTAACATCAAAACCTGAAGAGCGTGCTAGCCAGAGCCACAGCCAACAGCAAGTCCACTGACTCCCACAGCTACCTGGACTACACTTCCTCCCACCCCGCCTCCTGTAAGGACTCTATTCCATTCTCCCAGTTTCTCCATCTCCACTGCATCTGCTCTGACGATGCCACCTTCCTTACCAGTGCTTCCGACATGTCTTCCTTTTTCAACCGAGGATTCCCCTCTACTGTGGTTGACATGGCCCTTGACCGTGTCCATTCTATCTCCCGCACTTCTGCCCTCACCCCTGCCCCTCCCTCCCGGAACCACGATAGAGTTCCCCTTGTCCTCACCTTTCACCCCACCAGCCTCCACATTCAACGGATCATCCTCTGCCATTTCTGCCACCTCCAGCGTGATCCCACGACCAAACGCACCTTCCCCTCCCCTCCCCTTTCAGCATTCCGTAGGGACCGCTCCCTCCGAGACACCCTAGTCCACTCGTCTACCACCCCCAGCACCCCTTCCCCTTCACCCAACATCTTCCCGTGCAAGTGCAGGAGATGCAACATATGCCCTTATACCTCCCCCCTTCCCACTGTCCAGGGCCCCAAACCCCCCTTCCAGGTGAAACAGTGATTTACTTGTACTTCTTGCAATTTAGTATACTGTATTCGCTGTTCACAATGTGGTCTCCTCTACATTGGGGAGACCAAATGCAGATTGGGTGAACGCTTTGCGAAACACCTCCGTTCAGTCCGTAAGGGGCACCCCGAGCTCCCGGTGGCCTGTCACTTTAATTCTCCGCTCCATTCTCACTCAGACCTCACTGTCCTCGGCCTCTTGCACTGTTCCACGGAAGCTCAGCGTAAGCTCGAGGAACAGCACCTCATCTTTCGATTAGGCACGTTACAGCCCTCTGGACTCAACATAGAGTTCAACAATTTCAGATCATAACCTCGGCCCCTATCACATATATATATTTTCTTTTTTTATCCACAATTTTTGTTTGGCTTTTTTTTTCTTCTTCCCTCCCACATGGCAGCTGTCTTTCATTCTGCCAGCGCAGTTCACACCCCATCTAGAGCCATCCTTTGTTTCTTAACCTGTCCCATTACCACCTCCTCCCGCCTTGAATATCTCTTAATGTCTCTCAATGTCTCATAATCTCTCCTGTTTTCTATCCTATCACTGACCTTCCCTTTTGTTCTTTCATACCCTCCCCCTTTTCCCAGCCCCTAAACCTGCTTTCCATTTCCTGCTATTTTCCAGTTCTGACGAAAGGTCATCAACCTGAAACGTTAACTCTGTTTCTCTCTCCATGGACGCTGCCTGGCCTGCTGAGTTTTTCCAGCGTTTTCTGTTGTTATTTCGGATTTCCAGCATCTGCAGTATTTTGCTATCGTAGCAATGGGGTATGTTTCTGGGTTGTAAGCAAGTTAACACCAAAGTTAGTGAGCTGGGCCTTTCTCTTCCACAGAGTGTGGTAGATTGCAGTCAGCACCAGTCAGGCAGGTAAAGGGTTTAACTAACGATCATTGCCTGAGATTTAATATTCAGGCTGCATCTGCACCATCATGTTCACATGGTAGACTCTGCCGTTACTGAGTTTAATCACCACAGCTATCTTTTTTTGTGTGTGCGTGTGTGTTTTCTTTTGCCTTTATCTCGTCGGTGCAGGCTTCCCTCCTCGTATTGATTTCAGAGCCTTTATCTTTTACCATTCGTGGGCACCTCACCAGCCAAAGTGGAAAGATGTGATGAAGTTGTTGCTGGGCAACCTGCACTTGGTCCAACAAAAAAAGAGTGCGTTTTAGCTGCTGTCACATTCAAGCAGCTTCTTGTACAGTCGCTGCGTAGGAAATATAAGATTTACTGCTTAATTAGGTGGGGGGAAATGGCAATATGCTGTGATGAAGTTTACATTAAAACTTGCCTTGCAGTTGGGGTAGTTGAAATATGAAGGAAGTTTTGGCGAGGTTCACGTCTTAAGCTGGCGAAGTTACCCCTGCCCTGTGGCAGATGATTAGACTTTAAAGTAAAGCAAAGTTTTGGTGAAAATTATTATTTGTTCCCAGAATATGACCTCATCTGTGCTTTTGTTACCTCTAGACTCGACTATTTCAACGCCCTCCTGGCCAGCTTCCCCCCTTGCACCCTCCAAAACTCTGCTGCCCGTGTCCTAACTCGCAACAAGTTCCATTCACCCATCACTCCTGTGCTTGCTGACCTCCATTGGCTCCCAGTTAAGCAATGCTTCGATTTTAAAATTTTCACCCTCGTGTTCAAACCTTTCCATGGCCTCGCCCCTCCCTATCTCTGTAACCTCCTCCAGTCCCACAAACCCCCAAGATCTCTGCGCTCCTCCAATTCTGTCCCCTTGCCCATCCTCAGTTTTAATCTCTCCACTATTGGCGGCCGTGCCTTCAACTGCCGAGGCCCTAAGCTCTGGAATTCCCTCCCTAATATATAAATGCAAGGTTGGGCAAAACGGGCAAGACCAGAATTTAATGCCCATCCCAAGTTGTCCTGAGAATGTGGTGGTGAGCCTTCTCATTGAACCGCTGTGGTCTGTGTGGTGATAGGAATCAGAGGCCTAGGAACAGGCCCAGAAAAGTGAGTAAACTGGTTCATTTTGTTTGGTTTCCTTGTGGGCCAGGAGGATCGGTTCACTTCTGGGCACCTTCCCCCACCGTCCTGAGCTCCCCTCCCCCTCGCCTGATCGTGATGAATCCCCCCACTCCTTTACCAAGTACCTGACTGCCAGGGACCATTGTGTCGTGTCCCTGTTGATCTCCCCCGCAGCCTTTAATGCTATCCCCCGCCTGGAGATCAGTGTCGCTTCCCTGCCGGGATTGTGGGGAGCGGGTTGGAGGGGGAGACTGGCGCGGGCTGCGCAGTTTAGTTAAAACCTCCTAGGCCTCATGCTCAGCAAGATAACACGGCTGTGCTTCGAAAGCACTTCATTGGTTACAAAGGGCTGTGGGTCGTCTTCGCGGTGCAGAGGTGGAAGACAAGAGTGCAGCTCAAAGACATCAGTTGCTGGCTCGCACAAACTCTTGACAGCTTTGAACAAGTCTTTGAGAACGAGCCAGATCTGTTGCACGGCACTCTATCCCAGTAAGCAGTCTTTATAAGGAGATCTGCAGGGCTTGTGGGATTCCATGAGCATTCTGCGTGAGGGAGCAGACTGCCAGCATGGAACCAGGGCAGCACTGACCGCGGGGGAGCGGGGGTGGAGTGGGAGTGGAGTGAACGCTCGCAACCTTAGGAATTTGCCCTCTTCCCACCCCCGCACATGCACAGTCCCCTGCCGCCTCAGTTTGTTTTGAAAAGCGATAACGAACGTTGTTTTTCTTTTGAAGAGGCCGTTGTTTCATTAAAGGAGCAGGCTTCACCCCCCGCTCCCGCTTCTTCGATTTAATCTGCCTGAACATTCCCTCTCATTCTGACCCAAGGTGGAGAGGGAGGGATCGCAAAGACGCCCCAGGTGGACAATAGGAACCCACGCTAAAAGGAAAACAGGCCCCTGGTGACGTCTAAACCAAATCCAATCAGCTGGGACAACCAAGGGCAACCATAGCAGATCAGTTCTGACTGGCTGGAGATAAGCTTGGGAGTAAGCAGGACTTGACCAAAAAAAAAAGCAGGACGTGACCCCTGCTGTAAATGGTTTCGTTTGTACCTGAGAGCGTTAGGTGCCTCTATACTCCAGGCAGACAAGGACACGTTATCATATATCATAGGCAATTAAACTGGCGCAGTCTCCCCGGCCCTTAAATGAAACAAATGACTCCTGCACAGTTTGCTTTTGATGTGCAAATAGGGTGTGATGACACATACCTGGTGTGTAAACATTTCCAACTGGCTTCAGTGTGCCTGCTTGTGTGTACAAGGGTGTAATCTTGGGCACCTTTTCGAAAATATATGCAGCTGGTGGTTCCTCAAGCGGGTCTCTGTAAATAGATTTTAAGAAGGGAGCGAGAGATAAACCAGGTGACCAGTCAGCTGTGGGGAAGTTACTGGAATCTGTCATCAGGGACAGAGTGACTGAGCACTCGGATAAGTATGAGCTGATCAAAGAGAGTGCGCATGGATTTGCAAAGAGTAGGTCGTGTCTGACTAATCTAGCTGATTTTTTTTTGATGAGGTCACCAGCATGGTGGATAAGGAGTGTCGATGGATGTTATCAATGTGGACTTCCAGAAGGCATTCGATAAGGTGCCACACAAGGGATTAGCAAAAATGAGAGCACATGGAATTGGAGGTAGCCTTTTGTCTTTGATTGGGAGGTGGGAGAGGGAGAGTGGGATAATTACATTGGATATACGGCACAGAAACAGGCCATTTGGCCCAACCAGTCCATGCCAGTGCTTATGCTCCACTCGAACCTCCTCCCATCCTTCCTCATCTAACTCTAGCAGCATAACCCTCGGTTCCCTTCTTCCTCATATGCTTATCTAGCCTCCCCTTAAATCCATCTATACTATTCACCTCAGCCACTCCCTGTGGTAGCATCAGATTGAAGGGATGTGACAACTGGTATTCCCCAGGGATCTGTTCTGGGGCCTCAGCTTTTCACCATATTTATCAATGACTTGAGTGAAAGAAAAGAGAGTTTTATATATAAGTTTGCAGATTACACTAAATTAGGCAGGACAGTAAGTACGGAACACCTCCGTTCAGTCCGTAAGGGGGACCCCGAGCTTCCGGTCGCCTGTCACTTTAATTCACCGTCCCATTCCCACTCAGGCCTCACTGTACTCGGGCTCTTGTATTGTTCCGCGGAAGCTCAACATAAACTCGAGAAACAGCACTTCATCTTCCGATTAGGCACTTTACAGCCTTCCGGACTCAACATCGAGTTCAACAATTTCAGATCATAACCTCGGCCCCCATTACATTTTTGCTTATATTTTATCCACATCTTTGTTTTGGCCCTTTCCCCCCCCCTTTTTTTTTCTCTCTCCCACATGGCAACTGTCTCCCATTCTGCCAGAACATTTCACACCTAATCTAGAGCCGTCTTTTGTCTCCACTAGTCCTATCACCATCTCGTCTCGTTTTGAATACCTCTTAATGTCTCTTCACTTCTTTTGTTCTCTTCCAGCTCTGCCTTTCGATCTATTTTATTTCCTTTCCAGTTTTGAAAAAGGGTTAGGCCCGAAACGTCAACTCTATTTTCTCTCCACGGATGTTGCCTGGCCTGCTGAGTTTTTCCAGCATTTTCTGTTGTTATTTCGGATTTCCAGCATCTGCAGTATTTTGCTATCGTAAGTAGTGTAGATGGGATCAGGAAGTTACACAGGGACATAGACAGATTCAGTGAATGGGCAAAACTGTGGCAGATGGAATTCAATGTGAGGAAGTGTGAGACCACCCACTTTGGACCTAAGAAGTACAACTTGAAATATTTTTCTTAATGGTGAGAAACTAGAAATGTGGAGGAGCAGAGAGATTTAGGGGTCCATGTACAGAAATCACTAAAAGCTAGTACACAGATACAAAAAAAATAATCAAAAAGGCTAATGGAATGTTGTAAAAGAACATAAGAACATAAGAAATAGGAGCAGGAGTAGGCCATTTGGCTCGTCGAGCCTGCTCCACTATTCCATAAGATCATGGCTGATCTTATAACTCACCTCCACTTTCCTGCACTATCCCCATATCCCTTGATTCGCTTAATATTCAAAAATCTATCGATCTCTGTCTTGAATATACTCAACGACTGAGCCTCCACAGCCCTCTGGGGTAGAGAATTCCAAAGATTGAGTGAATAAATTTCGCCTCACCTCAGTCCTAAAGGGCCAACCCCTTATTCTGAGACTGTGATCCCTTGATGTAGATTGTGAATAGCTGAGGCTATTCCTTCCACACTGATCCTTGCGGTACCCCACTAGTTACAGCCTGCCATCCTGAAAATGACCCGTTTATTCCTACTCTCTGTTTTCTGTCCATTAACCAATCCTCAATCCATGCTAGTATATTACCCCCAATCCCATGAGCCCTAATTTTATTTAATAACCTCTTGTGTGGCACCTTATCGAATGCCTTCTGAAAATCCAAATACACCACATCCGCTGGTTCCCCCTTATCTATTCTGCTAGTTACAACCTCAAAAAACTCTTAACAGATTCATCAAACATGATTTCCCTTTCATAAATCCATGCTGACTCTACCCGATCTTATTATTATTTTCTAAGTGCCCTGTTACCACGTCCTTAATAATAGATTCTAGCATGTTCCCTACTACTGATATCAGTTCCCCATTTTCTCTCTCCCTCCTTTCTTAAATAGTGGGGTTACATTTGCTACCTTCCAATCCGTGGGAACCGTTCAAGAATCTATGGAATTTTGGAAAATGGCAACCAATGCAGCTACTATCTCTATAGCCATCTCTTTCAAAACCCTAGGATGTAGGCCATCAGGTCCAGGGGATTTATTGGCTTTCAGTCCCATTAATTTCTCCAGATCGTGTTTGACTAATCTAATTGAATTTTTTGATGAAGTAACAGGGAGGATCGATGAAGGGAATGCAATGGGTGTTGTCTACATGGATTTTAGGAAGGCGTTTGACAAACTACCACATAGATTCACAGATTCACAGAAACCTCACAGTACAGATAGAGGCCATTTCGGCCCATCGAGCCTGCACCGACACATATCCCACCCGATCCCCGTAGCCCCACGTATTTAATCCCCCTAACACTAAGGGTCAATTTTTTTTTTTTTTTATCATAGCCAATCAACCTAACCTGCACATCTTTGGACTGTGGGAGGAAACTGGAGCACCCGGAGAAAACCCACGCAAACACGGGGAGAATGTGCAAACTCCACACAGACAGTCACCCGAGGCCGGATTCGAACCCGGGTCCCTGGCGCTGTGAGGCAACAGTGCTAACCACTATGCCACTGGTTTAAAAAATTGAGGCTCATGGAATAGGTGGGTCAGTGGCAGCTTGGATAAGGAATTGGCTTAAGGACAGAAAACAGCGAGTTGTGGTAAATGGCTGTTTTTCAGACTAGAGGACGGTAGACAGTGGTGTTCCCCAAGGGTCAGTACTGGGGCCACTGCTTTTTTTGATAATATAAATGACCTGGATATTGGAATAAAAAGTAGAATTTCCAAATTTGCTGATGACACCAAGCTTGGGGGTGTGGCAAACAGTGAGGATGATACCAATCGACTGCAACAGGACATAGAAAGGCTAGCAGAATGGGCAGAGAAGTGGCAGATGGAATTTAATACAGAGAAGTGTAAGGTGATCCATTTTGGCAGAAGGAACAGGGAGAGGCAATATACACTTAATGGCACAGTTTTAAAGAGTGTGCAGGGACAGAGGGACCTGTGCATATATTGAGAGAGTGGTCAGCAAAGCTTATGGGATCTTGGGTTTCATAAATAGAGGCATTGAGTACAAAAGTAGAGAAGTTATGCTGAATTTTTATAAAGCGCTGGTTAGGCCACAACTGGAGTATTGCATCCAGTTCTGGTCACCACACTTTAGGAAGGATGTGAAGGCCCTTGAGAGGGTGCAGAGGAGATTTACCAGAATGGTTCCGGGGATGGGGGATCTTAGCTACAAGGACAGGTTGGAGAAGCTGGATTTGTTTTCATTAGAGCAAAAGAGGTTGAGGGGTGAATTGATAGAGGTGTACAAGATTATGAAGGGTTTGGATAGGCTAGATGGGGAAAGGCTGTTCCCACTAGTTGGTACAAGGACTAGGGGACACAGATTTAAGGTTTTGGGCAAGAGATACAGGAGGGATGTGAGGAAAAGCTTTTTTAAGCAGCGAGTGGTGAGGACCTGGAACTCGCTGCCGACGGAAGTGGTGGAAGCGGACAAACTCAATGGCTCAGAAATTAGGTTCGGGGGCTTGCCGCGTGTGCAAGCCCCCGATGTGCACTTACCCGGCGCGCCGACAGCTGAAGCCTGGGCCTGCTTGGAATTCCTGTCACTGGCCCGGTTCAGCTGTCGGCGTGCTGTGCTTGCCTGATCCAGCGGCGTAGTTAGTTCGATGTGCCGGCTGGGATCAGGTGAGCACTGGGCAGCCAATCAGGGGAGGGAAAACTTCATTCATGAGTTTGATAGTAAGAACTGTCAAACTCATGAAAACTACGGGCGCCCAAAACACTACTTAAACTTTAAATAAAATTTTGAAAAACATCCCACTAATTAAATGAATTATAAATAACTTAAAAAAAACTATTTTAAGAAAAATAATTTTTTTTAAAATCGGGTCTAAAAATACACTTACCTTACTGTAAAGTCCTTAAAAACAATAAAGCTGTGGAAAAAATGTTATAATTTTAAATAATAGACCACTTACCTTAAAGAATCAAGTCCTTACGTCTCCTTTTTACATTCGTAAAAAGTTGAGGCCCTTACACATGGGCAAACCTGTAAAAAAGAAGGAAGTTCAGCGCGTGCGCACAGAGTCCTGCGCGCACGCGTTGGACCTCTGAACCCCTTGGAGGAAATGCCGGTTTCCCGCGCATGCGCTGTGCATGCAAGAAACCGGCACTTCCATCAGGTCCACGCGGGAGTACCCCGTCCTTACTCACACGTTGGGACCCGAAGTACTGGGCCAATGTTTTCAAGGGGAGATTGGATAGGCACTTGAGGGAAATAAACTTGCAGGGCTACAGGGATAGAATGGGGCAATGGGACTGACTGATTACTCTGCAGAGAGCCGGCATGGACTTGATGGGCCAAATGGCCTCCTTCTGTGCCCTTACGACTCTATTGGGGAAAACTATTAGGGCGCTAACAGGGCGCAAAGCAACTAGCTCCGGGGCGCAGCTCTGCCAACGCCTCCTGTGAAATTCAGCGGGAGGTCAGCGATGGCGGTAACCATTAGCGTCCCGCAGTGCTGCTCCACCGGCGATGACATAATCGCCGTGCGCAGCGCAGTGCCCCGCTCGCGACCCAGCCACGATTGTCGGTAGCGCCCCCTGACTTACTACTGAATGCTATGTCCGACAGGGTCAGGGGAGCCTACCTGCAGCCAGGACAGCACAAATTAAAGGGGAGGTGCCGGGCGGCCATTTTTGTTGCTGGCCACCTGCCAGCACCTGCCCCCGTTGCTGTCCCCGGCCTTCTGTGCAGCCCCCCGCGGGGTGCCGGCTGTGCTCTGTGAACCCGGCACTTCTCTTGAGTTCCGGGCTCTTTTGCCGGCACTTCGATCCCTGGTGGCCCAGCTGGGCCCCGGGTTGCACTGCGCTAGGCCCCTCCCCTTTAATAAGGGGAGGAAGGCCTGCAGTACTGCAGTGCGACGTGCCGCAGAGCGTGGCGCTGCGGCATGTGGCGCTGTGATATTCACTCGCAGCACCCCAAGAGGGAGGCGGGGCGCTTCCAGTAGCGCCCCAGCGAAGTTAGCGCCCCAAAGGGGGCGCAATCCAATTTTTCCCCCCTATGACTCTATGACTCTAGGGCTGGAATACAAAGGGGTGGAAGTGATGCTTCAGTTGTACAGAGCCTTGCTCAGACCCCATCTGGAGTACTGTGCTCAGTTCTGGGCACCGCGCCAGAGGAAGGATATATTGGCCTTGGAGTGGGTGCAGTGTAGATTCACCAGAATGATACTGGGGCTAAAAAAGGTATTCATATTGTGCTATGTATGAAATTCTTGGACTGGCGTAAGATGAACAAAAGCGAAAGCATTTGCCATGAATGTTTTTATTAATCAAGAATGAAAGTCAGAGGTTATGAGGGCTAGGCTTGTATTCCTTGAGTGTAGAAGATTGAGGGATGATCTAATTGAGGTGTTTAAGATGATTAAAGGATTTGATTGTTTTTAAAATAGCATTCAAGATAATTTTCAAGATCAGTATGTCAAGGAAACTACGAGGGAATTGGCTATTTTAGATCTAGTACTGTGCAATGAGACAGGATTAATTAATCCTCTTCTTAGAGGATTAATTAATAACCTTGTCGTAAATGAGCCTCTGGGGAGTAATGACCATAATATGATAGAATTTTATGCTGAGTTTCAGAGTGCTTTAGTTAAGTCTGAAACTCGGGTCCTAAACGTGAACAAAGCAAACTACGTAGGTATGAGAGACGAGTTGGCTAATGTAGGTTGGGAAACTAGATTAAAAGATATAGACATAGACATAGACATAGACATAGAAGATAGGAGCAGGAGTAGGCCATTCGGCCCCTCGAGCCTGCTCCGCCATTCAGTGAGATCATGGCTGATCATCCAAATTCAGCACCCTGTCCCTGCCTTCTCCCCATATCCCTTGATCCCTTTAGCCTTAAGAAATATATCCAACTCTTTCTTGAATATATTTAATGAACTGGCCTCCACCGCCCTCTGTGGCAGAGAATTCCACAGGTTCACCACTCTCTGGGTGAAGAAATTCCTCCTCATTTCAGTCCTAAATAGCTTACCCCTTATCCTTAGACTATGACCCCTGGTTCTGGACTCCCCGGCCATCAGAAACATCCTTCCTGCATCTAGTCTGTCCAGACCTGACAGAATTTCATAGGTTTCGATGAGATCCCCTCTCAATCTTCTAAACTCCAGTGAGTATAAGCCCAATCGACACAATCTCTCCTCATACGTTATTCCTGCCATCCCAGGTATCAGCCTGGTGAATCTTCGCTGCACTCCCTCCATGGCAAGAACGTCCTTCCTCAGGTAAGGTGACCAAAACTGCACACAATACCCAAGGTGCGGTCTCACCAAGGCCCTGTACAACTGTAGCAAGACATCCTTGTTCCTGTACTCAAACCCTCTTGCTACGAAGGCCAACATACCATTTGCCTTCTTAACCGCCTGCTGCACCTGCATGCTTACCTTCAGCGACTGGTGCACAATAACACCCAGGTCTCTTTACACTTCCCCTTCTCCCAATCTATTGCCATTCAAATAATAATCTGCCTTCCTGTTTTTGCCACCAAAGTGGATAACCTCACATTTATCCACATTTTGTGCATTTGCCATGTTTCTGCCCAATCACCCAACCTGTCCAAATCGCACTGGAGTTTCACGACATCCTCCTCACAGCTTACCCTCCCACCCAGCTTTGTGCCGTCTGCAAATTTGGAGACATTACATCCAATTCCCTCATCCAGATCATTAATATATATTGTGAACAGCTGGGGTCCTAGGACCGATCCTTGCGGTACCCCACTAGTCACTGCCTGCCACGCGGAAAACGACCCGTTTATGCCAACTCTTTGCTTTCTGTCCGCCAACCAGTTCTCTATCCAAGTCAATACCTTGCCCCCAATCCCATGTGCCTTAATTTTGCACGCTAATCTCTTATGTGGGACCTTATCGAAAGCCTTCTGAAAGTCCAAATACACCACATCCACTGGTTCTCCTTTATCTATTTTACCAGTTACATCCTCAAAAAATTCCAGTAGATTAGTCAAGCATGATTTACCTTTTGTAAATCCATGTTGACTTTGTCCGATCCTGTCACTGCTTTCCAAGTGCTCTGCTATTACATCTTTTATAATAGACTCTAGCATTTTCCCCACAACCGATGTCAGGCTTACCGGTCTATAATTCCCCGCTTTTTCTCGACCACCTTTTTTGAATAGTGGGGTAACATTAGCTACCCTCCAATCCATAGGTACTGTTCCAGGGTCTATCGCATTCTGGAAGATGACCAGCAATGCATCTACTATCTCTAGGGCCACTTCCTTAAGTACCCTGGGATGTAGACCATCAGGCCCTGGGGATTTATCGTATCGGCCTTCAGTCCCATCAATTTTCCTAACACCATTTCCCTACAAATACTGATTTCTTTCAGTTCCTCCCTTTCATCAGACCCTATGTTCCCCGGCATCTCTGGGAGGTTATTTGTGTCCTCCTTTGTGAAGACAGAACCAAAGTATGTATTTAGTTGGTCAGCCATTTCTTTGTTTCCCATTATAAATTCCCCTGATTCTGACTGCAAGGGACCTACGCTTGACTTCACCAATCTTTTTCTCTTCACATACCTATAAAAGCTTTTACAGTCAGTTTTTATGTTACCTGCAAGCTTACTCTCATATTCTATTTTCCCTTTCTTAATTAATCCCTTTGTCCTCCTTTGTTGAATCCTAAACTGCTCCCAATCCTCAGGATTATTGCTTTTTCTGGCCAATTTATATGTCCTCTCCTTGGATCTTATGCTATCCCTAATTTCCCTTGTTAGCCACGGTTGAGTCACCTTTTTTGTTTTACTTTTATGCCAAACTGGGATGAACAAATTCTGTAGCTCAGTCATTCGTTCTTTCAATGTTTGCCATTGCCTATCCACCGTCAACCCTTTGAGTGCCATTCCCCAATCAATCCTACCCAACTCGCTCCTCAGACCATCGTAGTTTCCTTTATTTAAATTGAGGACCCTAGTCTCTGAGTCAACTACTTCATTCTCCATCTTAATGAAGAATTCGATCATAATATGATCGCTCCGACCCAAGGGGCCTCGTACAACAAGATTGCTAATTAATCCTTTCTCGTTACATAATACCCAGTCTAAGATGGCCTGATCTCTGGTTGGTTCCTCGACATATTGGTCCAGGAAACCATCCCGTAAACACTCTAGGAATTCCTCCTCCACAGTATTGTTACTAATTTGGTTGGCCCAATCTATATGTAGATTAAAGTCACCCATGATGACTGCTGTGCCCTTATTGCACGCTTCTTTAATTTCCCTTTTAATGCCATCCCCAACCTCCGCCTTACTGTTTGGAGGTCTATATACCACTCCCACTAATGTTTTTTACCCCTTAGTATTTCTCAATTCTACCCATACAGATTCCACATCATCAGAGCTAATATCCTTCATTACAATTGTATGAATCCCTTCTTTAACTAGCAATGCGACCCCACCTCCCTTTCCTTTTTGCCTATCTTTCCTGAATATCGAATACCCCTGGATGTTGAGTTCCCAGTCTTGGCCATCCTTGAGCCATGTTTCCGTAATCCCAACCAAATCATATTAATTTACCTCTATTTGCGCAGCCAATTCGTCCACCTTATTACAAACGTTCCTCGCATTAAGACACAAGGGCCTAGAAATTCAGTTGGTTGCGCCAGCTGGTAGCGCCTTAGGAGGAGTAGATGTCGGGCGCTAGGCGGCCAGCGGCCGGGCGCAGCGCGATCTGCGCCTCGCCCCAACTTCACTAGAGATTTAGCGGCGGCGCAAAGTCTTTGCGCGCGCTCAGCTGCGCGCGCAGATCATGACGTCATTTCCTCGTGCAATGCCCTTTGTGCGCCCCCAACCGGAAATTCAGTTGCGACGCCCCATTGTGCGCCTGGCGCCCCTAGCGACTGTTAGAGTGGAACGGTGCTCAGTCGATGCGGGGCGTGGGGGGCGCAAATTAAAGGGCACTCCTCCTGCACTATAAAAGGCTGCCATTTCGCAGCACTCCTTCTTGAGAAACGAATCTTTGGAGAGAGACCAAGGTAGAGAGCTTTCTGCTTTGGCCCAACACTCGGACAGGTACTTGTGGCTTCAGGCCACAGCTTTCCACTTGTCTTTGCCTTCATTGACATCTCATTGTTTGCCAGCATATTATGGGGGCTGCAATGGGTGTAAACGCTGGCTTTCTCAATTACATCCAAAGGGCTCACAGACGCCATGAGAGAGTGGCAGCCCTGGCTAGACGGAGAGGGGGCAACAGGCGTCGGGAAAGGAGGCCTTACCCACCCAGAGTATACCGCCAGCAGTTCTCCTATCTCAACATGTCTGACGAGCAGTGTGTTCGGAGGCTGCGATTCCGAAGGGAGGTGGTCACAGAGATCTGCCACCTGCTTGGCGGTGATCTGCTGCCACAGCTGAGGAGCAGGACATCTCTGTCGGTGGCAGTGAAGGTGACGGTGGCTCTCAACTTCTATGCCACCAGCTCCTTCCAATCCGCTACTGGGGACATTGCCAACATCTCCCAGTTCACCGTGCATTGCTGCATCCGCCAGGTGACCAATGCCCTTTTCAAAAGGAGACGTCAGTTCATCTCCTTCTCCATGGCCCTTGCCAAGCAGCAACAGCGTGCAATGGGCTTTGCAGCATTCGCGGGGTTCCCCATGGTGCAGGGCGCCATTGACTGCACGCATGTGGCTTTGCGAGCACCTCTGGAGAATGCCGAGGATTACCGCAACCGGAAGGGCTACCATTCGCTCAACGTCCAGCTGGTGTGTGACCACAGGCAGCTCATCCTAGCTGTCAATGCCCGCTTTCCAGGCAGCAGCCACGATGCCTTCATCCTGCGACAGACTTCTGTGGCAGACATGTTCCAGGCACAGCCTCACCCACGAGGATGGCTTATCGGGGACAAAGGCTATCCTTTGTGTACCTGGCTGATGACCCCGCTCTGTGCGCCCAGCACCCCTGCTGAAGAGGGATACAACGATAGCCATCAAGCGATCAGGAACATCATCGAACAAACAATCGGCATCCTGAAGCAATGATTCCGCTGTCTGGATCGTTCCGGTGGAGCCCTACAACATTCGCCAGAGCGAGTCTCCCATTTCGTGGTCGTTTGCTGCATGCTGCACAACCTGGCTATCCACACGACTCAGCCACTGCCACCAGAGATTGGAGGACCACCTCAGGAGGAGGAGGAGGACCAGCACAGGAGGGAGGCAGAAAGTGCAAGGGCCGCCCGTCGCCGGCTTATTGAACGTCAGTTCTAGGCCCCCTCTCAGGGAATGGCTTGTGCCAATGTCAGCAGATGAATGTAGCCACTCCACAAGCCCTCAGCCGAGCAGGGCAACCAGGACTTAACAAAAAAACCATGCACACTGCAATTTAACAACAATAATTTATTGCAAACCTCTGCCCTTCCCACATTACATCCTCATGTGGAGAAGCCCCCTCCAAAAACACAAAACTACCAGTCTCGGCCTTACAAAAAGAAAGAAAGACACCAGTCTCGGCCTTACAAAAACACAACTGCACCAGTCTCGGCCTTACAAAAAGAAAGAAAGACACCAGTCTCGGCCTTACAAAAACACAACTGCACCAGTCTCGGCCTAACAAAAAGCACCAGGCATTTGTGCATACCTTCTACTTTTTGCCCTGCGAGGGCGATGCCTTTCGCATCCTTGCCTGGCCCCTGCACGCCCTGCAGCTCCTCCTCAATGGGAGCCCAGTGGCTGCAGCAAGGCTGGGGGAAGGCTGCTGAGGGGCAGATGGCGAGACGGCAGATGCCCTTGGGGGTCGGCCTGCACCAGCTCTGGCCTTGGAGTGGCCGGCTGCTGACTGCTCCAACTCTGCCTGGGCAGCAGCAGTCTGTCCAGCGGCTCGTGTCAGCTGCAATGGCGGAGTGGCAGTGTCAGCTGCAGGAATGGTGCCAACCTGGCAGATCGCAGGTGCTCGCTGGTCGCCTGAAACATTGGCACTCGCACGGGCCAGCACTGCAGCACGCGCAGCAAACAGCTGAAGAACAGACTGCTGGGCTGCTGCTGCGCGGCGAGTGCCCTGGCGATGCCTGGCTGATCCAGCGAGGGTGGCAGCAGTTAGTGCCCGTGTGGCCCTGGTCTGTGTCCGCATGACAACAGCCAGTGAATGGACGGCACGACTGAGCACTTGGCTGGACGCCGCCTGTGCTGCCGCGAAGTCCTGTAGACTCCTGGCCTGTGCTGCTCCAAATTGCTGCACACTCCTTGACAAAGACTCAATGGAGTCAGGCATCCTTGCCACTGCAGCCATGAGCTCATTGTGCCTGCGCTCAGCCTGGATGGCCATTTCCTCCAGGAGCCGCACCTCCTCTGCGCTGACCGTCGCAGGACTGGAGGCCGCACTCACCCTCTGTGGAGAAGTCCGCCGAGCTTCCCCACCCCTCCCGCGTTGCTGCAGGCCGCTGGGCCCCGGAGCTTCACTCTCTTCCGACCCTTCCCCCCAGCTCCCCTCCAGGGAAGACGTGTCCCCTACATCGCCATGGGCTGGCGCGGCTGAGGGTGGCACTGATGGGCCGGCTTCCTCTTCCTCCTCCTCGTATTCCGAAGCGCTGACAGTGGCAGCTTGAGGGCCCGCCTCCTCACCTGGCGATGCACCATCTGAAAGCAGGAAGGCACAAGAGTAGCTTTAGAGTGAGGACAGGGCGGCAGCGAGGGAGGCATGAGTGGTGCCATTCACTGCATTGGTCGGACAGTGGCAAAGAATGCTGATCTGAGGCGCAAGTGGAACGAGCGAAGTCTAAAAGGTGATGCCCTTACCATTGGTGCCCAGAACAGGGTCGGCATCTCCACTGGCGACGGGTCCAATCAGCTGGCCTGCCATAATGCGCTCCACACGCTGGTCGAGGTCGGAGAGCTCTTTTACGTCAGGACGGCATCCCCCGGTGTCAATTCGTTTCCGCCGGTTGTGCGTCACCTTGGCCTGCAAGAGAAAGGACAGCCTCTAAGTACAGTGTGAAGCCCTGATCTTGTCTGCACTGCCTCCCATGGTCGAATAGCTTGTACGGTGTGAAGCCCTGATCTTGTCTGCACTGCCTCCCATGGTCGAATAGCTTGTACGGTGTGAAGCCTTGATCTTGTCTGCACTGCCTCCCATGGTCGAATAGTTTGTACGGTGTGAAGCCCTGATCTTGTCTGTAATGCCTCCCATGGTCGAATAGCTTGTACAGTGTGTAAAGTGATGAATGTGCAAGTGATGTTCATGACAGTCCCATAGCTGCTGGATGAGGGCTGGCCATTAGGGCTTTGAGGTCCCTTTGCCCATAAAGTGAGGTGCACATGCAGGGATGAGGAGGACACTGGAAAGGGTACTCACCCTGACAACCCGAGTGAGGTCGTTGAACTTCTTCCGGCATTGCACAGGAGTCCTGGCAACCACGCTGTTGGAAGACACCCTGTTTGAGACCTCCCTCCAGGCTTTCCGGTAGGCGCTGGGCAGCGGCCTCTTGCCACCTTCTGGGAACAGAACATGGCGCCTGCGCGCCACTCCGCCAACCAGCAGCGTCAGGTCACCGTCGCTGAAGCGCTGCGCTCTCTCCCTGGCCTTCTCCATAGCCCTGGGCGTTGTGCAGGTGAAGCTGAAGTGGTCAGGCCTAGGTTGAGGGCTGCAGTGTGCAGGGCATGGCAGGCAAACAAATCCACCCTCCCCCTTTAAGAGCTGACCGGCGCCAGAGTGTCTGCTGTCAATCAACAACTCGCCGCACCGGCGCTGCACCCGGCCTCGGGGGTATCGCTCAGCACCGCCGGCTTAGCGCCTAAAGATAGTCATGCATCGCCTGTTTTAGCGCAGCAGCAACCTCTTGGGGCGATGCAACTGAATATCGGCGAAGTGGGCGCGACTTTGCGCCGGGCACAAACTTTAGCGGCCGCCCGACTTTACCGCCCCAAAAGTGCCTATACTGAATTTCTAGGCCAAAGCCTTCAGGCTTGTTTTTTTAACGCTCTTAGACCTATTAGAATTATTATTTACTGTGGCCACGTTTGACTTAAACCGTTAATTTCTCTGACTGCCACTTTTGTTTTTCTCCTTCCTATCTTTTGCTTTTATCCCTGTTTCCCTTTCCTCTGTCTCCCTGCTCAGGTTCCCAACCCCCTGCCATTTTAGTTTAAACCCCCCCGAACAATGCTAGCAAACCTCCCCGCAAGGATATTTGTCCCGCTCTGGTTCAGGTGCAACCTGTCCGACTTGTACAAGTCCCACCTTCCCCAGAAGCAGGCCCAGTGATCCAGGAAACTAAAGCCCCTCTTGCACCAACTCTTTAGCCACGCATTCATCTGCTCTATCCTCCTATTCCTATACTCACTAGCACATGGCACCGGGAGTAATCCAGAGATTACAACCTTTGAGGTCCTGCTCTTTAATCTGCTACCTAGCTCCCTAAATTCTTGCTGCAGGACCTCATCCCTCTTCCTAGCCATGTCATTGGTCCCAATGTGAACCACGACCTCTGACTGTTCACCCTCCCCCTTCAGAATGCCCTGCAGCCGTTCAGTGACATCCTTGTCCCTGGCACCAGGGAGGCAACAAACCATCCTGGAGTCACGTCTACGGCCACAGAAACACCTATCTGTTCCCCTTACGATAGAATCCCCTACCACTATTGCTATCCCACTCTTTTTCCTCCCTTCCTGAGCAGCAGAAGCACCCCTGATGCCAGGAAGTTGGCTGCTGCTGCCTTCCTCTGGTAAGTCATCCCCCTCAACAGTATCCAAATTGGTATACCTGTTTGAGAGTGGGATGGCCACAGGGGTCCCCTGCACTACCTGCCTGCCTCTACTGCTCTGCCTGATGGTCACCCATTTCCCTTCTGCCTGTGCAGCCCTTACCTGTGGTGTGACCAACTCATGAAACGTGTTATCCACGACCCTCTCAGCATCGTGAATGCTCCAAAGCCCATCCATCCGCAGCTCCAGCGCCGCAATGCGGTCTGCTAGTAGCTGCAGCTGGATGCATTTCTGGCACACATGATCGTCAGGAACACAGGCAGCGTTCCTGAATTTCCACATAAAGCAAGAGGAGCATAGCACGGGGCTGGGCTGTCCTGACATGACTTACCCTTTAATTCATTTAAATTAATTCACTACCACCAATTTAAGATAAACTCTAGGGCGCTTGTATGGTTTACCAACAATCCCCGCTACACCAGAAAGACCTTAGCAAATATAAACCACAGAGTTAAAGTTTAAAAAATAGAGAAATACTCACCAACCAATCACTTACCTGCTCCCTGGTGACGTCACACTCTGATTACTTTTTACCTCTCTCCCCGCTGCTGAGTTGGTCGGGCCTCGCCTTGCTCCTCCTTTTATACCCGGCCTCGGTGCTCTCCTGGTCCGATCTGGTCGGGCCTCGCCTTGCTCCTCCTTTTATACCCGGCCTCGGTGCTCTCCTGGTCCGATCTGGTCGGACCTCGCCTCGCTCCTCCTTTTATCCTCCGCCTCGGTGCTCTCCTGTGACAGTAGAAAAGCAATGGCAAACACTTACAGAAATAATTCATCATTTGCAACGAATATACATTCCGTTAAGGAATAAAAACAGCACGGGAAAAATGTTCCAACGGTGGCTAACAAGAGAAATTAAAGATAGTGTTAGATTAAAGGAAGAGGCTTATAATGTTGCCAAAAGGAATAGTATGCCTGAGGATTGGGAGGATTATAGAATTCAGCAAAGGAGGACCAAGAAATTGATAAAGGGGAAACAGAATATGAGAGTAAACTAGCAAGAGCCATAAAAACAGACTGTAAAAGCTTATTGCAATTATATAAGGCCCTGGTGAGATCACACCTGGAGTTTTGGTCTCCTTATCTAAGGAAGGATATACTTGCCATAGAGGGAGTGCAGCGAAGGTTCACCAGACTGATTCCTGGGGTGGGCGGATTGTCCTACGAGGAGAGGTTGATTAGACTAGGCCTATAGGGGGAAAAAATTCAGTTGGTTTGCACCTCCCGTTAGGCGCTAATGGGGCACAAAGCATTTAGCGCCCGGGCACGGCGATGTTTGCGGCGCTCGCGAAATTGACTAGAGCTTTTGCGGTGGCACAGAAGTTTACCGCCCTGATCTCCTGCGCCTGCAGATCATGACGTCAGTCGAGAGTGCAATGCCCTGGTGGTGCCCCGGATCGGATATTGAGTGGCTCCCCCCTTTATTTCGCCTGGCGCAAGCAACGACAGGAAGACTGGAATGTTTCCCAGTCGGAGAGGGGCTGGATGGGGGGCGCTATTTAAAGGCGCCCTCTTCCTGGTTTTTTCTGTGGTAGACATAGAAACATAGAAGATAGGAGCAGGAGTAGGCCATTCGGCCCCTCGAGCCTGCTCCGCCATTCAATGCGAGCATGGCTGATCATCCAAATTCAGTACCTGGTCCCTGCTTTCTCCCCATATGCCTTGATCCTTTTAGCCTTGAGAAATATATCCAACTCCTTCTTGAATATATTTAATGAATTGGCCTCTACTGCCTTCTGTGGTAGAGAATTCCACAAGTTCACCACTCTCTGGGTGAAGAAATTCCTCCTCATTTCTGTCATAAATGGCTTACCCCTTATCGTTAGACTCTGACCCCTGGTTCTGGACTCCCTGACCATCGGGAACATTCTTCCTGCATCTAGTCTGCCCAGTCCTGTCAGAATTGTATAAGTTTCAATGAGATCCCCTCTCATTCTTCTAAACTCCAGCGAGTACAAGCCCAATCAACCCAATCTCTCCTCATATGTTGTTCCTGACATCCCAGGTGAATCTTCGCTGAACTCCTTCCATGGCAAGAACATCCTTCCTCAGATAAGGCGACCAAAATTGCACACAATACTCAAGATGTGGTCTCACCAAGGTCCTGTACAACTGCAGCAAGACATCCTTGGTCCTGTACTCAAACCCTCTTGCTACGAAGGCCAACATACCATTTGCCTTCTTAACTGCCTGCTGCAACTGCATGCTTACCTTCAGCGACTGGTGCACAAGGAAACCCAGGTCTCGTTGCACTTCCCGTTCTCCCAATTTATTGCCATTTAGATAATAATCTGCCTTCCTGTTTTTGCTACCAAAGTGGATAACCTCACATTTATCCACGTTATATTGAATCTGCCATGCATCTGCCCAATCACCCAACCTGTCCAAATCATCCTGGACTTTCTCAGCATCCTCCTCACAGCACACACGCCCACCCAGCTTTGTGTCGTCTGCAAATTTGGAGATATTACATCTAGTTCCCTTGTCTAGATCATTAATATATATTGTGAATAGTTGGGGTCCAAGGACCGATCCCTGTGGTACCCCACTAGTCACTGCCTGCCACTCGGAAAAAGACCCGTTTATTCCAACTCTTTGCTTTCTGTCTGCCAACCAGTTCTCTAACCAAGTCAGTACCTTGCCTGCAATCCCAAGTGCCTTAACTTTACACGCTAATCTCTTATGCGGGACATTATCGAAAGCCTTCTGAAAGTCCAAATACACCACATCCACTGGTTCTCCCTTATCTATTTTACCAGTTACATCCTCAAAAAATTCCAGTAGATTAGTCAAGCACGATTTACCCTTTGTAAATCCATGTTGACTTTGTCCGATCCTGTCACTATTTTCCAAGTGCTCTGCTATTACATCTTTTGTGATGGACTCTAGCATTTTCCCCACTACCGATGTCAGGCTTACTGTAATTCCCCATTTTCTCTCTACCACCTTTTTTGAATAGTGGGGTAACATTAGCTACCCACCAATCCATGGTTACTGTTCCAGATTCCATCGAATGTTGGAAGATGATCAGCAATGCATCGACTATTTCTAGGGCCATTTCCTTAATTACCCTAGGATGTAGATTATCAGGCCCTGGGGATTTATCGGCCTTCAATCCCATCAATTTCCTTAACAGCATTTCCCTACAAATACTGATTTCTTTCAGTTCCTCCCTTTCATCAGACCCTATGTTCCCCGACATCTCTGGGAGGTTATTTGTGTCCTCCTTTGTGAAGACAGAACCAAAATATGTATTTAATTGGTCAGCCATTTCTTTGTTCCCCATTATAAATTCCCCTGATTCTGACTGCAAGGGACCTACGCTTGACTTCACCAATCTTTTTCTCTTCACATATCTATAAAAGCTTCTACAGTCAGTTTTTATGTTCCCTGCAAGCTTACTCTCATATTCTATTTTCCCCTTCTTAATTAATCGCTTTGTCCTCCTTTGTTGAATCCTAAACTGCTCCCAATCCTCAGGTTTACTGCTTTTTCTGGCCAATTTATATGTCCTCTCCTTGGATCTTATGCTATCCCTAATTTCCCTTGTTAGCCACGGTTGAGTCACCTTTTTTGTTTTATTTTTATGCCAAACTGGGATGAACAAATTCTGTAGTTCACCAATGCGGTCTTTGAATGTTTGCCATTGCCTGTCCACCATCAACCCTTTGAGTGACATTCCCCAATCAATCCTACCCAACTTGTGCCTCATACCATCATAGTGTCCTTTATTTAAATTCAGGACCCTAGTCTCTGAGTCAGCTACTTCACTCGCCATCTTAATGAAGATTTCTAGCATATTATGATCGCTCCGACCCAAGGGGCCTCGTACAACAAGATTGTTAATTAATCCTTTCTCGTTACATAATACCCAGTCTAAGATGGCCTGATCTCTGGTTGGTTCCTTGACATATTGGTCCAGTAAACCATCCCGTAAACACTCCAGGAATTCCTCCTCCACAATATTGTTACTAATTTGGTTAGCCCAATTTATATGTAGATTAAAGTCACCCATGATGACTGCTGTGCCCTTATTGCACGCTTCTCTAATTTCCCTTTAAATGCCATCCCCAACCTCCGCATTACTGTTTGGAGGTCTATATACCACTCCCACTAACGTTTTCTGCCCCCTGGTATTTCTCAGTTCTACCCATACAGATTCCACATCATCAGAGCTAATGGCCTAGAAATTCAGTTGGTTGCGCCACCAGTTAGCGCCCAGAGAGGGCACTTAGTGGGTTTAGCACCACTGGCCACGCCTCCCGCGACATTTAGAGGGGCACGAATGGCGGCGTTAGCCTGTAGTGCTGCACCGCCACCGATGACGTCATTGGTGTGCGCAGCGCCCCGCTACCGCCCCGATCGCGATATTTGGTAGCGCCCCCCACTGTAACGCCGTTCGCAATTTGCGACCGGTTCAGGGGGGCCTACCTGCGGCGGTAGAGGCGCAAATTAAAGGAGAGGTGCAGGGCGGCCATCTTTGTTGTTGGCCGCCTGCCAGCTCCTCTCTGCGCTCCCGCCCCCGGCCTCCTAACCACCCCCCCCATGTTGTGCCGGCTGTGTCCCAAGAGCCCGGCACTTCTCCTCGGTGCCGGGCTCTTTTGCTGGCACTCGCGATCTCTGATCGCGCTGCAGCAGGCCCCTCCCCTTTAAGAAGGGGAGGAAGGTCTGCAGTACCGCAGCGCGCCGTGCCGCAGCGTGTGGCGCTGCGGCATGTTGCGCTGCAATTTTCAGTTGCAGCGCCCCAAGACGGATGCGGGGCGCCTCGATTAGTGCCGCGCTTCCATTTGGGGCACTCAAACTGAGTATCGGGCCTATCTTTCCTGAATATTGAATACCCCTGGATGTTGAGTTCCCAGCCTTGGCCACCCTGGAGCCATGTTTCCATAATCCCAATCAAATCATAATCGTTTACCTCTATTTGCGCAGCTAATTCATCCACCTTATTGCGAATGCTCCTCGCATTAAGACACAAAGCCTTCAGGCTTGTTTTTTTAACGCTCTTAGACTTATTAGAATTATTATTTACTGTGGCCATGTTTAATTTAAACCGTTGATTTCTCTGACTGCCACTTTTGTTTTTCTCTTTCCTATCTTTGTCTTTTATCCTTGTTTCCCTTTCGTCTGTCCCCCTGCTCAGCTTCCCAACCCCCTGCCATTTTAGTTTAAACCCTTCCCCAGAGCACTAGCAAACACTCCCCCTAGGACATCGGTCCCGGCCCTGCCCAGGTGCAAACCGTCCAGTTTGAACTGGTCCCACCTCCCCCAGAACCGGTTCCAAGATCCCAGGAATTTGAATCCCTCCCCCTCACACCATTCTTCTAGCCACGTATTTGTAGTGTCCACGTATCAATAACACACGGACTGCAGGAGAACGGTAATAACAGGTGTTTACTGAACAGAGGGTATGCTGGAAACTGAAAGTACAGAAGCCTGCTACGGCTTTATATACAGGTGTGGTCACTGCCGGTACTACAGTATAAAAGCAGTTATCTCTTAAAGGTACATACACAACAATTCCTCCCCTTTTAGATAAACAGTACATAACATTCATTTAACAATTAAATAATAACTAATTACAATTACAATTTTCTCTGTACTATATACATCAGCTGAAGTAATCATTTATAAATTCAGTCTTTGAGGAGGCTTCCTGATCCTGTCTGGATAGTGCCTTTCTCGAGTATCCTGTTCTTGCGGCGGAGTCGATTCTGGCTCATTGTCATTGGTTGGTTCGTCAGCTTCCAATACCACTGATTCTGAGGTAGATGCAATCTGTACTTTGGGTTCATCACCAGGTGCGCATGCTCGTGGTATGGGTTTGACTTGTTCCTGTGACTCTAGAATCTGGTCAGCATGGTGTCTCACGATGCTCTCTCCAACGTCCACTGTGTACATTAGTATTCCCTGCTGTGTGCATATCGTTCCTGGCTGCCATTTTTCTGTTCGGTAGTCGCGGGCCAAGACTGGTTGCCTTATCTTGAAGCTCCTGGTTGGCTTCTCATTTATGTGCTGGAATTGCTTATCCTCAACATCTCGTCTTATGTTTGGTTTGAGCAAATCCAGGCGACATCTTAACCTTCGGTTAAAGAACATTATGGCTGGAGCTTGGTTGGTGACTGCATGTGTTGCATTCCGGTAAGCAAACAAGAAATTATCCACCTTGTGTTGTAGTGGTATGTTGTCGTTATACATCGCCTTTATTGCTTTTTTAAAGGTCTGAACAAACGTCTCAGCCAATCCATTTGTGGCTGGATGATATGGGGCAGATGTGTAATGCTTTACCCCATTATTCCTCAAAAACCTCCGGAAATCCTCGGACACAAACTGTGGTCCATTGTCAGAGCAAATCTGTTCTGGCAATCCACTCCTGGTGAAGATGGTCCGTAGGACTGCAATAGCTTTCTCCGTGGTGGTGGACGACATTTAGATGACCTCTGGCCATTTCGAATGTGCATCCACGGCGATTAAAAGCATTGAGTCCATAAATGGACCAGCAAAATCAATGTGTACCCGTTGCCATGGAGATGAGGGCCCCTCCCATGGGTGTAGCGGAGCCTGTGGTGGAGCGTTTTGGACTTTCTGGCATCCTGTGCATCTCTTGGTCATTTCCTCGATTTCTTTATCGATTCCCGGCCACCACACAAACGCCCTGGCTAGGCTCTTCATTTTTACCCCTCCCAGATGACCCTCATGAAGCTCATTGAGCACTCTATCTCTCAACTTGGGTGGAATTACCACTCGGGATCCACACATCAAGGTCCCCCGGCACACTGACAGCTGTTCTATCCTTGGCGAGAATGCTGGCAACAGTGAGTCGCGATGTGCTGGCCATCCCTTCACCATCAAATCATAGACCCGAGAGAGTGTCGGGGCATTTTGGGTCTCCTTCTCTATACTTGAGTTTGTAACAGGTAGACATTCGACTGTGGTCGAATGGAATATCTCAACAGGGTCCACTGCAGGTGCTTCCTCCACCGTAGGCAACGGCAGGCACGACAGCCCATCAGCGTTTCCATGCTGTTTCGTACCCTTGAACTCTATGTCGTATTGATGTGCTCCTAGAAAAAGTGACCATCTTTGCAGCCGTTGCGCCGTCATCACCGGAACACCCTTCTTTGGGTTAAAAATGGAGTCAAGAGGCTGGTGATCAGTCAGTAGGGTGAATTTCTGCCCGTGCAGATAGTGATTGAACTTCTTCACCCCCCACACCAGGCTGAGGGCCTCCCTGTCAAACTGGGCGTAGTTGCGCTCGGCTGAGGTTAACGAGCACGACGCAAAGGCTATTGGCCTCTCTGAACCATCAAGGAATTTGTGTGACAGCACCGCTCCAATGCCGTAGGGAGACGCATCACATGCCAACTGAATCGGTAGTGTTGGATTGTAGTGGGCCAATACTTCTTTTGAAGTGATTAGGCATTTACATTTCTGAAAGGCACGCTTACACTCATCACTCCATTTCCATGCTACTCCAGTTTGCAGCAGGGCATTCAGTGGGTGCAGAATTGTAGATAAATTTGGCAAGAACTTATGGTAGTAGTTCACCAACCCGAGGAACGACCTCAGTTGCGACTCATTTTCCGGCGCTGGAGCCTTGACTACTGCCTCAATCTTGTCTGCGGACTTATGTAACCCCTCTTCATCAATCACGTGGCCACAATACGAGATTTGTTTCCTGAAGAACTCGCATTTGGGGCGGTTGGCTCATAGCCCATATTCTTGTAATCTAGTGAGCACCTGCTCCAGGTTGGCAAGGTGTTCACTGTCATTTTCGCCCGTAAGCAGGATGTCGTCTAAATAACACTGGGTCCCCGGGATCCCTTGCAGGACTTGTTCCATTGCCCTCTGCCAAATAGCCGGAGCTGATGCTACCCCGAATACCAGTCGGTTGTACTGGTAAAGACCTTTGTGAGCGTTTATCGTGAGGTATTTTCTAGATGCTTCTTCTACCTCCATTTGTGGATACGCTTGGGCCAGATCAATCTTCATAAAGCGTTTCCCTCCAGCTAGTGAGGTGAAAATATCTTCTATCTGCGGAAGTGGATATTGTACTGTGTGCAGGACTGGGTTCACAGTTACCTTGAAGTCCCCACAGATGCGAACCTTCTTCGGCTCCCCAGGCGTGCTGCTCAATGATTTCTTCATTACGGGAACGATGGGTGTGGCCCACTCGCTCCAGTCCACCTTAGACAACACACCCGAATGCTCCAGACTCTCCAGCTCTGCTTCGACGGCTGGGCGGATCGCATACGGTACCGGTCTGGCCTTAAAAATTTTGGGTTTGCGTTATCTTCAACTTTTATCATTGCCGTTACGCCTTTTAGAGTCCCAAGTCCTTGCTGGAGCACCTCTTTCGCGTCAGTTAGAATTTTTGACAGTCGTCCAGGTGTGACGTCGTCATCCTTTTTTTCAGCCACAGTTAGCGCCTGAATGGAATGCCAATCCAATTGTATTTTTCGGATCCATTCCCGTCCCAATAATGGTGGTCCTCCATCTTGTAGTATATATAGATACAGTTTCTGTGTTTCCTTGCCGTTGTATTTAACGGGCACCCTTATTTTTCCTCTGGGGTAGACTTTTTGCCCCGTATATGTCTTCAATACAATGGACGTGTCCTTCAAGGGTATGTGTGAGAATAGCCGCTCGTAGTTGTAAAGTCTGTGGGCTGTATAGCGAAGTAATACACAGACTACAAGAGTAACTTAAACAGGACTTTACTATTCGAAGGTCAGGGCGAATCTGCCCAATAAATCCTGACACAGCACTTATATACTGGTGTGGTCACCGTCGGTATTACAGTATACAGCAGCCAAGATAAAGTAGTGCCACACCTAAAATAGTTATCTTAAAGGTGAACGGTTACATACAATAGTTCTCTTAAAGGTAGAACAGTTACATACACTACAATCCTCCCTTTTTAGCTTACAACATACTTATTCCCCATTAACCATATCATTAGAACATATATACAAATTATGGAGAACAGTTCACAGATTCAGTCTCTCTGGAGGTCTCCTGACTCTGTCCGGATAACGCCTCGGTGGTGTAGTAGTTTTCGGCGGGGTAGTAGGTTCTTCCGGCAAGGCCGATTCAGCTTGAAGGACAGTGTCAGGATCATCTGATTCCAGTATTACCAGATCGGAGGTAGGTGCTCTGGGTATCTCTGTTTCTACATTAGCCGTGTAAGGTTGTGGAGTAAGTTGGCTCTTTGTGGATGACCCTATGATCTGGTCAACATGGTGCCTTATTATGCTGTCACCAATGTCCACTGTATACAGCAGCGGCCCTAGCCTTTTTACAATAGTTCCAGGCTGCCATTTCTCGGTACGGTAGTCCCGGGCCAAAACTTGTTGACCTGTCTGAAAAGATCTAGTTGGCCTTTCATTCATGCCCTGGAATTGCCGGTTCTCTACGTCCCTTCTGGCGTTTGGCTTAATCAAATCCAGCCGGCATCTTAGTCTTCTATTGAAAAACATCATGGCGGGAGTTTGATTTGTGACCGCATGTGTTGCATTCCTGTACGCCAACAAGAAGTTATCTACCTTATGTTGTAAGTTGATGTTCTCATTACCCATGGCCTTTATGGCCTTCTTGAAGGTCTGGACAAACCTTTCAGCTAATCCATTGGTGGCGGGATGGTATGGGGCTGACGTGTAGTGCTTGACCCCATTGCTTTTTAAGAACTTCCTGAATTCTTCGGACACAAATTGTGGTCCATTATCAGAACAGACCTGTTCCGGCAGCCCATTCCTGGCAAACATGGTCCTTAATACTGTGATGGCTTTTTCCGTGGTGGTGGAGGACATCTTTATTACCTCCGGCCACTTGGAGTGTGCATCCACCGCTATTAGAAACATTGAGTCCATAAATGGACCAGCAAAGTCAATGTGTACCCTTTGCCAAGGAGATGAGGGCCACTCCCATGGATGCAGAGGAGCTTGTGGTGGCGCGTTTTGGACCTTCTGGCATCCTAGACAACTCTTGGTTATTTCCTCGATGTCTCCATCAATACCTGGCCACCACACAAACGCTCTTGCTAGGTTCTTCATTTTCACTCCACCCAGATGCCCCTCGTGAAGTTCCTTTAGCACCTTATGCTGAAGTTTGGGTGGAATCACCACTCTCGATCCACACATCAAGGTTCCTCGGCACACTGACAGCTGTTCTTTCCGTTGCGAAAATGCTGGCAGTGTTGGTTCGCCATGTGCTGGCCATCCCTCCACTGTTAGATCGTAGACCCGTGAGAGAGTCGGGTCATTTCTTGTTTCATTCTCGATCATCGAATTGGTTACTGGTAGACATTCTACTATGGATGAGTGGAACATCTCTGCCGGGTCCATTGTAGCCGCCTCTTCTACTACCGGCAACGGTAGGCGCGATAACCCATCAGCATTTCCATGCTGTTTGGAGCTTTTGTATTCAATGTCATATTGGTGTGCCCCAAGTAACACGGACCACCTCTGTAACCTTTGCGCTGTCATAGTGGAAACGGCCTTGTTAGGGTTGAATATGGACACCAACGGCTGGTGGTCTGTCAGTAATGTGAGCTTCTTGCCCTGCAGGTAATGATTGAATTTCTTTACTCCCCACACAAGGCTGAGGGCCTCCCTGTCTATCTGAGCGTAATTTCGCTCCGCGGAGGTCAACGATCGGGACGCAAATGCGACTGGCCTTTCCGAGCCATTTGGTAACTTGTGTGAAAGTACTGCTCCAATTCCATAAGGGGAAGCATCACAAGCTAGACGAAGAGGTAACGTTGGGTTGAAATGAGCCAACACTTCCTCAGAGGTAATCAACGCCTTGCTTCTGCGAAAGGCCTTTTTACAGTCCTCGCTCCACCTCCATGGCACTTCTTTCCATAACAGAGCATTCAGCGGATGTAGCACCGTGGATAAATTTGGCAGAAACTTGTGATAATAATTAATCAGCCCCAGAAACGATCTTAACTGTGAAACGTTTTCCGGAGCGGGGGCCTTCACGACAGCTTTTATCTTGTCAGGCGACTTGTGCAGCCCCTCTTGGTCAATGACATGACCGCAGTACGAGATCCGTTTCTGGAAGAACTCACATTTCTGGTGATTAACTCGAAGGCCATATTCCTTCAACCTGGTGAGCACCAGTTTCAAATTTGTGAGGTGTTCCTCCTCGTCTTCTCCCGTAATCAGGATATCGTCCAAGTAACACTGCGTGCTTGGAACACCTTGTAAGACCTGCTCCATTGCCCTCTGCCAAATTGCTGGAGCCGAAGCTACTCCAAAAACCACTCTATTATAACGATACAAGCCTCTGTGCGTGTTGATTGTGAGATACTGGCGCGACTCTTCCTCGACTTCCATTTGTAAGTATGCCTGTGCCAGGTCTATCTTGGTGAAGTGTTGCCCACCAGACAATGAAGCAAAGATATCCTCAATCCGCGGAAGTGGGTATTGTACCGTGTGAAGCACCGGATTAACTGTGATCTTGAAATCTCCGCAGATGCGGACCTTCCCCAGTCCCCCTGGCTTGTTACTTGATGAAGACGTCATGACGGGAGCAATGGGCGTGGCCCACTCACTCCAGTCCACCTTAGACAGTATCCCTGAACGTTCAAGCTCTTCCAGTTCTGCCTCCACAGCAGGTCGTATCGCGTAAGGTACCGATCTGGCTTTGAAAAATTTTGGGCTTGCATGTCCTGCAATCTTGATTTTTGCTTTAATTCCTTTCAGTGTTCCCAGTCCTTGCTGGAATACCTCTTTAGCTTCGTCCAATATTCTGGACAACCATTCAGGTTTGACCTCTTCCTTCCTGGAATCTACCGTCATTGTGTTTAGTGAATGCCAGTCTATCTTTATTTTCCTGATCCACTCCCGTCCCAGAAGTGGTGGACCGCCCTCGGGCAGCACATACAAGTCCATCCTTTGGTGATCTTTGTCTTTGTATCTCACCTTGACTTCTATCTTTCCGATGGGGTATACTTTGTGCCCCGTGTATGTCTGCAATACTATCTCCGTATCCCGTAGGGGAATATGTTTGAATAACTTTTTGTAATCATGCTTATTCATGACCGTCAACGCTGATCCGGTGTCCACTTCCATCTTCACTTGGACTTTTGCAATCTGTAGTGTGATCCAGATAGTTTGTCGGTCAGCTTCTTTACTCACATTATGAATCCTCAGACTACCCAGTGCCTTGCTGTTGGAGTCTGAGTCCGAATTCTGTTCATCTGGACTCTCCCCAGTCACCTCATGTACCTTTCTGTACTTCTTCTGCGGTGACTTATTATTGTTGTTCTTCTTTCCTGACCGGCATACCTTAGCTATGTGGCCAAGCTTGCCACATTTCCTACAGTCCTGGTTTTTAACCCAGCATTGGTTCTGGTCGTGTGTTGTCTTCCCACAACGAGAACATTTCGTTGTACCCAAAGTCATTTGATCCACACTGAGTACCGCTGTCTTCCGCTGCATTTCCGCCGTGCCTCTCGCTGCGGCTTCATGCGATGCTGCAATAAGGACAGCCTTATCAAGTGTAAGATCGTTCTCTTCGAGTAGTCGTTTTTGCGTTCCTTCCTTCGACAATCCACACACGAACTTGTCTCGCAATGCCTCTGTCAGATTTCCTCTAAACTGGCAGTATTTCGCTAGTCTACGCAGCTCGACCAAGTACTCCACGTTGCTTTCCTCTTTTCGTTGCGTTCTCCCGTAAAATTTAGATCGTTCCGCTAACATCAGCGGTGCGGGGTTAAAATGATCCTTCAGGACAGCAATAATATTATCGAAAGACTGATCCGTCGGTTTAGCTGGTGATAGAAGATGCTTCAATAACCCGTATGTCCTCGCACCCATTGAGTTTAATAAGGTTAGAGCTTTTTCATAATTTGCTATCTTATTAGCCGTACAATATATCTCGATGCGTTCTACATACGTGGGCCAGTCTTCCACCTCGGCATTGAAACCATTGCTGTTACTATGCTTAGGCATCTTCCCACTCTTCCTGAGAAAAAACAACAATATTCTTTAACTTTTTTTTTCCAGATGGCGGTTTCCCGCGCTTATCTTCTTTCCCCGCCCACTTTAAAAATGGCGGTTCCCGCTTCTGTCTTCTTCCCCGCCTACTGGCGGCTTCCCGCGTTTCTTCCCCTGGCAGGAGGGGTAAGCTTCCCTCGGGCGACGGCCGCTGGCTTTCGGGTTTGCAGCCTGCGCGTCGGCTTCAGCGCGTTCCCTTCTCTCGGCAGGGCAGCCGGTGCTGGGTACAACCCGTTGGCGGCGAACAGTTTCAGCCGCTGGGCTGGATCTCGCTCAGCCTTCCTCGCTCGGGCTCTGTCTCTCCCGCTCGCTCGGGCTCCCAATCGCGCCTCCAGCCCTCTCGCAGTCCGGTGCTTCCCTCCCCGGCTGCGGCTACGTTCTCCGCGGTTTATTTATTTTATATCGTCCCGCGCCTTACGATCCGGTCGCAGCGCTTCGTGGCCTCAATCACTGTCTGGCCTTTTTCACCCCAATCGCGCCTCCCAGCTTCTCGCAGTCCGGTGCTTTCCTCCCCGGCTGCGGCTGAGTTCTCCGTGGCTTATTTATTTTTATATCTTCCCGCGCCTTACGATCCCGGTCGCAGCGCCTCGTGGTCGCGGTAGTTGTCCGGCCTTTTTCGCCGTCGCGGTCTAGCCGTCTCACGACGCTCCCCAGCCCGCTTGTACCGCGGCTTCTGCTCCACGCTGCCCCAGTCTCAGCGCCTCTGGGCCCGACTTCTGTCCGGCTCCTTTCCCCCTCGACCGTGGTCGAGTGCACCGCCCTTATCCTCCGTTTATTTGTTTCTATTTTCCCTTTACTCACAGTCACCGTGGCCGACTTGCTTCTCGTGTTGATCGGCTCACTCACCACCGTGGCAGAAGGGACAATCCGTGCCTGTTGCTGATGGAAGACTTCGTGTTTGAAATCTTCCTCCTTTCTTGGTCTGCAGACTCGAGTTTTCTCTCAGCAAAATGACGAGGGCGGGTGCCTCTTTTCGACGCTCGTTTACTTCTTCAGAAGTATTGTTGCCGCAGGGTAAGATCGAACTCGTCGCCACTGTAAAGTCTGTGGGTTGTATAGCGAAGTAATACACAGACTACAAGAGTAACTTAAACAGGACTTTACTATTCGAAGGTCAGGGCGAATCTGCCCAATAAATCCTGACACAGCACTTATATACTGGTGTGGTCACCGTCGGTATTACAGTATACAGCAGCCAAGATAAAGTAGTGCCACACCTAAAATAGTTCTCTTAAAGGTGAACGGTTACATACAATAGTTCTCTTAAAGGTAGAACAGTTACATACACTACAGTAGTCTCGTCGAGTCATGACTGTTAGAGCTGATCCTGTGTCCAATTCCATCTTTACTTGGGACCCTGCTATCATGAGGGTGACCCAAATGGTTCGGTGATCCTCCTTTGCGATCACGTTGTGTAACTTTAGACAACTTAGTCTCCTGCTCCCGGAGTCATTATCACTCTCCTGATCTTCTGAACTACTGTCTGTCATTTTTTTTACTTTCTTGTACTTTTCCTTAGTAGTTTTTTTAGTGTTGGTTTTCTTTCCCAACCTGCAGACTCGTGCTATGTGTCCCACTTTTCCACATTGCCTGCACACTTTGTCCTTAAACCAGCAATCCTTCTGGTCATGGGTTGTTCTGCCGCAGCGATAGCACTTTTCTGCTCCATATGCCATTTCGTTGGTGCTATATTCTTGCGGTTTCTGTTGTACTTCCGCAGCTCCCCGTGCTGCTGCTTCGTAGGATACTGCCACGCTGAAAGCCTTTTCTAGCGTAAGGTCCTTTTCCGAAAGTAGTCGTTTCTGGGTTCCTTCACTCTGGAGCCCGCAGACAAACTTATCCCTTAAGGTATCTGCCAGTCCTGCTCCGAACTGGCAGTGCTTCGATAACTTGCGTAGTTCCGTAAGATAGTCAGCATTGCTCTCATCTTTGTGCTGGTTTCTTTTATGGAACTTGAATCTTTCTGCTATCAGCAGCGGTGTAGGGTTTAGATGTTCCTGTAAGATATTGACAATCTCTTCAAAGCTTTTCTCCATTGGTTTAGCTGGGGTAATTAAATTCCGCAATAGGCCGTACGTTCTCGCGCCCATCAAATTTAATAATACCGACGCCTTCTTTTCATCGGCCATCTCATTTGCCTTACAGTACACTTCAATTCTTTCCACATACGTGGTCCAGTCTTCTATTTCGTTGTCGAAAGCAGTGATACTGCCACTCTTCGGCATCTTGGGTGGTTTAAAATGGCGCCTCCCGCGCTTTTCCTTCTTCCCCAATGGATTAAAATGGCACCTCCCGCGCTTTTCCTTCTTCCCCTTGCTGCCAATGCTGCTCCCAGTGTGCTAGATAGTAATGGCGGCGCCCCGTGGCTTCAGCGCGTCTCTCTTTTGTTAATTAATTTCCTTAGTTTTATTCTTCTTCGACGTTGCCTGGCTCTTGAGCACCGACCGCGCCCTGTGCGCTCCACCCTCTCTCTCTCTTTTCCTTCCCGATGACGCTGCACGGCCCCCTTGCAGAGCCGCGCGATCGAGCTCAAGCCCGCCGCAGTCCGGAAGGGTCTGCGCACTACCTGCTACCAGCACGATTTGCTGGAACACCTTGACTGGGGAGCCAAGCCCAGCTCTCCACTGCTTCCCCTGCGATTCACTGAACTCCGATGGATCACTGGGCGGTTGCCCACGGTCGATGCCCGTTGCTCTGGCTTCGACCTCCAAGAAGCTTCTTTTCAGGGATGGATCCCCGCGAGGTGTTGCAGTACTGCAGGTGAGTTCGAACCTGCTCGTCGCCACTGTAGTGTCCGCGTATCAATAATACACGGACTGCAGGAGAACGGTAATAAAAGGTCTTTACTGAACAGAGGGTATGCTGGAAACTGAAAGTACAGAAGCCTGCTACGGCTTTATATACAGGTGTGGTCACTGCCGGTACTACAGTATAAAAGCAGTTCTCTCTTAAAGGTACATACACAACAGTATTCAGCTGAAATATCATTCTATTTCTACTCTGACTAGCACGTGGCACTGGTAGCAATCCTGAGATTACTACCTTTGAGGTCCTATTTTTTAATTTTCCTCCTAACTCCCTATATTCAGCTTTTAGGACCTCATCCCATTTTTTACCTATATCGTTGGTACCTATATGCACCACGACAACTGACTGTTCACCCTCCCCTTCCAAAATGTTCTGCAGCCGCTCTGAGACATCCTTGACCCTTGCACCAGGGAGGCAACACACCATCCTGGAGTCTCGTTTGCAGCCGCAGAAACGCCTATCTATTCCCCTTACAATAGAATCCCCTATTGCTGTAGCTGTACCCCTCTTTTTCCTCCCGTCCTGTGCAGCAGAACCACCCCTGGTGCCAGGAAGTTGGCTGCTGCTGCCTTCCTCTGATAAGCCATCCCCCCCAACAGTACTCAAAGTGGTGTATCTGTTTGAGAGGGGGATGTCCACAGGGGACCCCTGCATTATCTGCCTGCGCCTAGTACTCTGCCTGTTGGTCACCCATTCCCTTTCTGCCTGTCCAACCTTTGCCTGCGGCGTGATCAACTGGTTAAACGTGCTATTCACGACGTCCTCTGTTGTGTATGTCCCTTTAAGGGAATAACTGGTCTCAGACTGCAGTACCGGCAGTGACCATCCCTGTATAAAAGGCCCTGGCAGGCTTCTGTAGTTTCAGTTTCCAGATTGTCTCCATTCAGTAAAGACTTGTTAAACCAACTCCTGCATTCCGTGTCTCCATTAACACACGGATTTAATACTGGCGACGAGTAAGAAACGAACTTACCTGCAACTCGGCAGCACCTCAGACGACGTTATTGAAGGTCGAAGCCAGAAAAGAAAAAAAAATAATCCAAATAAACTCGAGAAACGGGCGTCGACCATGGGCAACCGCCCTCCAAATCATCGGATTGAAAACTTGCAGGGGAGACTGTCAAGATCCAGGCTTGGTTCCCCAGTCTGTGGTTTCCCAGCTAATCGGGCTGATCCTTCCTGGGCTGCGGCGGGCTAGAGCTCGATCGGGTGGCTCTGCAACGGGGCCGGGCAGCGAGTCGGGAAGCAAAGAGAGAGAGAGAGGGTGGAGCACACAGGGCGCGGCCGGCGCTTCGCAGCCGGGCAGCGTTCGGACCTAAGAAGAGGGAGGGAAGTGCCCCAGAGGGTCCGCTCCACGACGGGAACGGTTAAAAATAAAAATACTGCGGAGAGCGGCGTTGACAGCAGCGGCAGCGGCGGGAAAGCGCGGGAGGCGCCATCTTAACTCGGCGGGGAAGAAGGAAAAGCGCGGGAGACGCCATCTTAGATTTTCAAGATGCCAAAGACTGGCGTGTGATGCGTCTCCCTACGGCATTGGGGCGGTACTGTCACATAAATTCCTTAATAACAACAGAAAATGCTGGAAAAACTCAGCAAGTCAGGCAACATCCGTGGAGAGAAATTTGAGTTGACGTTTCGGGTTTGACCCTTCTTCAAAACTGGAGAGAAAAGGAACTAGATGGTTCTGAGAGGCCGATAGCTTTTGCGTCACGCTCGTTAACTTCAGCCGAGCGTAACTACGCCCAGATTGACAGAGAGGCCCTCAGCCTGGTGTAGGGGGTGAAGAAGTTCAATCACTACCTGCACGGTCAGAAATTTACTCTACTAACTGATCATCAACCTCTCGTCTCCATTTTCAACCCTCAGAAGGGCGTACCAATAATGACGGCACAACGGCTACAGAGGTGGTCCCTTTTCCTAGGGGCACACCAATATGACATCGAGTACAAAGGAACTAAACAGCATGGGAATGCTGATGGATTGTTGTGTCTACCGTTGCCGATGGTGGAAGAAGAACTGGCAGTGGATCCAGTGGAGTTATTCCACTCGACTATTGTCGAATGTCTCCCTGTGACGAATGCAAACATAGAAAAGGAAACACGAAATGACCCGACACTCTCCTGGGTCTATGATTTAACGGTGAAGGGATGGCCAGCACATGGCGAACCACTGCTACCAGCATTCTCGCCGAGAAGAGAACAGCTGTCAGTGTGCAGAGGAACCTTGATGTGTGGATCCAGAGTAGTAATTCCACCCAAATTGAAGGATAGAGTGCTCAATGAGCTTCATGAGGGTCATCTGAGAGGGGTAAAAATGAATAACTTAGCCAGAGCGTTTGTGTGGTGGCCGGGAATCGATAGAGAAATCGAAGAGATGACCAAGAGCTGTACAGGATGCCAGAAGGTCCAAAATGCCCCACCACAAGCCCCTCTACATCCATGGGAGTGGCCCTCATCTCCATGGCAAAGGGTGCACATTGATTTTGCTGGTCCCTTTATGGAGTCGATGTTTTTAATTGCGGTGGATGCACATTCAAAGTGGCCAGAGGTAATAAAAATGTCCTCAACCACCACAGAAAAAACTATCACAGCCTTACGAACCATATTCGCCAGGAATGGGCTGCCTGAACAGATTTGCTCTGACAGTGGACCACAGTTTGTGTCTGAAGAGTTCCGGAGGTTCTTAAAGAACAATGGTGTTAAGCATTACACATCCGCCCCATATCATCCAGCCACTAATGGATTGGCCAAGAGGTTTGTTCAAACATTCAAGAAGGCTATCAAGGCAATGTGTAATGAAGATATACCCCTACAACACAAGGTGGATAACTTCTTGTTTGCCTACCGGAATGCGACACATGCGGTTACCAACCAAACTCCAGCCATGATGTTCTTCAATCGAAGACTACGATGCCGCTTGGATTTGGTTAAGTCAAACGTCAGAAGAGATGTGGAGAACAGACAGTTTCAGAATATGAATGAAAGGCCGACCAGGAGTTTTAAGATAGGTCATCCAGTTTTGGCCCGGGACTACCGCACAGAGAAATGGCAGCCAGGAACGATCTGTACACGGCAAGGACCTCTAATGTATACCGTGGACGTTGGAGAAAGCATCGTAAGATGCCATGCTGACCAGATTCTAGAGTCACTGGAAAACCTCAACTCCACACCACGATCTGATACACCTGGCGATGAAACCGAAGTACCAATTGCATCTACCGCAGAATCGGTGATATTGGAAGCAGACGAACCAAACAACGACATTGATCCCGACTCAACCTTTCCAGAAGAACCTGATATCCCAAGGAGGCGTTATCCAGACAGAATCAGGAAGCCTCCTCAAAGACTGAACTTATAATTGCTTAACTTCAACTAATGTATCTAGCAACCATAATTGTAATTGTAATTAGTTGTTATTTAGTTGTTAAATGAATGTTATGTACTGTTTATCTAAAAGGGGAGGAATTGTTGTGTATGTCCCTTTAAGGGAATAACTGGTCTCAGACTGCAGTACCGGCAGTGACCATCCTTGTATAAAAGGCCCTGGCAGGCTTCTGTAGTTTCAGTTTCCAGATTGTCTCCATCCAGTAAAGACTTGTTAAACCAACTCCTGCATTCCGTGTCTCCATTAACACACGGATTTAATATCCTCAGCATTGCGAATGGTCCAGTGTGCATCCAATCGCCGCTCCAGCGCCGCAATGCGGTTTGCCAGTAGCTGCAGCTGGATACACTTCCTGCACACATTGTTGTCAGGGACACAGGAAGTGTCCCTGAGTTCCCACATATCGCAGGAGGAGCATACCACGGCACCGGGCTGTCCTGCCATGACTTACCATTTAGTTAATTGCAATTAAATTAAATCAAATCAATCCCACCAATTACACTACAGTTAAATGGTATATTTAAGGGCCCTGGTTTTACAAACAGTCCCCGCTACATCACAGAGAGCTTAGAAACTATAAACCACAGAGTTAAAGTTTAAAAAGAGAGAAATACTCACCAACCAATCACTTACCTGCTTTCTGGTGACATCACACTTCAATTACTTTTTACTTCTCTCCCTCTCTGTGTGATTGGAGATTAGTGAGGCCTACCTGGGTCTCTGGAGCCTTTTATAGCCCCGCTGCTGCCGCTGAGTTTCCCGCCGACGCTGTGAGGCCTACCTGGTCTCTTGGAGCCTTTTATAGCCCCGCTGCCACCGCTGAGTTTCCCGCCGACGCTGTGAGGCCTACCTGGTCTCTTCGAGCCTTTTATAGCCCCGCTGCCACCGCTGAGTTTCCCGCCGACGCTGTGAGGCCTACCTGGTCTCTTGGAGCCTTTTATAGCCCAGCTGCCGCCGCTGAGTTTCCCGCCGACGCTGTGAGGCCTACCTGGTCTCTTAGAGCCTTTTATAGCCCCGCTGCTGCCGCTGAGTTTCCCGCCAACGCTGACATTTTTGCACCACTCATTCTGACAGAGAGAGAGATTCTGAGAGAGAGATAGAGAGACTTCTGCATAGAGTCAACCCTGTGTGAAGTAGTTTTGGCTACTGAGCATCACTTTGCAGATACTTTTGAATTTGACCGTCATTATTTCAATTGCCAAGAGACTATGGGGGCTGCACTGATTCGGGGCATTGTCCTGCGCCTGCAGAATCGGAGGCAACAGACGCAGAGAGAGAGTGGCAATCATGGCCAGACGGAGGAGAGCCATCAGGCCTCTGCAAAGAAGACCTTACCCTCCAAGGGTATTCCGGGAACAATTCTCCTACATTCATTTGTCTGAGGAGCAGTGTTTGCGCAGGCTGTGTTTCAGCAAGGAGGTGGTCACTGAGCTCTGCCACCTGCTGCAGCCAGATCTGCGGCCTCAACTGAGGACCAGAATGACTCTGTCGGTGGCAGTGAAGGTCACAGTGGCTCTGAATGTTTATGCCACTGGCTCCTCAAGCAGTTACTGGGGACATCGCCAATATCTCCCAGTTTGCGGTCCATGCTGTATCCGTCAAGTCACAAATGCCCTCTATAAAAGGAGATGCCAGTACATCTCTTTCCTGATGACCCAAGCCAAACAGCATGAACGCGCATTGGGCTTTGTGAGGATAGCGGGCTTCCCCATGGTGCAGGGCGTCATTGACTGCAACCATGTGGCATTGCGGGCACCGCATGAGAATGCAGAAGTTTTCTGAAACCGCTAGGGGTTCCACTCCTTAAACGTCCAGTTGGTCTGTGACCACAGACAGCTGATATTCGCTGCCAATGCCCGCTATCCTGGCAGCAGTCACAATGCTTTTATCCTGTGCCAGACTGGTGTGCCAGAACTTCTCCAGGCACCGCATCAGCCAAGTAGTTGGCTCCTCGGGGACAAGGGTTATCCACTCTGCACCTGGCTGATGACATCGCTCCAGAACCCCAACACCACTGCTGAGCTGCGGTACAATGAGAGCCATCTCGCCTCCAGAAACATCATTGAGCAGACAATCGGCATGCTCAAGCAATGGTTCCTCTGCCTGGACCACTCAGGAGGAGCCCTGCAGTACTCACCTCTTCATAGTTGTGTGCTGCATTCTTCATAACCTGGCAATCCTCAGGACCCAGCCAATGCCACCAGGCCTTGGAGCACCACTGGAGGAGGAGGAAGAGGAGGAGGATGATCAGCAGCAGCACCAAGGCGGAAGGGAGGCCCACAATGTTGAAACTGCAAGGGCTGTCCATCAACGACTGATAACAAGCCGCTTCTGGGCCCCTACTGAGGAAATGGCTTCTGGCACGGAAAACAACATGATGGAAAGCAACCCGCAACCCCAAAGCCGGCCAAGGCAGCAATGATTCTAAAGGCCAAACCTGTACATGTTGAATACAAAGACCTTTTTATTTTACAAACTCTGTGTGTGTCATTTCTTCATGACAAGCTAACAGAAACAAACACAAAAAATCATTAATTAACATAACTGGTTCTCACAACCTGGAAATAATGTCCAAAACACTAAGCAAATGTTTGAACACGAACCTCGACCTTTAATAAAAAAATTCCCAACATTTCGTCACACCTCCTACTTTTTGCCCTTCGAGGGTGATCTCCTTCCCTTGCGCGCTTCCCCCCTTCCCACCCAACTGCTCCTCCGTAATGGGGCCCCAGTGGCTGCAGCAAGGCTGGTGGAAGGCTGCTGATTGTCAGAACCTGAGACTACAGATGCCCTTGAAGGACAGCCTCGACCAGCTCTGGGCCTGGAGGGCCCGGCTGCAGACTGCACTAACTCTGCATGGGTGGCAGCAGTCTGGGCTACAGGCGGTGGCAAGTGCAATGGGGAAGTGACTGTGGTGGCAGCAGGAATGCTGTTTTCTTGAGAGAGGACAGCAACTCCCTGCTCGACCGACACACTGGCACTCCCACAGGGCAGCACCTCAGTTTCCGGAGCAATCTGCTGGAGCACACATTGCTGGCCTGCTGTGGCGCGGTGAGTGCCCCGGGGAAATGTGTCCGAACCAGCAACAATGGCAGCAGTCAGTGCTTGCGTAGCCTCAACCTGAGTCTGCATGAGACCAGTCTGAGATTGGATGACGGCAGCCAGTGACTGCATTGCAGCACTAAGCATTTGCGTGGCATCTGCCTGTGCTACAGCGTCGTGCTCCACACTCCTTGCCAGTGATTCAATGCATTCGGGCACCCTTCCCACTGCACCCATGAGCTGAGTGTGCATGTCCACTGCCTGGGTGTTCATTTCAGTGATGAGCCGCTCCTCCTCTGCGTCCAGTGCAGCAGGACTCACTGGCCTACTCTCCCTCCGGGGAGAAGGCCCCTGAGCTTCCCGAGCCACATCGCGTTGCTGCAGCCTCCTGGGTCCTGGTGCTTCACCCTCATCAGAACCTTCCCCCCTGCTCCCCTCCAGTGAAGACGTGTTCCCAGTGTGGGCATGGGCTTCCTCGGGAGAGGATGGCGCTGATTCTCCGGCTTCCTCTTCCTCCTCACCTGCGGCTTCACTCCCACTGACGGCTTGAGGGCCCGTCTCCTCAGCTAGTGAATCACCGTCTGAAAGCAAGGAGGTACAAGAGTGGCTTTAGCATCAGGACGGGGGGCAGTAAGGGAGGAAGAAGTGGAGCGATTTAGTAAGTTAGATTGAATGTGTCAAAGGCTGGTGTTGTGAGAAACAAGTGGAATGAGAGAGGAGAGAAAGCTGATGACCTTATCATTGCTGTCCCAAATGGGGTCGACCTCTCCAGGGGCGACGGGACCGATCACCTGGCTTGCCACAATCCTGTGGACGCGCGCCTCAAGATTGCTGAGTGGTTGCAGCTGAGGCTGCCCTCCACCCATCCGTTGCTGCTGTCTCCTGTTATGAGACAACTTGGCCTGCAAGAAAAAGGATGGCGTCTGAGTAAATATACAGCCATGGTCTTGCCTGATGTGCCTCCCATAATTGAATAGCCCTTAATGTATGCAAGGTGTGGAATGTGCGTGTGTATTTCATGAGAGGGCCATAGGTGTTGGATGAGTGTTAGGCATTGGGGTTTTAAGACCCTTTGGCCATAGAGTGAGTTTGAAATGGAGGAGAGGTATTGAAAAAAAGCCACTCGCCCTGACGACCCGAGTGAGGTCATTGAACTTTTTGCAACATTGAGTATGGGTCCTGGGCACCATGCTGCTGGAGGAGATGTCCTGAGCCATCTCCCTCCACACTCTTCTGTACTCGCGCGGCAAAGGCCTCCTGCCACTCTCAGGGTAGAGTATAGATCTTCTGCACTCCACTGCGCCAACCAGAGCCTCCAAGGCCAGCTCGCAGAAGCGCTGAGCTCGTTCTCTCACCCTCTCCATAGTCCTTGGCTGGAAAATATAGTCACAGGTCTCTCCAGGCCGAGATTCAAGGCTCCAGTGAGCAGGGTGTGGCTGGAGAGCAAGATCGACTCTCCCCTTTAAGAACTGGCCGGCGCCAGTGTGTCTGTGTTCCATCGCTAACTGACATCACCTGCGCTGTGCCCGCGCTCTGAGTTAGCACCTCGCTCCTCGGCATTTGTGCCTTAAGACAGGTGTGTAGTGCCCGATTTAGCGTTCCAATCACCCCCAGGGGCGATAAAAGCCAAGTTTGCAGTCGGAGGCGATAATTAGCGGCAGGCGCTAAACTTTGCGCCTGGCCGAAAATTGCGCCCGAAACGGGGCAATACCAAATTTCTCCCCCATATTCTCCAGAGTTTAGAAGAATGAGAGGTGATCTCATTGAAACATACAAAACTCTTACAGGGCTTGACAGGGTAGGTCCAGGGAGGATGTTTCCCGTGGCTGGGGAGTCTAGAATCAGGGGTCACAGTCTCAGAATAAAGGGTCGGCCATTTAGGACTGAGATAAGGAGAAATTTCTTCACTCAGAGGGTGTTGAATCTTTGGAATTCTCTACCCCAGAGGGCTGTGGAGGCTCAGTCATTGAGTATATTCAAGACAGAGATCGATAGAATTTTGAATATTAAGGGAATCAAGGGATATGGGGACAGTGCAGGAAAGTGGAGATGAGGTAGAAGATCAGCCATGATCTTACTGAATGGTGCAGCCGGCTCGAAGGGCCAAATGGCCGACTCCTGCTCCTATTTCTTGTGCTCTTATGTTCTTATGATATGGTAGATAGAGAGAAACCACTTCCTCTGGTGGACGAGTCCATAACAGGGGCCCATAGCTTAAAATTAGAGCTAGGCCGTTCAGGGGTAATGTCAGATGACACTTCTTCACACAAAGGGTAGTGGAAATCTGGAACTCTCTCCCCCACAGCACTATTGAGGCTGGGGGTCAATTGCAGCTTTCAAGATAGAGATTGATAGATTTTTGTTAGGTAAAGATATTAAGAGTTACGGAAATAAGGCGGGTAGATGAAGTTTGAGATACAGATTAGCCATGATCTAAATGAATGGCGGAACAGGCTTGAGGGGCTGATTGGCCTCCTCCTGTTCCTATTGTCTGAGACTGCAATGAAAGGGGGAGTGAGAGGAGAGAGCAGTTTTGTCACTGATGAAAAAGGAAGTTTGGCTTGGTGGGGATGGGGAAAGTTTCAATGGGTGACATCATGCTGTGGGTAGAAGTCGATGGGAAGAGAATGGAGAGAAAGGTCAAGTATTCTGTAGCAGAGATGTCACAACATGCTGACAGAGTATATTAAAGGCAGCCAATCCCCCAAGTGACATTTCAATTTTTTTTACCTTTCAAGGCAGGGATGCAGCATTGGAGCAGGAGCCTGTGACAGAACAAACAACAGATGAGTTGGCTATCAGCGTGCGTTAAGTGACACCGTCTTTAGCAGTCTACAGTTTCTGTTAAAGGATATGGTCAAACCCAACACTACACATGGACCTGTCAGCTGGTTTTATATATATGTATTTATATATATATATAACAAGGCCTCAGGTGCAGATGAAATCCCCGCCGAGGCACTAAAGCATGGCGGAGAAGCACTACTGGCACCAATTCATGAACTAATTTCTCTTATCTGGAAGGAGGAGAGCATGCCAGGGGATCTCAGCGATGCCGTAATTATGACCATCTTCAAGAAAGGTGACAAGTCCGATTGCGGTAATTACAGAGGAGTTCCCTGCTGTCTGCCACAGGGAAAGTCATCGTAAGAATCCTCCTCAATCGCCTTCTCCCGAAGAGCTCCTCCGAAATCGCAACGCGGATTCCTCCCACTAAGGGGCACAATGGACATGACCTTCACCGCACGTCAATTACAAGAAAAATGCAGGGAACAGCACCAACCGCTGTACATGGCCTTCTTTGATCTCACAAAGGCCTCCGACACTGTCAACCGTGAGGGATTATGGAGTGTCCTCCTCAAATTCGTCTGCCCTCAAAAGTTTGTCACCATCCTCTGCCTGCTTCACGACGACATGCAAGCCATGATCCTGACCAACGGTTCCACCACAGACACAATTCACGTATGAACCAGAGTCAAGCAAGGCTGTGTCATCGCACTAATGCTCTTCTCGATCTTCCTTGCTGCAATGCTCCATCTCACCCTCAGTTAGCTCCCCACTGGAGTGGAGCTAATTTACAGAACAAACGGGAAACTCCGTCGCCTCCAGTCCAGATTCAAGGTCGTCCCATCCTCTGTCGTCGAATTACAGTATGCAGACGATGCTTGCGTCTGCGCTCACTTGGAAGTCGAACTCCAAACCATCGTCAACACCTACACCGAAGCATACGAGAGCATGGGCCTCACACTAAGCATCCGTAAGACAAAGGTCCTCTACCAACCTGCCCCTGCCACACAGTACTGCCGCCCGATTATCAAAATCCACGACAAGGCCTTGGATAACGTGGACCACTTTCCATACCTCGGGAGCCTACTGTCAACAATGGCAGACGTCGATGACGAAGTCCAACACCGCCTTCAGTGTGCCAGTGCAGCCTTCGGTCACCTGAGAAAGAGAGTGTTTGAAGATCAGGACCTCAAACCCGGCACTAAGCTCATGGCCTACAGAGCAACAGTGATACCCGCCCTGCTGTATGCCTCAGAGACATGGACCATGTACAGCAGGCACCTCAAAGCACTGGAGAGGTACCACCAACGCTGCCTCCGCAAGATCCTGCAAATCCATTGGCAGGACAGGCGCACCAATGTCAGTGTTCTTGATCAGGCCAACATCCCCAGCATTGAAGCTTTGACCACGCTCAATCAGCTCCGATGGCGGGGTCACATTGACCACATGCCCCATACGAGACTCCCAAAACAAGCGCTCCACTCGGAGCTCTGGCACGGCAAGAGAGCCCCAGGTGGGCAGAGGAAACGCTTCAAGGACACCCTCAAAATCTCCTTGAAAAAGTGTAACAGCCCCACCGACACCTGGGAATCCCTGGCCCAAGACCGCACAAGTGGAGGAGAAGCATCCGGGAAGGCGCCAAACACCTCAAGTCTCTTCGCCGGGAGCAAGCGGAAGCCAAGCGCAGGCAGCGCAAGGAGCGCACGTCAACCCAAGCACCCCACCCACCCGCCCCTTCAACCACCGTCAGCCCCACCTGTGACAGAGACTGTAGGTCCCGCATTGGACTAATCAGTCACCTGCGAACTCATTTTTATTGTGGAAGCAAGTCATCTTCGGTTCTGAGGGACTGCCTAAGAAGATATATATTGCCACACCTTACCAAATTTAATGGTCACATTTGCTGGATAATCTTTTGCAGAACTACTTACAGAGAGAGCAAAATAAATTGGGGAAGGATTAAGGTTGCCAACTCTCCAGGATTATCCTGGAGTCTCCAGGAATTGAAGATTAATCTCCCGGACACACTGCTGCCAGCAGAAACCCCGGAGAATAATCATAGGGGTGTTAAAAAGATATTGTGCACCTTCTGCATTTTCTTTGAACACGTTTGGTTATTATTGGAGATGAGGGTAAACAGGCAGTTTGAGTGGGTGGGGTCGCTGGATGAGATCTCCAGGAAACCTCTAGGAATACGACCAACTAGAGTTGGCAACCTTAGAAAGACTTCTTCCAACAGTAAGGGCAGATGCCCAGCGAAGCTCACCCTGCTCTGTTTTTCTTCCCCTGAGAACCCACTGCTAACATTTTATCAGGGCTATCTGATCTAATGAATAATGCCACCTAAGGCTGAGCCCTTAAAATTCTCATCCTTGAGTTCAAATTCCTCCAAAGCCTCACCCCTCCCTCTCTCTCCAACCTCCTCCAGCCCTACAACCCTTCTTATCACTGTGACCTCCTCCAGCCCTACAACCCTCCCTGTCTCTGTAACCTCCTCTAGCCCTACGAACCTCCCTCTCTCTGTAACCTCCTCCAGCCCTACGACCCTCCCTCTCTCTGTAACTTCCTCCAGCCCTACGACCCTCCCTCTCTCTGTAACTTCCTCCAGCCCTACAACCCTCCCTCTCTCTAACCTCCTCCAGCCCTACAACCCTCCTTGTCTCTGTAAGCTCTTCCAGCCCTACAACCCTCCATATCTCTGTGACCTCCTCCAGCCCCACAACCCTCCCTGTCTCTGTAACCTCCTCTAGCCCTACAACCCTCCCTCTCTCTGTAACCTCCTCCAGCCCTACAACCCTCCCTCTCTCTGTAAGCTCCTCCAGTCCTACAACCCTCCCTCTCTCTGTAACCTCCTCCAGCCCTAAAACCCCCCCTCTCTATGTAACCTCCTCCAGTTCTACAACCCTCCATCTCTCTGTAACCTACACCAGCCCTACAACCCTCGCTCTCTCTGTAACCTCCCCCAGCCCTACAACCCTCCCTGTCTCTGTAGCCTCCTCCAGCCTTACAACCCTCCCTCTCCCTGTAACCTCCTCCAGCCCTACAACCCTCCCTCTCTCTGTAACCTCCTCCAGCTCTACAACCCTTCATCTCTCTCTAACCTACTCCAGCCCTAGAACCCTCTCTCTCTGTGTAACCTCCTCCAGCCCTACAACCCTCCCTGTCTCTGTAACTTCCTCTAGCCCTACAACCCTCCCTCTCTCTGTAAGCTCCTCCAGTCCTACAACCCTCCCTCTCTCTGTAGCCTACTCCAGCCCTACAACCCTCGCTCTCTCTGTAACCTCCTCCAGTCCTACAACCCTCCCTCTCTCTGTAACCTACTCCAGCCCTACAACCCTCGCTCTCTCTGTAACCTCCTCCAGCCCGCTTTTAAATTGAAAAAAGCGAGCATGCGTGGACTTTTGAATGGGCTGCGTGGCCCCTTTGACGAGTAGGTAAGTGACTCACCCCTTGACTCCCCAAAGCCTTTCCACCATCTACAAGGCACAAGTAAGGAGTGTGATGGAATACTCTGCACTTGCCTGGATGAGTGCAGCTCCAACAACACTCAAGAAGCTTGGCATCATCCAGGACAAAGCAGCCTGCTTGATTGGCACCCCATCCATCGCCTTAAACATTCACTTCCTCCACCACTGGCGTACCGTGGCTGCAGTATGTACTATCGACAAGATGCAATGCAGCAACTTGCCAAGGCTTCTTCGGCAGCACCTCCCAAACCCGCGACCTCTACCACCTAGAAGGACAAGGGCAGCAGGCGCATGGGAACACCACCACCTCCAAGTTCCCCTCCAAATTACACACCATCCTGACTTGGAAATATATCGCTGTTCATTCATCGTCGCTAGATCAAAATCCTGGAACTCTCTACCTAACAGCACTGTGGGAGTACCTTCAGCACACAGACTGCAGCCGTTCAAGAAAGCGGCTCATCACCACCTTCTCAAGGGCAATTAGGGATGGGCAATAAATGCTGACCTTGTCAGCGACGCCCACATCCCGCAAATGAATAAATATTAAATTCTTTGTTACTGTTTAATTTTTTAAGATGGGCTCGCGATGATAGATCCTTTTTAAAGTTGCATGTCTCTTTAAGGCATGCACTTTGTCCTTTCTCTTGCTTTCTGGCGTGCTTGTAAAGCAGCATCTAACAACAGGAAACACTGCAGTATGACAGAGCTGTTATAAAAAACTCACAGGCTCCCCTTTGATGAGTCAGCGCATTTATTCTGTGAGTAGCTTAGTCAGCCTGACCAGGAAAAGTCCCCAGTGTTTGCTAAGTATTTAAATCCCTCCCTGGCCTCGCCCCCTCCTTATCTCTGTCATCTCTTCCAGCCCTACAACCCTCCAAGATATCTGCGCTCCTCCAATTCTAGCCTCTTGTGCATCACTGAATTTCTTCTCGCCACAATTAGCAGCTGTGCCTTCAGCTGCCAAGGCCCTAAACACTGGAACTCCCTCCCGAAACCTCTCGACCTCTCTCTCCTCCTTTAAGACGCTCCTTCAAACCTACCTCTTTAACCAAGCTTTTGGTCACCTGTCCTAATATCTCCTTATGTGGCTCGCTGTCAGTTTTTGTCTGTTTACACTCAAATGAAGCGTCTTGGGGCGTTTTTGCTATGTTAAAGGTGTTGTATAAACGCAAGTTGTTGTCGTTGAGTTGGCTGATCGGAGCTAGCTGGACGTTAGATGTCCAATAGCTGTCCTGGGACCAAGGAGGAAAGAATCTGCCCGCATTTCTGCTCCTGGTCAGTGTCCAGTGCTCCCTGCTGGCAGGATTGGCCTGGCTTGCGATGCCCCATGTTGTCGAATAGCACGCACCGCCAATGCTGACGGCGATTATTCTGCTCAGGCGCACTAGTCAGTAAGATTAGAGGGTAAATTACCAGGACAGGCTGTATAAACTAGGCTTATATTCCCTTGAGTATAGAAGATTAAGGGGTGATCTAATTGAGGTGTTTAAGGTGATTAAAGGATTTGATACGGGAGACATGGCGAAACTATTTCCTCTGGTGGGTGAGTCCAGAACAAGGGGACATAATCTTAAAATTAGAGCTGGGCCGTTCAGGGGTGATGTCAGGAAGCACTTCTTCACACAAAGCGTAGTGAAAATCTGGAACCCCAAAAAGCTGTTGAGGCTGGGGGTCAATTGAAAATTTCAAAACTGAGATTGATAGGTTTTTGTTGTTTAAGGGTTACAGAGCCAAGGCGGGTAAATGGGTTTAAGGTACAGGCCAGCTGTGATCTAATTGAATGACAGAACAGGCTTGAGGGGCTGAATGGCTTTCTCCTATTCCTATGTAACAGGCTCGAGGGGCTGATTGGCCTCCTCCTGTTCCTAGGTAACAGGTTCGAGGGGCTGAATGGCCTCCTTCAGTTCCTATGTAACAGGCTCGAGGGGCTGAATGGCCTCCTCCTGGTCCCATGTGACAGACTTGAGGGGCTGATTGGCCTCCTCCTGTTCCTATGTTACAGGCTCGAGGGGCTGATTGGCCTCCTCCTGGTCCTATGTAACAGGCTCGAGGGGCTGAATGGCCTCCTCCTGTTCCTCTGTAGCAGACCCGAGGGGCTGATTGGCCTCCTCCTGTTCCTATGTTACAGGCTCGAGGTGCTGAATGGCCTCCTCCTGTTCCTATGTTACAGGCTCGAGGGGCTGATTGGCCTCCTCCTGGTCCTATGTAACAGGCTCGAGGGGCTGATTGGCCTCCTCCTGTTCCTATGTTACAGGCTCGAGGTGCTGAATGGCCTCCTCCTGGTCCCATGTGACAGACTTGAGGGGCTGAATGGCCTCCTCCTGTTCCTATGTTACAGGCTCGAGGGGCTGATTGGCCTCCTCCTGTTCCTATGTTACAGGCTCGAGGTGCTGAATGGCCTCCTCCTGGTCCCATGTGACAGACTTGAGGGGCTGAATGGCTGCCTCCTGTTCCTATGTAAGAGGCTCGAGGAGCTGAATGCTTCCTTCTGCTCCTGTGTAGCAGGCTTGAAGGGCTGAACGGCCTCCTCCTGCTCCTATGTTACAGGCTTGAGGGGCTGAATGGCCTCCTTCAGTTCCTATGTAACAGGCTCGAGGGGCTGAATGGCCTCCTCCTGTTCCTCTGTAGCAGACCCGAGGGGCTGAACGGCCTCCTCCTGTTCCAATGCTCTTGTGACCTCTCTGAGTGAGACTGCTGGTGAGCAAATTTGGGACAGTTTTGTGCCCAGGCCCACTAGGAACTGGCCTGAAACTGGCCCCACACCTATTACAACTAGACCCTTGGAGCCAGAAGCCAGAGGACAGATTCATCCTGTCAGTCCCAGCCTGGATTTAAAGCCAAGGTCCCAGAGGTGAAAAGCCAGTGCTTACTGCACCACCCAGCTCAAGTCAATACCTGAAGGAACATAGGAACAGGAGGAGGCCGTTCAGCTCCTCGAGCCTGCTCCGCCATTCAATTAGGTCATGGTTGATCTGTATCTCAACTCCATCTACCCACCTTGGTTCCATATCCCTTAATACGCTTGCCTAACAAAAGTTAAGAGGAGAGGATGAGAATGGGGTGCTGGGTCATCCCAGTGCCTCAATCAATGTGGCAGGTTGACTCTACAACAGGCTACATGAGACCCAAACACTGGGAGCTGAGCGTGTTCTACCCTGCGGTGCCAACCGTGGCTCAGTGGGCAGCACTCCTGCCTATGATTCAGAAGGCCATGGGTTCAAGTCCCAATCCCAGGAACTTGAACACATATTCTAGGCTGACACTCCCAGTGCCTGTACTGAGGGAGTGCTGCACTGTCGGAGGTGCAGTCTTTTGGATGAGACATTAAACTGAGGCCCTGTCTGCCCTCTCAGGTGGATATAAAAGATCCCATGGCCACTGTTTCAAAGAAGAGCTGGGGAGTTCTCCCGGTGTCCTGGGCCAATATTTATCCCTCAACTGGCATCACTAAAACAGATTATCTGGTCATTTGTGGGATCTTGCTGTCTTCAAGCTGGTTGCTGCGTTTCCCACATTACAACAGTGACTACACTTCAAAAAGTACTTCATTGGCTGTAAAGCGCTTTGGGACGTCCTGAGGTGGTGAAAGACGCTGTAGAAATGCAAGTCTTTCTTTTGCAAATTCACTCGCGTGGGCCAATTATGACACAAAGTCAAACAAAAAATGGTGTGAGGGCCTGAGGGTGCTTCCCATTCACTGTCACCTGTTTTGCACAACCGCCCATGACTAATGTCAGTCCCAGGGCACTTTAAAAGTTACTGTCCAGCTCAGAGCTGAGATCACTCATCCACAAATCAGGAAATTCTGAGTCTACGTTTTCCTGCAAAATCACTCGGCAGAGAGGGAAGGTGAGGTCACATCGCCTTAAAATGGAATACATTTGCCAGTGGGAATCTGGAGACATCAGGCACCGCTGAACAGGATTGGGAGTCATAGATACAGCTATAATACTATAGGGCCCATTCTGGGAGTGGAGATAGGGCAATAACACTATAGGGCCCATTCTATACCCACACTGGGAGTGGTGCTAGGCCTATAACATTATAGGGCCCATTACGTCAATAAGATCAGAGAGTTGAATGCGTAGCTCAAAGATTGGTGTGGGGGAAAGGGTTTTGATTCATGGGGCACTGGCATCAGTACTGGGGAAAGAGGGAGCTGTTCCGTTGGGACAGGTTTCACTTGAATCATGCTGGGACCAGTGTCCTGGCGAATCGAATAACTAGGGCTGTAGATAGGACTTTAAACCAAATAGTGTGGGGAAGTGTTCAGGTGAGGGGAAATTTAGAAAGTTAAAGAGAAAGGACAAGGCAATATTGTAGGGTAGCGATAGGGATAATGATAACCAGAGTGTGACAGAAAGGGACAGAGCGTACAAACATAAAAATGCAGCAGAAAATAGGGTCAGAGTAGGGAAAAATGGTAAAAAGACTAAATTAAAGGCTCTTTATCTGAATGCACGCAGCATTCATAACAAGATGGATGAATTGATGGCACAAATAGAAATAAATGGGTCTGATCTGATAGCCATTACAGAGACTGGTTGCAAGGTGACCAAGGCTGGAAACTGAATATTTGGGTATTTGACATTTTGGTAGGATAGGCAGAAAGGAAAAGGAGGTGGGGTAGATCTGTTAATAAAGGATGAGATCAGTACAGTAGTGAGAAATGATCTTGGCTCAGAAGATCAAGATGTAGAATCAGTATGGTGGAGATAAGAAATAATAAGAGAAAGAAGTCACTGGCGGGAGTAGTCTATAGGCCCCCTAACAGTAGCTACACTGTAGGACAGAGTATAAATCAAGAAATAATGGGGGCTTGTAAGAAAGGTACTGCAATAATCATGGGCGATTTTAATCTTCATATAGATTGGACAAATCAAATTGGCAAAGGTATCCATGAGGACGAGTTCATAGAGTGTATTCAAGACAGTTTCTTAGAACAATATATTGTGGAACCAACCAGGGAGCAGGCTATTTTAGATCTGGTAATGTGTAATGGGACAGGATTAATTAATGATCTCATAGTAAAGGATCCTCTAGGGAAGAGTGATCATAACATGATAGAATTTCACATTCAGTTTGAGGGTGAGAAAGTTGGGACTGAAACTAATGTCTTAAACCTAAATAAAGGCAATTACAAGGGTATGAAGACAGAGTTGGCTAAAGTGGACTGGGAAAATAGATTAAAATGTAAGACGGTAAATAAGCAGTGGCAGACATTTAAGGAGATATTTCATTACTCTCAACAAAGATATATTCCAGTGAGAAAGAAAGACTCGACGAGAAGGATGACCCATCTGTGGCTAACTAAGGACGTTAAGGATGGTATCAAATTGAAAGAAAAGGCATACAATGTTGCAAAGATTAGTGGTAGGCCAGAAGATTGAGACATTTTTAGAAACCAGCAAAGGATGACTAAAAAAATAATAGAGGGAGAAAATAGATTATGAGAGTAAACTAGCAAAAAATAAAGAAACAGACAGTAAGAGCTTCTACAGGTATATAAAAGGAAGAAAGTCGCTAAAGTAAAAGTTGGTCCCTTAGAGGATTCGACTGGGGCATTAATAATGGGAAACAAGGAAAGGCAAAGACTTTGAACAAATATTTTGTATCTGTCTTCATGGTAGAAGACACAAAAAGTATCCTGAAAGGGGGAAAGAAAATGTATGGGGGTTGGTGTGGAGTGCAGGTGCATGGTGGGGATTTAGCTCTGATCGGGGGTGATCGGGAGAGGCAGTGCATAGCATTTCCTCACATAATCACATAACTGGGCTGGCGACAAGATTTAATCAAGCATATAGAAATGCAAATGTTGCAAGACAAAGGGGATGCTCAAGATGTGTAACCACCCTAGAAACCAGACGGCTTAACAATATTCCAAGGACATTAAGTAGGTCAGGAAGTAGACACGAAGTCAACAATTCTTGGGACTAGGACAAAGGGCCAGTAAACAAATGCTGATAAGAGATAAAACTGATGTTATAACGCAGAACATTCTAGAAGGTAGGCGGGAACAATGTATAGCACATCAAACTGTATGTATAAATACCTACTAACTGCTGTAACAATTCGGAGAAGCTTGACAAAGGCGGAAGCAGGCTGTCTCCCCACCGGTGCGAATAAAGGCTGTTTGGACTCTCGATCTCGGACTTGTGTTGAGTGATTGGAAATTACCCCACAACAATTGGCGTAGTTGGCAGGATCTTGCAGTGGACGGCAGACACTGGCAGGCGGAAGCATGTCAACCCCATGAGTAAAATTAAAATTACCAGGCATAGTTAGGACAAAGTAGAAGTCTGGTACATGTCGGCTGCCCGAGAGATCTGAATCTGCTAGTCTGAACGAGACTCCACGCAGCCAACAGATAACAATGATTCTTACTAATACTGTGTTATCTAGATTTAATCGGTAACGTAGCGTAACGGTGCGAGGTTGGTATAAGTTGCAAGTATCCGTCTCACTTGGGAGGAGTCTTGGGAAAAGGGAAGATACCACTGACAACAAATAGCCATGGGGGAATGTTATCCAGATTTAATCAGTAATGTAGAGTAACGTTGCGAAAGTTGGTATAAGTTGCAAGTATCCGTCTCACTCGGGAGGAGCCTTGTAAAAAGTGAGATACCTCTGACAACAAATAACCATGGGGGATGGAGAGATGGATTTGGGGACCAAAAGGGTCCCTGACTGAATATGTGGCCAAAAAGAATAAGCCAGAATGCTAGCAAGTAATTGGGATCCCAACGCTGTCCCGCCAAACAAAGAGAATGGTGGGAAGGTGAAAAGAAAAACAAAGAGAAGGCAGTGATAATAATAACCCGATCGTATTGCGAATAAAATAAGAGAACTAATGAATTCATAATAGCCCAGAAAAAGTAAATAATAAGGATGTCGAAGGATTAGTACGAGCAAAAATGCCAAAAGATAAATGGGGGTAACACAGGACAAAGAAGAATCGGCTAGTGAATACGGGGAAAGGAAATTCCAGACCTTCCAAGCACATTCAGGAATAGTGGCAGGCCTTACCCGAGACAATATAGCCTTTCTAAAAATGTTTAAGGAAGGGTTCGCCCCACGGTGGACAGGACCCTATGAAGTGATAATGACCAGTGATGCGTGTGCATGTGTGGGTATGAATGGTAATGGATGGTGGAAACACTGGTCCCAGCTTAAAAATATATCGTGCATAAGAAATTGCTTTAATAGATGACCACTAACTCTTGGTGATGACCAAGACTACATTCTGTTCCCACAGATAAACCACCACTATGGAGTTACTACTGATATTTGCTGTAGCTTTAACTTTAACCAGCAACACGGAGGGAGCACGGGCACGCGCTGGTGTAACATCGGGATGCTCATACACCAAACACCAATGTGCATTCCCTGCACAGAGGGGAAACCGGTTTGCCTCAAGGGCTGGAACGAGATCGAATGCCAGTGGTTGGTCTGCTGGAAGAAGGGTGATACCACACTAGTGCTGGCTCCACCCGAAAAACCTGAAAACAAGCAGACACCCTGCAAAGGTGGAGCAGGAGAAAATCCCTGGTGGAAGGTCTGCAAGCCAAACACAACAACTACCCCAGCGCCTACAGCATCATCTACAACAAGACCAATGACATTACAAATCACAGCCACCACCACGCCAAAACCCTTGGAATGTCCAGAGGCACCTCTAGCACCAAAAGGAGGACTGGTATTAGTGGACAATGGCAGAATATTATATGATAACGTATGCCATGAACTTGTGCCGGTGGTATTGAATTTGTCAACAATATATCCTCCAGCATGGTGTAGCCCACAAGCTTAGTGGTTGTATAAAAAATAACCTGATACAAAATGTTATAGACCAAGCTACCCAGGTATCGGGAATGCGGAGAAGGAGGGTTAGAAGGAAAAGAAGTGTGCTAGGCGATGCGGGATCAGTATTTAACATAAGGACATCACTAGTTAATGCCTTAGACATCGAGGCAGTAGATAGGGAACTCAAAAGTCCGAGTGAAAAACTGAAACAGGTACTGAAGCAGACAAACACTGAGGCTCAACAAGCGAGTCAGCTAAGGTCCCACATGGTGGAAACCCTATTGGGAATTACCCATATCCTAGAAGCCCACGCAAAAACCACTAACCGTCTAATAAATGTCATTGAGTATAATGAAGGGCAAACTAAGATGGAAATGTAATGTCACGCTTATGGGTCATGGATAACAGGCCAAGTCCATGCTAACATGAACCAGCTACATCAGGGGGAGGCCCCCAGCTGGGTAAGCAACAAGAAATTGAAAGACTTGGCCAGTAGCTCAGGCAACATGACGGCATGTCAATTACAAAGCCTGATCCGAGTATATCCTATGAAAACACAGTAAAGTGCCTGCACCCAGTAGGGACTGGAGAACAGGCACGATGTGGATTCAATAAGACTACAAATTGTACTGTAGCAATCACACAGGCCCGATACGAGCCAACTCGTGTTGCATACCGGGGCAGAGGGGAGCACTGTGTGACCACAAATGAGAAACAGTAGTTATGGGCCTCTCGTGTGCCTAATCGACAATGCAAGCTTCTGCTTCTGCCCTCGAACTCCTGTGACAATTGGACAACAGCATTTAGTGGCAATATATAAGAGACCACAAGTATCCCTCAATGCCACGGAAAACATTAAAGGGGAATTGCAAAATTACATAATACCTGAAGGACCTAAAATCCCAGAACTCCCAGAGCACTTAACTGAGATTAACTACAAACTAGACAGGCCAGGTAGATAAGGTGGTTAAGAAGGCATACGGAATGCTTGCCTTTATTAGCCGTGGCATAGAACACAAGAGCAGGGGGGTTATGCTTCAACTGTATAAAACACTAGTTAGGCCTCAGCTAGAGTACTGTGTGCAGTTCTGGTCACCACATTACAGGAAAGATGTGATTGCACTAGAGAGGGTACAGAGCAGATTTACAAGGATGTTGCTGGGAGTAGAGAATTTTAGCTATGAGGAAATACTGGATAGGCTGGGTCAATTTCCCTTGGAACAGAGGAGGCTGAGGGTGAAGGGATAATTACTAGTCCTAGCCCTTTTCGGGCTACCCCAGATCAAGCATATTCCCCAGATGTTCACCTTCAACTAAAGTTAGAGATACCCCGAATTCTATAGGATGCTTAATTGGGCCTAAAGGTCCAGGCTATCTCTCTCTAAAGGAAAGGAATGACTTGAAGATGTTACCGTCTTCCAGATAGCACTTTCAATAAGTTTAACTAGACTGTAACCTTCCGGATATTATGAGGGTCCGGAATACTCCCCCAGAATCTGCAACTCCCCAACAAAGAGTGTACAGAAATTGAGTTTGCGAGTTTGATACAGAAATACTATTTGAGACAATTCTAAAAATATATATATTTATTTAAGAGCTGACAAACAGTTAACAGCTTGTGAGTCAATCGCGACTTTAACAGTTCAAAATATAAATAGCTTATATTTCATATTCGCAGAGATCCTTATTCTCAAATCTTAACTTCGTTACATTTATACATTGCTTATTATTTCTAATCCAGAATATCCACCAAAATCAAATAAGAGTACCTCTTGATTCCCGAGCCTCAAAGAGTTAAAAACTTACAGAGCCTGCCTCTGAAGTTGAGAATCGCTTACCCTTTCCAGCGACTTCTGACTTTCCATCTGAAAAGCTCTATTTTTATACCTTTTTTTAGTGGTTTATTCTTTGAAGCTTTCTGCTGATGTAAGCTAATTATCTCTAGTCATTCTCTATTGAATTCTTTCTACTCTTATTGTCAATTCAACTGTTAGCTTGCAGACTTTTGTCTGTTGTTTAGGTGTTCAAAACATATTATAAAAAACGGTTATAACTTATGTATCTATTTGATGCCAATTTTTAACGAAGGTCTTCCATTCAATTCTAAAATCACCTAGCTGTTTGGAAGCAGATGTCGTGCCTCCTATGTGTTCCAAGTTCAATACAAACACAATGTGATTGCTTGGTGCCATCTATTGAAGTCATATTTTCAAAGTCTTCTGTAGGTACTTTTTATAATATATAAATCAAAAACACTTCAACCGAGTATTTACTTGTTTTCTAGCTATCTCAATGGTTATACCACAGACATCGTGTCTGCTTGCTTCATTTGATGTGATATTATGAAGGCATATGGTTGTTTAATGTTCTAAGTTTCTGTTTCCCAGAGTGTTCGTTTATAACACTTTAAACTGGACAATGGTATTGTGTTTCTCCCAAACTGCAGACTTTCTGGAAACTCCAATGGTTTGCTTCAATAGGGCCATTGTTTTATTGTCAATAACCCATTCCCAGTTCAAAAGCTTGTATGGTGTTTACAGCTTGTGTTAACAACTGATCTTATCTCAAAAGCCTGTGTTCTGCTTGCAGCCTGTGTCATTGAGGCTTTTAGATTTTTAAACCCAGTTTTCATGTTTTAATAAAGTCAACATTCCGTTCATAGGATGGTGTATCTCTTGGAATATGGCTATTTCCTTTACACGCCCCTCTTGACCAAAAAATGAGCTGGAAAATCTATAAAGAGTTTGGTCAATATTCCTCATGAGGTTACAATAGCATATTAGTTTCACGAGATGCACAATCATGTGCTACATGAAAATTCCTTTTAAGTCATCCTAGGACAATGTTTTGTCTTATTTTAAATTGAACACAATTTAAAAAGATGATAAGTACATAGTCATGCAATGAGCGAAACAACATGTACTTAGAATGTCCAATCGGCAGATGTACATTCCGTCGAGGTGAGTTATTCATATGAGTCAAGGAGACGTCAGTTGAAACTAGTTGAAGCTTGACACGCTGTTTCTTCGATCCAGCATGTGTACAGATGCATGTTGTCGTAAAGGCCTTGCCAGACACTCAGTTGATTCCTTCTTTATCCGTTGTGTCTTCCTCCTTCGCTGAAGTAACTTGTTGATCTTTCCTTGTTTCGGTTGTTGCTTTTTGCAAATCCAATTCCTGATGCATTGCCAAGCAACGTGTGGAAGAGTCGGCGACACCATCTGACTGACCGTCGTCAGTAATTTGATCGCATCCATTTCCTGTGTCATGCTCCAAGCTGGGTCTTGAAAGTCAGTGTACGACTGACTACACCTTGTATTGTTCCTCCTTTTCGGTATCCCGCAGGACATCTTTTGATATTGTCTATGGAGACAGTTTTAAGAATATGCTTGCCATTCGGCTGGTTAATATGTATTTGAACTGTTCTTTCATTAATAACAGAATGTATTTGAACAGGTTTTTTCCACTTCGGTCTTAAACCAGGTTTTTGCTCGAACTTCTTTTCCTGTATCCATTCTCCTACTATGGGTTGCCATGCTTTATTTGTCAATTTTTTCTGCCTATTTGCTTCCCTTATTTTCTGATCAATTCGATGAATCTCCTCTGTTACTTCTTTTTTTTAAATCTAACTGTCGCTGTCGGGCCAAGGACTCAGAGTGTGTAGAGGCAATAAAAGAACTATGGGTAAGTGGTGTATGCATCTCAACCCCATACATCAGATAATATGGAGTTTTAGGGGACACTGTCCCTGATGCAGATGTGGGCACATTATTGAGTAATAGCTGCACCTCCGGAATGATGGTGGTCCACTTATTCCCCCTGATTCTCAACAGTTTGACCAATAGCTTTTTTACTTCCTGGTTTTTACATTCCACCAGCCTCGCTGATTGCGGATGACGTGGTGTGCTGTGCTCTAAGCCAATCCCCCTTTGTTCGCAGTAGTCTTTGAAGACCTTAGATACAAAGGCTCCGCCTTTATCAGAGTGTAAGATTTTGGGTGTACCAGCTACTGTAATTATGTCAGAAATAGCCCTGGCAAGTGCGTTTTCCGAAACAGCTTTTGTGGGGACCAGCCAGCAGAAGGAAGTGCATCCATCTACACAAACGAGAACATGTCTATATCCGAAAGACGGGGGAAGTGGTCCAATAAAGTCAATAAAGAATTTTCCCATTGGCTCATCAGCTTTCACAGGAGCCAATAGTGGTGGCTTAATTAGTGATGACTTATTGGTTAAATAGCATGGCTCACAATTTGCCACGTATTTTTTACAGGCTTTAAGCATGCCTGGCCACCAATATAAGGGGTTCAATTTGCAGAATGTTGTTCTGGCACCACAATGTGCTTGACTTATGCCCTCGTGAGCTTCTTTTCATTTGTGTCTTGGGGGTACCTCTCGGTTTCCTTTGGGCAACTTAACTATAATACCCGTAGGGGTTTCCGAGTAAAAGTACTTTGGTGGATATCCTGGTGGATTCTCTTTTGTCGGGACTAATAGTTGAATCAGTTCCTCATCCTGATTAGCTGCCCATTCTGCCCTAGTAATTACACTAACATTGGCAGACCCCTCTCGAGGGGGTGTCATGCAGACCAAATGTTTCGCTTGTTCGTCTGCAAGGCTGTTTCCTTTTGAGTGTACTGTCCCAGTGGTATGCCCGTTTACATGAATCTCCTGACAATTCTTTTTCTCCATTCTCGAACGGAGAATATCTTCCCACAGTGTGGGTTTAATAAGGTCTGCTTTCTCTAAAGCATACCGTAATGTTACGGCTTCAGCATATTGCACTGTCTTATGGCCAAGGGGTATAAAAAGAATAGGAATCTCGAAAAGTCCCTACTACTATCCCCATCCCAGCTGAGGATTGTTGGGATGTCTCTTTTTTAATCATCATTGACGATCCATCACAGTAAATAACTTGATGGTATTCTGTAAGCGGCTTCATAGGTCTTTGTCTGATTCCCTCCTCCGTATCATCATCCTCCATGATGGGGAGATGCTCTATCTTTGCACATTGATCTGGATAGCGTTGTAGATAAGGATAGTATTTATTAATGAGTTGCTTGAGGAGGTCTTTGCCTCCCCCCTCTAGGCAAGTTTGATCAAGCTGTGTTCGAACATGTTTTTCCCTGTCATCCTGGTCTGTGGATGCTTCTACAGGTCTGGCTGAAATTTTAAGGTAATGTTTCATGTCTAGTTGTCCTGTAATGAGGTAACAGGCCAATTGTGGTACCAGTCCTACATCTAGGGTCACCGTGATTTCATATATAGTAATAGGTATCTTGTAAAAATTAATTATTTTGGTTTTGTCTTGTGTGAATCCCCCTAATGATTTTTTACAAATTCGGCTTCCCAAACCTGTCCACTTAGTTTTTATAATTGCAGGATCTATTACAGTGTAATCAGCTCCCGTATCAAACAGGGCATTCACTTGTGTGTTTGTGGGCAAGGCTGCCAAGGCATAGGGGAATTCAAGAGGCCCTGGCTGGGTGCCAGGCCTTCAATCCTGGGATTGTTCATCCTCAGGATCCTGAGCTTCATTTGCTGCTTTGTCTTTAATTATTTTAACTGATTTTTGTTCCTCTCTCTTGGGGGTTTCATGTTTTCCAGATCCCTGAGGGGGTTTGTCAGGCCGTTTACTTTATTGACGATTCTCCTGTTGAGGTAGACGTTGGTTCTGCCCAGAACCTTTTTGATCCCAATTTCAGTTTTCTCGGTACCCTCCCATGGCTCTTTGATAGTTTTGGCCAGTGTAAAAGCTGTCCCCAAAGGGAGTCCACTCTCCTTCACTTTCCTTTCGAGGTCTAGCCCCTCATCTACCCCATCTTTCTGGGAAGAAATCTGTCTCATATTATGGGCGAGTTGGGGGTGTAAACCTTTTGGAATACCCCCTTGGGGGTTCTGAGCCACGAGTTTGTGTCTGGGCAGGGTGGACTTGAGACTTGGGTCTATACAGTCCTTCTTTCTGAGTACCAAAGGTACCTTCTCCGGTTTTTTTTATCCCTAGTTTCTGATCTCATTATAGGTTTAGTTTGGGTAGACCTAAAAGGTCATGATTTAATTGGATAATGCAATTGACATTATCCCATCTTTGTTGGTTATCTCGATAATCATTTAGAGCACCCTCACAGGCAAGTTTGAGGGCTGTATTTTGATATTGATTGGCCAGGCAACCATGGACAATGTCCCAATTATCCTGTGTAAGTACTTTGTCTAATCTGTAGGCAGCTACCAGCCCTTTAGTTGTGGCTGTATTAGTGAGTATTTCCTTGATGGAACCCATTAAATGCCCTCCCTGAGTTGCCGTGAGAACATAAGCGTATATTTGAACCCAATTGTTGCACTGGTTTAATGGGGGTATTAAGTCTGAACTTAGTATCATTTGCAGTAGTTGCCTCAGATGTTGGGCATTCCAATCTTGGCAACAGATTTCCAATTTATCAAGGTTAGTTAGAATCCAGCAGGTTTTTTACTGGCTGGTGTTTCCCGGTCTACCACACATTGTGTAGATAGAGCTCAGGTTTACTTGACCTAGGGGTGCAATTTGTGGTTGCTGGGGTTGGCTTACTGGACCATTAATCATTGCGCCTTCGGCATTTAGATAAGAGTGAGCTAATGCCTGTCGGCATTGATTATAATGGATTCTAAGCTGTCTATAGTTTTCTCGAAGATTGTTGTCATTTATTTCATCATTAGTTTGCCACCTTAACCGGAATCCATGCCCCCAGGAGCATAGGCTGCTCGGGTCCTGCTATTCACCCATGGTTGCCACCACCTTGTTAGGCACCGTTCATTGGGCCTTCCAATTGTGCAGGTGTGCACCTTATCATTAAGGAATTTAGTGGAAATAACAACAGGAAACACTGGACAAACTCAGCAGGCCAGGCAGCATCGGTGGAGAGAGAAACAGAGTTAACGTTTCAGGTCGATGGCCTTTCGTCAGAACTGGAACAAAAGCAGGAAATGGAAAGCAAGTTTGGGGGCTGGGAAAAGGGGGAGGGGATGAAAGAACAAAAGGGAAGGTCAGTGATAGGTTAGAAAGCAGGAGAGATTAAGCGACATTGAGAGACATTAAGAGATATTCAAGGCAAGAGGAGGTGGTAATGGGACAGGTTAAGGAACAAAGGATGGCTCTAGATGGGGTGTGAATTGTGCTGGCAGAATAAAGGACAGCTGAAGGGAGGGAAGAAAAAACAAAAAGTGTGGATAAAAAAAAGAGGAAAATATGTATATGTGATAGGGGCCGAGGTTATGATCTGAAATTGTTGAACTCTATGTTGAGCCCAGAGGGCTGTAAAGTGCCTAATCGAAAGATGAGGTGCTGCTCCTCGAGCTTACGCTGAGCTTCTGTGGAACAATACAAGAGGCCGAGGATGGTGAGGTCTGAGTGGGAGTGGGGCGGTGAATTAAAGTGACAGTCCACCGGGAGCTCAGGGTCCCCCTTACAGACTGAACGGAGGTGTTCCACAAAGCAGTCACCCAATCTGCATTTGGTCTCCCCAATGTAGAGGAGACCACATCGTGAGCAGCGAATACAGTATACTAAATTGTAAGAAGTACAAGTAAATCACTGTTTCACCTGGAAGGGGTGTTTGGGGCCCTGGACAGTGGGAAGGGGGGAGGTATAAGGGCATGTGTTGCATCTCCTGCGCTTGCACGGGAAGGTGCCGGGCGAAGGGGAAGGGGTGCTGGGGGTGTGTAAGGTTCACAAAATTACACATTTTCCCCCAAAGGAAGAAAGGAGAGATATTGGACTGTTTGAGGAAAATATTGGGCCAAAGAGATTTAAGATTAAAAACCCCAGGAAGATTTCACTGGTTTAAAAGGCATGTTCAGACTTGCGAAAAGCTGTGACACAGGGAAGGTGGAGTGGGCCCCTGAGTTTGGATATTGGGCCATCTGGGAATGTCCTGGGCCAGCTCAGCCTTTACATAAAGACAATAAAACCTGTTCCTGCCGAAAATTGCAGAGCCACAAAGTACATGAATAAAACAGTACATGCCCGCGGCAACACAAAGGAAAGAACATAGCCCAACAGGAAACAGCAATCAAATAGCAGTCCAAAACCAAAGAGATTTACAAACATTTTGCATTTTTAAACTAGTTTCAAGGCAATCCCGAAACCAGTTAAAGGCCAGTTAAACTTAGATGGGCCATCCCTGAAGCTCGTTAAAGTTTTAAAACATATGAAAAATAACGAGCCCGCCAAATTTAACAAAAAAACCCGAGATTTGGCGGTCAGATAAGCCAGGCCTCAAACCAGTATAATTGAGGCCTAACTTTTCAGAGAAACAGTCAGTTCGTCATCAGACAGTCAGCTCAAGTTCAGTTCAGTTCAACAGCAAGAGCACAGTACAGCTCAACGGATCATCATCAGGATCGGAGACTCGAAGAAACAGAAGAAAAAGGAAAGTCGCGGGAACCAAAGGCTTAAATAAACCAACAGCTACCAATATTACCACCAACCAGGTAATATTGGGCAACAGCGACCAACAAGAAACCAACCACCGAAAACTCAAAAAACAAAGACTTGTTTCCACTCTACAGGCTAGTCTTACTTACCCCATGGTAAGATTTTGACACAAAAGACCCTAAAACTTACCCTAACCAAAGAAAATAGGGTACTTACCCGATACATCCAACAGCGCAACTAACCGCATCAGCGGACCAACCCAAACTGAAGGCCCAACGCAGGTGCAGTCTTCTATCATGTCTGGAGTACGGCAGGCCCCAACCACCACAACTAAGGAGAACCCCTAAATCGTGAACCTCTACAATCTGTCAAGAAAGTCATTTGGTGAGCATTTCCTGGCCCTCTGGATTTCAACCTAGTTAGGATAGTGGGGCTGGGAGGGTAAGGGATTTTGTCTATTGTAATTCTCCCTCACATATTCTGAGTGTTCCCCACCCTTTTATTGTACTGTATATTTTCCTGTCTCAAAATAAAAATCTATATTCTTTTGACCAACCCAGGTGTCTGTTGCAAGTTCATTACAACCCCCAAATAAGTCCAAAGTCTAGAATAAAAGGGAGTGGGAGTGATTTGAACCACTCAAAGGAGTCAGAGGTGAAGCTGACAAAACAACCCACACACCACCCCTTACAGCATGGCGACCGCAGCAGGACTTTGGCAAAAGGGAAGTAATGCAATAGACCCTGTGTTCGATGAAAGAACGAAGATGGAAGAGAGGATTTCCTCTTACATTTTTGAGAAGGTGAATATCACAAAGAAATGGGTGACCAGTCTGTTGCGTGCTGGGTGTCCCATGGATGCTGCAGCCAATTGGACTGAGAGCAGGTATCATAAGAAGTCGGTAGAGAAGGCCATCTGGTTGGTTTGTGCCCTACGACAGATCCAGCTTTTAGATCAGCAGGTTAAAGCTTTGACAGCAGAGCTGCAGGAGGCAGGAGGGGAGGAACTATTGCAGGAATTACAAGCCCAAAATCAAGAGAAATTACAGCTAGTAGAGAAACACAGAAACAGGCATGAGTATTTTCGGTGTCAAGTCCCAAGGCAAAAGGAAATGAGCTGGTACTGAAAGAGGAGAACGCTCACCTAACCAGACAGTTAAGGGAACAGGAGGAGCAGTACAGAAATATAAAGGCAGCTTATCAAGTAGCAAGCACTAGGGGTTTTGAAGCGGGAGATCACGGCCCCTGTCAAAAGCAGATAGAAAGTTTAAAACTTGCATGGTATGCCTAGTAAGTAGAAGTAGAAACTGTGTAGATGTCACCTGTGGTGCCAGGGAGCAACTCAGTTGGGCAGCAGGAGGGACAAGCAATCTGTAGGGAAGACAGGGAGGAGTGCACACCACCAACACCTGTGGCGCTGGGTTTTGACTCGGTTTGGCAGCAGGCAGAAGTGGGCAAACAAATGCAGGAAAGGTCAGAGCCGGGGCCGATGTGCCCATCTCGACAGCAAAAGTTTGGCCCACCTGGGGTAGGTGGGGGCCAGGGGCCCCTTGAAAGCCAGTTTGTGATTCCCCATGGGACCCAACAGCTTAGGGCTATGGTAAGCCACTTGAGTAAGCTCACCCACAAGGGTGACCCCTCAGTCCACTTTATGGAAGTGGAACAAGCAACAGGCATTAATGAGTGCGACAACTCCGAAATGGCCAAGATGCTCCTGTTCACCTTGGATGGCAAGCTGTACCAGTCCCTCTCTGCTGAGCGCAAGAAGGGACAGGAAGGGTACACTGCCATCCGGGATCAAGTTCTGGAGGTGATGGGGATGAATGATGGTAGTCCGTTCTCCCGGGTGGAGAAGACTACACAGTTAGCATGGGAGACCCCACAGGCTTTCGCAGACAGGCTGTGGCCTGTGTACAGGAGTGCCTGTAATGGGGATCTCGACCAGGCTAACTTGAACCAGGTTGAGCTGGCTCACTGGCACGAAGTCTGGTGGCAAACAGCTTGCCATGGATCAGAGCCAAGGCCGAGCTGTGGTTCGACTCAAAGGGCCCCCAAGTTACCGAGGAGACAGTGGTCAGACAACTGACCCTGGCTTACCGTAATGGTAGGGGGGGTAGAAGAACCACAGGCTAAAGGGAAGGTTCATGAGTTAAAACCCAGCCAGGGTAAGAAGGAATGGCACCAGGAAGGGGGTATCCCTTCCGATGCGAGGTGTAACTGCTTCAGGTGCGGGAAGAGTGGGCATTGGAGAAGGGACTGTAAAAATCCCTGGAAGGATAGTGCAGGAAAGAGTGCCCCAGCTCCCGCCCCAAAGGCAGAAACACAGGCCTCTACCCCCACAGTAGATTCGATAGTAGCTGCACTTTGAGTTTTGTTGGCTGGCCCAGGGAGGGTAGCCACAGCCACGGGTGTTTTAACTCCATCTGCCCCCCCCAGTTAACACAGACTTATGACTAGAGCCAGCGCAGCCTGTCTATCTGTGTCCCCTTGAGTACGATGTATGGAAAAGGCCGCTTGTTAAGATGGAAGTGGAAAAGGTAAAAGGGACCTATCTGTTGGACACAGGAGCTTCAAGCATCATAGTCTACTCAGATAACCCCGCTACCTCACCTCTGTCTAACGGGGTCCCATACAGCTCAGTGGGGTTCACAGGTAACGAGCAGGTTGGCTTGTTCTATACCCCGCTGTCCATTCATTTAGGAGCACTCCACACCAAGTGGACTTGTGTTTTAATGAAGTAGGAGCAGGAAGGGAAAGGAATCCTGGGGGCTGATTTTATCATAGGCCACAGGATCCTAGTGGATCTTAGGAACCACTGTCTGTGGGGAGCATGCACCGGCAAAGAGGACGAAGTGGCAGTTATCCCAGGAAAACAGGGAAAGGGGACCTTGTGTACCCTAAACATAGAAACATAGAAACATAGAAGATAGGAGCAGGAGTAGGCCATTCGGCCCTTCGAGCCTGCTCCGCCATTCAATGAGATCATGGCTGATCATCCAAATTCAGTACCCTGTCACTGCTTTCTCCCCATATCCCTTGATCCCTTTAGCCTCAAGAAATATATCCAACTCTTTCTTGAATATATTTAATGAACTGGCCTCCACCACCCTCTGTGGTAGAGAATTCCACAGGTTCACCACTCTCTGGGTGAAGAAATTCCTCCTCATTTCAGTCCTAAATGGCTTACCCCTTATCCTTAGACTATGACCCCTGGTTCTGGACTCCCCAGCCATTAGAAACACCCTTCCTGCATCTAGTCTGTCTAGGCCTAACAGAATTTTATAGGTTTCGATGAGATCCCCTCTCAATCTTCTAAACTCCAGTGAGTATAAGCCCAATCGACACAATCTCTCCTCATACGTCATTCCTGCCATCCCAGGTATCAGCCTGGTGAATATTCGCTGCACTCCCTCCATGGCAAGAACGTCCTTCCTCAGGTAAGGCGACCAAAACTGCACACAATACTCAAGGTGCGGCCTCACCAAGGCCCTGTACAACTGTAGCAAGATATCCTTGTTCCTGTACTCGAACCCTCTTGCTACAAAGGCCAAGGAGGGTTACGACCTCGAGCAAATGGTCAGTAACACTCCAGTGGAGTACCAGGCATTTGTGCGAGCACACCTTGGCGCATTTGCCACTCACAAGCATGATTGTGGGAGGGTGAACGGGGTCGAAGTGAGCGTAGATGGGGACCCCATGACCCGACCACAAAAGCTATATAATTTCCCCAATGAGGCGGAGAAAGACATGGAAACGGCCATGACCTCTCTGGTCAATCAGGGGGTATTGAGACCAATAGCCACCCATGTAAACTCTCCGCTGTGGCCGGTTAGGAAACCGGACAACTCCTGGAGAGCCACGGTGGACTATCAGGTGCTCAGTAGGAACATCCTCGCCTGTGCACCCACGGTCGTAGCCGTGCCGACCTCAGGAAGTATTCCAGGCTCCGCGACCACCTTCACGGTGCTGGATATTTCCAATGGGTTTTGGTCCATCCCTCTGTGGAGAGAGGACCAGTACAAGTTCGGCTTCACGTTTAAAGGCCAACAGTACACCTGGAACTGCCTACCACAGGGCTTCCACAATAACGCCAGCATCTTCCACCAGTGTATGGCAGATTGCTTAAAAGGCTTCAGCCAACCCCGACAGTTAGTCCAGTATGTGGATGACCTGCTCCTATTCACTGATGAAGGAGAGGAACACGGTCCACTGCTGGCTGAACTGCTGGAGTTGCTCAAGCAGGAAGGTTTTAAGGTAAACCCCAAGAAGGTACAGATTGGCCAAAAGGAAGTAAAGTTCCTAGGGCTGGCTGTACGTGCAGGGGGAAGGGCCATAGGTAAAGCCAGAAGGGAAGCAGTGCAGGAGTTACCAGCCCCCAGTACAGTGACAGGAGTGAGATCTTTTCTAGGGCTAACAGGGTACTGCAGGGATTTTATTGAAGATTACGTCGCCACAGCAGCCCCTCTGCTCCGGCTCCTACAAAAGGGAGTGGAGTGGGTTTGGGATGAGGGTTGTGTTAAGTCTGTGTGTTATAGTGATAATTACTACACAGACTACAAGAGCAAATTCAACAAGTCTTTACTGGTTGGAGGTAGGGACTATACTGAATACAATATTACTACACAGTGCTTATATACCGGTGTGGTCACCACCGGTATTACGTATACAGCAGCCAGAGAATGTAGTACATCTCTTAAGGTGGAACAGGCTTAAGTTCTCTTAAGGTGGAACAGGTTACATACACCACAATCCTCCCTTTTTAGCTTAACAGTCATATCCCCATTTAACATAACATAATAACATATCTATATATATAAAGCGGCTCTTCTGTCTGTCTGTCTGTCTGTCTGTCTGTCCGCCTGGTCTCTATACGTTTGGAAGTTACAGAGCGTACCGACGCGCGCGTCACCTCAAAAGAAAGCTTGCGATTCCGGACCGGTCAGAGGCGTATTTACGTTTCGGCCGGACAAAAATCCTGCCCGCGGTATCCCAAAAATGTTCAGCGTTCCGCTCATTAGCATCTCATTAGCGACCGTGTGACGTCGAGGTCTTCCTACAGTTGAGTGTCGAGTGACTCGACGATTGACCAATCCTACGCTTCGGTGACCTGACCGGTCGACCAATCGGTGCGTGTGTGGACGGGCCTTATCTTTCTGAACCGAGGTGAGTGGCCGCCATCTTGATTTTCCACGATTTTTTCCCCCCACACTTTCTGTGTGTTAGGGAACTAAGGTAAATATTTCAATTATGTGTTAGGCAATTAATTAACAATTTATTTGAGTTTTATATTGTCTTTAGCAACCCCCCCCCTCCTCCTCACCCTCGCGCAGGGGGGACTCGGGGCCTGAAGCTGAAAAATTTCTCTCTCTCTCTCTCTCTTTCTTCCCTCTCTCTCTCTCCTTCTCCTCTTCCCTCTCTCTTCTTCTCCTCTTCCCTCTCTCCCCTTCTCCTCTTCCCTCTCTGTCTCTCTCTACTTCCCCCTCTCAGGTGTCGCGGACGGAGCGCGGGCGCGCCGCCCGAAGTTTCCCGCTCGCTAACGGCCTTGCCGGCTCCCGCGGGCCGCTCGCACTGACCGCGCATGTGCCGCCCGCATTCACCGCGCATGCGCCGCCCACACTCACCGCGCATGCGCTGCCCGCCCGCCCCCGCAGCGGCCGTCCATCAGCCGCGCGATACGTGGGGGACCTCAGCAACGGCACCGGACCTCAGGCGCTAGGCAGGGGGAGGGGCCGGAGAGAGGGACAGAGGGGAGTGGGGGAGCGGGGGAGGGGAGGGGGTGGGGGGGGGAGAGGGAGACAGGGGAGGAGGGGAGGGGGGAGAGGGAGACAGGGGAGGGGAGGGGAGGGAGAGAGGGAGGAGGGAGAGGGGAGGGAGAGAGGGGAGGGGAGGGAGGGAGAGAGGGGAGGGGAGGGAGGGGAGAGGGAGAGAGGGGAGGGGAGAGAGGGGGAGGGGAGGGAGGGAGAGAG